>NC_046155.1:56333326-56667076 GCF_011064425.1 Rattus rattus | reverse complement strand
CTTGGCCCTCAGCACAATTGCACAAACTAGGGCCAGGGAGTGACCTGAAGCTCAGAGATGTCAAGTGACTCCCCTAAGGTTGCCTCGCTGAACTCCACTGCCAGCCCAGCTTTGTTGGACTTCAAAGCCTGGACCCCTTCGATGCTACCCCAGTGCCAAGCTGATGGTTATCTTTCCTGAGTTCTCATTTTCCTAGCTTGCTTTGGCTCCTCTCAACTTCTTCCCCATTTTTTTTCCACAAATGTTCAAGGAGAGATTCACTCCCGTCAGATCAATGTCACTGCCATAATGAAAACCACCACCCAAACCCACGAAGGACGAGGTCTGTGGGACCCTAATGAGAATGGTTCCGATTATGTAGAAAGCAACCTCGTGGTTATTCTAACGTTACAAGTAAATATAAAACATTTAGAAATACTTGGCCTGGCTTTTTTTTTTCAAGTACAGATGTCTGACTCTCTGCCAGTTTGTTATTAAAAACGCTATGGTGGTTGGGTACAAAGATTACTGTAGAAATAAAAGCTGATGCTCTCTGAACACTTGTTTTGACTTTGCAGTGAAGCTGGTGCTGATGAGGTCAGAGCAGATGGTGGCTGAGAGTGGCTCTCACTGGGAACCCCAATATTCATAACTCACAGTGGCTCTCCATTGTCCCCAAAGCCCCACATTGTGTTGGGCCTCCTCCAGTCTCAACTGCTGCTGTTCTTCCTTTTGATCTTCAGGGTGTCTTCTGAATCACCCTGTGTTTGAACTTGCCAGACCCTTGCCTAGGGGGGCCTGTCCCCTGTTACAGGTCTGCCTGGTACCCCCTCCTCCTCAGCCTTCGGGGGTACACACTTCCTCCTCCTGCTATGGCAATGCACTGCTTGATTCTTTTATTTCCTGTAACTCTGACAGCCTCTTCTTCACTTCATGCCTTCCCCCCAGAAGGTGAACTCTACAAAGGTGGAGTCCCCCAACATTGCATCCTTCTGCCTGCCCTCCAACAGTGTATCCTTCTGCCTGCCCCTAACATTGTATCCTTCTGTCTGCTCCCCCAACATTATGTCTGTCTGCCTCCTGGAGAAGGTGAACTCTAGGAAGGTAGAGCCCCTAACATTGTATCCGTCTGCTTGGTCTCCTAACCAATGTCAAGTAGATACAAGTTGCTCAATAAATATTTGTTGAACAAATAAGCCATCAGAGCACCTGATGTCCTGCATTCCTCATCCCTTCTGAGGCCAGAAGGAAAAGTTAAAACCTCCGCAAATTGTGCAGCTCACTGAGAAGCCCTTTAACAGGAGACTTCTTATGCCCGATGAAATTTCTGGGACAGCGCTCTGAACCACAGCAGAGGATACATATTGCAAACGCACTACCCTTGTGTCAAAGGATAAATGTAAAACTGAAGATTCAGGGTTCCCAAGCACCAACATAGCCCTGACAGGCTTCCCACTACAGGTAGGTGTGTTGAAAAGACATGGAAGGAGACACTGCTGGCCAGCTTTGCACCTTAGATCATCTGGGGCTCTCACCGGCTTTGTTCTTCTGATTCTCACTCGTGCCTCTTTGTGTGGCTGCCTACCATTTGTCCTCAGGATTTTGATACTTTTTAAAAGCAGGCACTAGTCTCATTTCTGTGTCCCTAACATGCTGTCCTTTTTGTTGATGTTGTTGACTGGGACACACAAACTCAGAACCTCAAGTCTTTAAATGGTTACTTTAGATGGTGAGTGTGTGTGTGTGTGTGTGTGTGTGTGTGTGTGTGTGTGTGTGAGAGAGAGAGAGAGAGAGAGAGAGAGAGAGAGAGAGAGAGACAAGTGCCACTCTACATGTGTGAAAGACTGCTTGCAGATAGGGTTCTCCTATCATGTGGGTTCTGAGGATGAATTAGATCACAATGCTTGGTAGCAAGCACTCTTACTCATTGAGCCATTTCTATGACTTCAGCTTGTATTTTGAGGTATGGTGTCGCTTTGGACTTTGAGATGTAGGCTAGGCTGGCTAGTTAGCAGGACCCAGGTTGTCCCTGTCTTTCAGCTCCAGAACTTTGGCTCTTTACATAGAATGAGCCCAGGTCTTCAAACTTACAAGACAAGCACTTTACCAGTGGAACATTCTCCTAGGGCACAGGGTAGGCATCTAAGCTGGTGTCTTCAGGAGTACACAGTTCTACACACTCAAAAGACAGCTCTTGCCCTGCTTCATTCAGATATTTCCCTGTTAAGTGGCCAAGAGCCCAAGGGGATGGAATTCCTAGACTTTCTATGTACACATCTTTCCTTCCCAACTTGTCTTGAGTGTTTTATTCCAAAACTTAGTCCAAAGAAAATTCCTCTAAAAATCCAATTGCTAACACTGAACACATGAGTTGGAGAACCAGAGATCTGAGTGGAAGCAAAGATCTGTTTTTGCCAGGTAAATGTTGTCACATATGTGAACTGGAGTTAACATTTATCACAGCTGGGTCATAATCAGAGCTTGCCTCTCAAACCGGGTCCAAAGCCACTTGGAAAAGATGGCAACAAGTTCTAGAGCATTGCACACACTCAAAGCCAAGGGTCTTCTATTTCTGCACAGTCTAGGAGACTTGGACATGTATGTTCTGTGGGCAGCATAGCTTGAACAGGAAGCCAGGGAAATGCAGCATCACTGAAGGCACAGGCTAAATGTAAACACTCCTCTGTGTACAGAACCTCGACCCATTACTTGGAGAGACACATGCGTCTTTTGAGTTTCTACATCGATGACACACAAAGTGGTAAGGTAGAACCGCTGGCTATTTTTCTCAGGCTACCATCTCAAATGTGGCCTTGGATTAGCCTGAGGACCATTGTCATATTTTCAACAACTGATGGCTGTCAGGGATAGAGCTCATAAAAAAAAAAAAAAAAAAAAAAACATTTCCCCAAACTCCTCATGGAGGACAGCAGCAGGAGGAAACACTCCATCACTGGCAAGTGACACTAATGTATTCTATTAGATTTGCTTATCATGTTAAAGAGCATATTAAAAGGAAATGTTTGGAAACGGGATGCCATGCTGTGGGATGATGGATGGAGAATTCCTAATTTGGAAAAAATGTGCTAAGACAATATGATTGATGTGAGTGACCTACTTACTTTATTTCAAGAAAGTATGAGTTGCCTCGGGCCCACTGGTACACATATTTGGAAAAAGTTGTTTTTTTTTCCACATTAAGTTTTTATTAACATTTTCAAAAGAGCAAAAACACCATAGAAGGATGTAAGTCTCAACTTGTCAATGCAGATGTGTTTGTAGTCGCTCGCTCGCTGGGAGCGTTTCTCAGTCAGTGAGGCGTGTTTCTTGCCAAGAGAACACCTGACCAGAGAAGTATGACACCCCTTTCCCTGATGAAACAGACAAGGGAGGGGCATTATTTATTTGTTTGTTTATTTATTATTTATTTTTACTTAAAGCTCAGACAGATCATCTAGTGCTTATATGTAGCTATCCTGCGTGTGTGTGCATGCACACACACACACACACAAACACACACACACACACACCCTGGGGCTCGGACATCTGCTGTTGCAAGCAAAGATTGAGGCTAAGTTAACCATTTTAGTTCAACCTTAGATGTCAGAGCCCAGAGCTGAGGATCCATCCCTTCATGAAACCGACCTGAGGTTGAGAAGCTAGGGCTCTAGAATTTATTTCAGGCTGTGGATGGCCAGAACATAGCTGGTGGCAGATGGAAACACTGCCCCTGGAAGAACTCAGAGTCTAAAGGGGGAAAAAATCCGTATTAAGAAGTGGAGGTGGAAGAGCGAATGCTCGCAGGCTTCCTCAAGGGCTATTTGTCAATTTGTCACGAACGCCCAACATTGCCGGATGCTTTAAGTTCCAGAAATTCCACTTCTAGAACTTCTTGCAAAGCCATCATTTATGAAGGGAGACGAATGTTCACTCTGTAATTATTGACAATGTTGAAAGATGGACCAATCTAAATGTCGGACATCAGGGAACTGCCTAAATAAATATAGATGCTTAATACAGAATGCGTGAAAAATAGTTAAGAATAAAGCAGAGGAAGATTTACAATATGCAAAGTGGGAGATGTGGGCAATAAGATATTATGTGTATTATGTTGCTCTTTGAAAACTATGCATGGTGTGTGTGTGTGTGTGTGTGTGTGTGTGTGTGTGTGTGTGTGTGTAGTATGTATTAAAATTCTCTTTGTCTCTTGGTTTTTCCAGACAGGGATTCTCTGTGTAGCCATGACTGTCCTGGAACTCACTCTGTAGACCAGGCTAGCCTTCAACTCAGAGATCTGCCTTGGACTCCTGAGTGCTGGGATAAAAGCCATGTTCAGCCACTGCCTGGCTAAAATTCTCTTTTTAACTGAAATCAAATATATATTTGAAGGAGGCCATCCAGATCTTCAGGGGTTGTTTCTGAAGCACTGGGTTAATTTCCTACACAAGACACACTTTACTCTGGTAATAAGTGAAGGCACTATTAAGCAGAACATGTAAGAGTTAGGGCTGACTAATTCATAGCAGCACTAGGAGAACTAGGGACAAAAGGGTCCCTGGACACAAGCTGGTTTCTTCATACATTAGAATGAACAACTTAGAAGAATGGAAAATCATTTCATTCACTAGAACAAAACCAAAGCATAAGCCACCCTCAGAACTGAAAATGCAACAACTCCTTCATAAATAGCCAAGACCTAGTCAGAACCAAAGAATGAATATATCACAGTCTAAATTCTGGTTGGGATACTTGGCCATGGTAAAGGCTACAACCATTTCCCAAATCAGTTTATACAGTTTATACAATCCCAGTATAGTTTACAACTAAAGTAGCTGGAGAATTGATTCTAAAAAGTATCTCAGAGAATAGATATGCAAGAACAGACAATATTTTCTAAAAGAGATAAATGAGATGAAACTGTCCTATCTGGTTTAAAAAATATTACAAAGTGAAAGTGATTAGTAAGTAACATAAAATGTAATGTAGGATAAAATCCAGCAGGTCAATACCACAAAGTATGACATCTAGAACGAAGTGGAGATTGTTTCCTACAATAGAAAAAGGTTAGATGGTACCAGCATGGTGTTGGAATAACTGTTTATTTGTTTGAAGAAAAAAAGGTGTTTTGTTTTTTGCTTCATGACACCTTCACAGAGAAAAATCCAAGTGCATTAAAGGTGAACACATTGCTTAAGGATATAAAATGTTCAGGAGAGGGCTAAAGGATAAAATATATCCAGAACCTGAGAATGAAGGATGAAGAAAGACAGACCTCAGACTCCACAGCCACAAACACCTCTGATTGTGAGATACTCTGGGAAAATGCAGCCTTTGTGACAATGTTGGTTGAAGAGCCTCCCAATATAAAATGATTTCTGTTTTACTTTTGAAATAGAATCTCACCATGTAGCTCTGGCAGATCTGGAGCTTACTGTGTATATACCAAGTTGGTCTTGAACTCACAAAGATCCACCTGCCTCCTAGCATTATAGCTGTGTGCTAGATACCATTCCTGGCCATATAAAATATTTCTTGTTTTAAGAGGGTTACTTCTATGTTTCTTTGCCTCCCCCGATCCCCTCCCCAACCCCCCCTCTCTGTCTCTGTCTCTCCGTATGTGTGTATGGTCTGTCCTTCTAACATATACATAGTTGTCAACAGTAGCAAGATGGGAGAGTTACCTTCAGTCTGACTTCTGGTTCTTCTGCCATATTTTTTATTTTTTCTGAATCATATAATGTTTTGATGTTGTTGTTGAGACTGGGTCTCACGTAGCCCAGGCTGGTTTCAACCTCACCATGAAGCCAAGGATGACCTTGAATTACAGATCTTCTTGTGTCTACCTAGTAAACGCTGGCTTACAGGCATTGACCAGTACAACCAGCTTATATGATGCTAAGAGTCTAAACCAGGGATTCATGAATGCTAGACTAGAACTCTACCAACCATGCTGCATCTCCAGCCCCTCATATATTGTTTTTGTGTGTGTGTGTGTGTGTGTGTTTTTCTTTTTTTTTTAATTTTTTCTCCATCTTTATTAATGTGAGTATTCCTTATTTACATTTTGAATGTTATTCCCTTTCCCGGTTTCTGGACCAACATCCCCCTAACCCCTCCCCCTCCCCCTCTATATGGGTGTTCCCCCCCATCTTCCCCCCATTACCGCCCTCCCCCAACAATCACATTCACTGGGGGTTCAGTCTTGGCAGGACCAAGGGCTTCCCCTTCCACTGGTGCCCTTACTAGGCTATTCATTGCTACCTATGAGGTTGGAGCCCAGGGTCAGTCCATGTATAGTCTTGGAGTAGTGGCTTAGTCCCTGGAAGCTCTGGTTGGTTGGCCTTGTTCTTCATATGGGGTCTCAAGCTCATATATTGTTTTTATAATAAAAACAATACACACATGATAAATTAGTCTAAAAATGGAGAGTGACTTCTTAGAATAGAAGACCCAGAGCTGGGTCTCCAGATGCTCAGGCTCCTGGGGTCCTCTCAGCCTCTAATCTTCCTACTGAGAAGCTCCCAAGGTCACAGTATAACCACTTTACTGAAGGAGGCCCCAATGCCTGACAGCACTGTTCCTGGAACACCTCACATAGCTGACTATTGGTCCTCAGGTGGGAATAGGAGGACATGTCTCTCACAGATAAAACAGCATTCACTTATGTTGCAACGTGTGCTATACCCGACTTTTCTGCAAATAGTTATCTTCGATATTTCTCTCAAATACTGTCACACTTGCAATTGCTATTACTCCCATTTTGGGAAAGAGAAACTGAGTCTCTGGAGATTAATCATTTGCCTGATCACATGGCTTGAAGACAAAGACCAGTAGGACTGGCCTCTACACCCTCCACAACTGCATTTCCTCTTCTGGACAAGCACCCTTCAGCCCACAGATATAAGTTGCCTTTACTTGAGATTGACCAAGATAGGGCTGGAGAGATGGCTCAGGGGTTAAGAGCACTGACTGCTCTTCCAGAGGTCCTGAGTTCAAATCCCAGCAACCACAGGGTGGCTCACAACCATCTGTAATGAGATCTGATGCCACACTCTGCAGTGACTTCCAGCTCTGACTCCTCACTCAGTGCTATTGTTGGGCTTCCTTGTGACCTGGAGATAAGTCTGGCCAGGCCAATTCTCTGGTGGCCCACAAAGGGCACAGGTCTGAAGACTCCACCAGAAGGTACTGTCCTCCCAAGATATTTACCCTCTACATGCTGGTCAGTAAGCTGGAAGTTTCTTTGGCTCCCACCTGTGTTCCCACAATCTACTACTGGACACAGAAAGTGCTCACATGACAGTTGGCTGGATCACTGGACTGGCCAGAGAGACTTGAAGTCGTATCTCTAGCCCTCTCAGAGCTGATGCTGACTTGAGACCATTTCTGTTCCCACATGAGGCTCCCTTTTGGAATATACGTGTGGTGTAGTCTTTTAGGACACGAAGCTGTCTGGCAATGGTGGGGGGCACTGGGAGTCGGGGGCCAAATTCGATAGGTAACATTAAGCTTCAACTTGATGACGTGTAGAATGGACTAGGAAGCAAACTTCTGGGAATATCTTCAACGGAGGGTGAGTGGCTAAATTGCATCGGGAAGACCTACCCCAACTATGGGTTGCATCCTTCTATGGTACCCAGGACTGAAGCAAAGGCTGTCTGAGCATCAGTATTCATCTCTGCCTGCTTCCCGATTACCTCTGTGCCTTCCCTGTGATGATGGACTGTACCCAGGACTATGAATCAGAATAGGTATCTTCCTCTTTGAGGACCATTTGCCAAATATTCTTTTCATAGCCACGAGAAAGGAAACACATGTGTGGGAAGGTCCAGAGCAGACTGTAGGGGAGTGTGGTGGAGCACACACACACTTCTGTACTAGATCTATCTTCCTGGCACCTTCAACAGCCCATGGCAGATGCCCAGGAATGAATGTATGGGTGGTGTCATTCTTCCATCATTTTCATAGTCGAAATCAGATGTGCAGGGCTAGAAATGGCTTTATAGGTCCCGTTATTCCAACACCCTCTCCCAGAAACTCAGAAACAGCAGCCGCTTGCCCAGGGTTGCAGAGACCATGCATTAACACAGGTTGTATGAGCTGGCTTGAAGACTTCGGCCGAAACTAAGAATATCCGACTCGGTGTGGGTTAAGAGCCAGGGGGAACCCTAGAGAGAACCAGCCCTCATCCTAGAACCCTCACATCGACTCTTCCGGCTCAGTCACCTCTGGGAGAGGCTTGATGCTCTTATAATGAAGTCATATCTATCACAAAGATCCTCGAGGCTACGTAGCTGAGAAATAATTACATGTGTCTCAGAACTGGGAGAGCAAGGGTTCCCATCCAGCAATCCATGATGCTCTTAAAAAAAAAAAAAAGGTTTCTCTATAAAACTGCAGCTGGGGTGGCAAGACTTTCAAGCTAGGAGGCCATGTTCTGATTCCTCCTCTTATGTCTTGGCACCGTCTCATCTATATGTCTATATCCCTGCGTAGACCTATTAAAGTGACATTAAAGGAGATTAAAAGAGGAACGACAGCATAATCACATTGCTGTAACTAAACTGCTCTCATGCCTGTGCCTCCTTGCTTAACTGCACGGGCAGGGCACGGATGCGTTCTCGCTGTCGGCAATTAAACAATCAAGAAGTACATGGCGTCACCAGGAAAAGCGTCCAGGTCACAGAGGGCTCTCCAGGTCCCCTTTCCCGTCCTTCAGTCACTCTGCTGCCAGCTTAGTGTAAATCTCTCCAGTTAGTTTCTCCAAGTTTCCGTCTAGATCTGTGTGTGCAATTGGACATGCAGGCACACAGACAAGGGACGCCTGTTTCAACAGTGACAGAATTGCATTATGTACTGTTCTACAATACTGGTCCTCAACCCTCCTGATCCTGCAGCCCTTTAATACAGTTCCTCATGTTGTGGTGATGCTACCCCCACCACAGTTATTCCCGTTGCTACTTCATAACATAATTTTGCTCTGGTTATGAGTTGTAATGTAACTATCTGTGTTTTCCACTTGTCTTAGGTGATCCCTGAGGAAGAGTTGGTCACCTCCAAAGGGGTCTCAACCCACAGGTTGAGAACTGCTGTTCTAGAACTTGTTTTTCTGCCCCCCTCTCTCCCTTGATGAGTCATGGCATCTCTCCCACGATACTGCAGAAAGTGACTTCTGCTTTCTGTAGTAAGGAAGCATCGTTTTTTGTTTTTTTTTGTTTTTTTTTTCTCAAGGCAAACCTATTAATGGACATAAAAGTTGTTTTTCCTTTTTCAATATTAGAAACAGTGACTACATCACCTTGAGGTTTATGCTTCTCTCAGAACAAGTCCTTTATGAAGTCAGCTGACTGACCTACTGCAGAATGTCATGAAGAGATTTCTCCTATTACACCCCCAGCGCCCAGAATGGTGCCTCATGTGCCATTTTTATGCAAGAAGTGTTTGCTGAATAAATAATTGGCCATAGGAGAAAAATGTGGTTGCAAATTATTTTTACAGTTAATGCTTGTCAAGGCCCACACTTTACAAAGGCATTTTTTACTTCGGCCCTCAGAGCTACCTAATGAGGTCAGGACTTCCTGATGAACTGTGACCAAAAGTCAGGGGCCGGGAGGCAAAGGTCAAGGTTCTAATCCTTGTCCTTGTCCTAAGACTCTGTGATGGTCTTTGAGGAATCTATTTCACCTTCACGGGCTTCAGTTATTGTGTTTTTCCTTAAGTATTTATTACTATAATTTTGTGCATGTGTACAGTGTGTGTCTGTGTGTGTGTGTGTGTGTGTGTGTGTGTGTGTGTGTGTGTGTGTGTGTGTACAAATGTGTGGAGATCCTAGGACAAATTTGGGTGTTGGTTTTTGCCTTGCTTGAGGCAGGATTTCTTTGCTTTGTTCCACTATGCTGTATATTCCAGGCTAGCTGACCTGTGAGCGTCCGGTGTGTTCTCCTGTGTCTACATCCCGTGTTGCGGTAGGAACGCTGGGATTAGAGAAAGGCACCACTGTGTGCAGTCACTGGCCATCAGGTTTATGTAGCAAGGGCTTTTGTAGGATAAGCCATCTTCCTGGTCCCAGCCCCAATTTTTAAACATGCACAAACAGGAAGAGTGAAAACACACACACACACACACACACACACACACACACACACACACTTGAAGGAGCTCATGATATCTAAATGTGACAGTCTACCTCAATAAATAATTGATCCTATCTGTCTTTTGCCCCACATGTCCTTTCCACCTGCCTAGGGTCAGACACCCACACACTTGCCAAGTTTTAGAGTCCCTGAAACACCTCTCTGTTTTCCTTAATGGATCCTTAAAGATGGTCTGGCCGCCCTTCACCTCCAGGAGTTTCTTCAAAATGCCACAGGAAGCACGTGCTCGCTTCGTACCACTCAAACGTAATAGCGGCAGCTTTCCTCTGTGCGTTTTCATTTGGACACTGATCCTATTGTGTTACAGTTAGCTGTCTAGTTCCCTGGCTAGCTCTCGAGGGCCAGCACTATGATTGACTAAATTTGTTAATTGCAGGTCAGCTGCAAATTTCCTTGTAAATGGTACCTGCTCCGTTGGCAGAGTGCAAACGACCTAAAACTTCTATAAATATCGGATTTTAAGTGACCCTATGTTTCTGAGGGCCCAAGGCCTCCTAGTCTGCTATGCGCTGTGACAATGCCCCAGCCGCCCTGCTCTGAGAAAGACCCCCAGCCACACTGCTGGCTCCACCCTTTGTGGCTCTCAGGAGGAACTGGCCTTCTCTCTCTCTCTCTTTCTTTCTTTCTCTCTCTCTCTCTTTCTTTCTTTCTTTCTTTCTTCCTTCCTTCCTTCCTTCCTTCCTTCCTTCCTTCCTTCCCAAAAGCCAGGTTTATGCTTTTGCCTTTGCCTCTTGTCAACTAGACCCCATTCAAGCAGCTCTTCAGGCAGACTTTCTGTGGCCTCTGTATTTTTTTTCCTTTTATATTCTCCCTTTTGCCCTTTGTAGTGCCAACTTCCCTCGTATTATCTTTCCAAACAGTGCAAAAAATAAAAAACAACCAGCACACCCCAGCAGCGATGGGAACTGTAAAACTGTACCACTCCTGGAGAGCACTGACTGAAGGTGGTGTCTCCCATCTGTGAGGCTGCACTGTGCTTACTGTGCACCGGGTGTGTTTCCTCTACCAGACAGTGTGCTCCTCAAAGGGGCTGTCATGGGAGTGTTCGCTCTTGGATTCCAAATGCCAGCCAACATCGGTCACATACAGACGTACTTGGGTGGGGGCAGTGGAGGAATGTTGCTTTAATTTTCTCCATAGTTTCTAGTACTCAGTACACTCACGGTCCTATTAAACTTAAAGTTCTGTGTTTTGTAAGGAGGTATTTAATGGAGCTGATGTGGATTATTAACCACTTCATATACTTTGTTTCTATGAAGGACAACATTGTGAATGCCAGGTATTGACCAGAAAGAAGTGTCTGGAATCTATGAAGGTTAAGCCCTTCTGTCTTCCTTTTCTGTTTGTCTTGGACTCTTTGGAGAGGTATAGTGTGGGTGGAGGGTTTGGGGGGGCACTAGAAGAGATGGAGTCTGGCAACTGGTGGGGATTCCCCTTTGAATGATGTGGCCTGGCTGCCCACCCTCTCTGAAACTGAAAGGGGGGTGGTGGTGTAACTCGTTAGAGCTCAGCACGTGATGGGTTAACAGTGCTATGTATGTTGCCTCTTTAATCGTCCCGTGTGTTCTTTCCTCTAGTATTTCTGTAAGATTGTTTTCTTTTGCCAAGGTATAAAGATCTGCAGTAAAACACTGTAAAGTCTTAAGCGTGATGTGTTTTGGCAACTGCATGCCTCCATTGTCATCCCAGGAGGGATCAGTTAGAAAGCATTCCCAGCTCCTCCGAACCTTCCCTTTTATTCTATAGCATTAACAGGTTTTCCTGGGTCGTAGCTTCATGTGAACAGGACGCCTAGTCCTTTCCCTCCATTCCTTTTATCCCCTAGAACAATAGCAAAATGTGTAGACATAATCTAATTTTTTAAAATGTCAAAAGTTAACAACCCAAAATGTGGGGCAGTGGTGGCTTCTGGGTAGGGGGATTTCAAGGGCCGTTAATGGTCCCTTTACTCTGTCTTATTTAATATAAAACTATACATTGAGTTTTATTAATATAACAAAGGAAAATGAAGCTTCTAGGGCCATGGCTCTGTGGAGAAGTGAGCCACGAGTACACCAGCCCGTGGTCAGAGAGCTTCTCATTGTTTCCCTGTGGGCATTCTTGGTTCTGACTTTGAACGTGAAACAATCTGACCAAAAGATTCTTCCTATCTCAAACTCTTTACTTGGGAAAAAAATTATACATGGTTTAAAAGCTTGATCGTACATTTGAATTTTGTGTCAGTCAAATGGTAACAGGGAAAAAAAAATACAGTTGTCCATCAAACTGATAAATTTCTCTGAAGACCATCTGGCCACAGGTGAGGGAGAATTTCTGTTCCTCTGTTCTTGTGTCTCTGCAACACAGGGGTGTACGCATGGAGAAGGGCAAAGACAGAGGCATAAATACTTCGCAACACAGGAAGAAGTCAAAACAGGTTTGTGATTTCTTGGCAGAATGGGAAGCCCAACTCCATTGGCTTAATGGTCCCCAAAGTCCCAAATCTGAGAGTCTTGACGTAGGCTGCAGGGTGATGCCAGGTCTCTGTAGACAGTGGGCAAGCAGAGAACCTCATTTTGTCTGTTTCCACTTCTCTAAAATGGGATGATGGCTAGTGGGAAAGGTGAGAGATGTGGCATATAGGATCCACAGACCAGCAGATTACTGGCTCTTCTTGAGCTGGAGAAAGTGCGCTGGTGTGAAGGGAAACTCAGTCACTGTGTCTTGGAATCACTGACTTTGGGGGAGAGTCATGGATTTGAATCGGGTGTTCTTTCTTTACTCAGTCTTTACAGGCTTGTACTTTCACTAACAAAACGACCCTGTGAATTAGAATGTGGGGAGAAAAGGCAAAAGCTGTTGGAGTCATGAAGAGCTGGGCGGAAATTTCAACCTACTGCTTTGTAACTATGTTGCGATCTGGGACCAGCACCAGAGCCTCAGTTTTCCATGTGGAAAGGGTCTTTGGCCATTGCTCCAGTGCGTTTCCCTGTGTATTTTCTGCTTAGCACAGTAGCTGAGATAAGAGCCATCATTGATAGGAAAGAATCGCCTCTCCCCTGAGACGACCTGGCGAGGAGGAGAAACTGAACCGACTTTCCCCTATCTCTCAGCACACCTGAGCGTAGACGCCTTGTAAACCAGGGTCATGGGGGCTCAGAACAAGGGGCTTTGATGCTTACACAATTAGAATGGAGTTTTCCACCATGCTGGACATGGACAAGACGGATCACCTGGACTGAGAAAATGGGCCAGATATGCCTGAGGCCATCTGGGGGAGAGCTGCAGCCACATGGTTGGCACTATGCAGCACTCCTCATCTGGAAGGCATGTCCAGATGCTCAAGAGCAGCCAGGCCCAGAGACTACAGCCCAGGGAAGTAGGGGTTGACTGTTTTGTTTTTAGCAACAAGCGGTCACAATGCCCTCCCTTCTCCCAGCCCTTTTAGCACATACCTAGAGGCCTCTTTAGGTTCTCCCTCATGTTCATGTAAACCTTTCCCCAGGTCTTCCAGGCAGGCCCGGGGCCTCTTTAATTCCTAGGGTTTTGCTAGAAAAGGGAGGTGAGGCCAGCGGTCTGGGGTTTAGCCAAATTCATTGTTTCCTGTTACAAAATGTTTACAACAGGTAACCATTTTGAAGAGGGTGTGCTTTTAAGAAAAAGCAAGTCTGGTAACACAGTCCTCCCGCTATTGGTTCTTCATCTACTTTCCCTTTAAACCCTAATTTCCCTTCCCAATACCCTGGCTTCTAAACTGCCACTTTGCTGTTTACACTGTAGTGTTGGGACCTTTCTCATGCTCTGTGCCTCACCAGCAGGGCCTGACTCCCGTTGCCCAGTTGAATCCTTTTGCCGGTTCTGATCTTTTAAAGGAGTTCACCCACATTTGAAATCCTTATTTATTTTCCTTGAGCCCATCTGGCTCTGCCCTTGCAGAGAGGGCACTCCTGAAGTGGGAGCTGAGAGGTGGGAGTAGGGTGACTGCGTGTTCAACCTTGTGGTTTTAGCTTTCAATCCATAGGAAAAGCTTTGGAGTCAGTCTACAATGAGCATTACCAGGATTGCCCAATTGGGGTCTAGAGGGCTGTGGAGCTGCAGTGGAACCCAGAGCCTGCATGGATTCTCCCACAGCTTGGAGTCCAGAATATGAAGTGAGAGGCCTCTTCTGTTCTACGGGATTCGTCAGCTGAGCACATGCTTCACTCATCTAATTTCTAATTCATGACATAACTTTGTGGGATAGTCATCCTCAGAATGAACCAACTCCTACAGTCTCAAAGGAGTCTACCCTAGGGAGGGGGTATTTGAGAGACCAGAGCCCCCCTCCCCCAACTGTTCCTTACCACCAGGTCCTCTTCCTGGAGACACAATTGGGCCCTAAGGTATTTTATTGGGGGTTTCAAAGAGGTTTTCGATTAAGACTTTGTAAAGTTAGATAAAAACAAAACAGAAAACAAAAAACAAAACACCAAATATGTGCTTACAGAAAGAGTACAGGGAGATTAAAGATTAAATATATACCATTGTATATGTATTTGTGTGTGCATGCAAATACACACCAGAACAATGTATAATGCCCTTAACTTATATAATGAATATTAAATAATTAATCTGACCATAAATTAACATAGGAACTAGATGTTATAAATTAAACAACACTTGGTGAAAACCAATGCATATTATGTAGTAAACAGTACATAATGCAAACAAACTAACTTGCAGACCCTTTGTATGAAACACAATTACCACTTCTGAAACACACAAGGTGTGTTGAAGTTTTATGTCTGCAGCCGGCAGGGAAAAGGCAGCAACCCTGATGTACATCCCGCGGTGTATGCTGCACCCCCAACCCTTCGCCTATCCTAGTTCCCCAGAGCCCTCCTGTCTTCAAGGTGGATAAAAATACCCCTTCCCCCAAAGATCAGTTTCTTGTTGGGAAAATGTAAATGCAGTCTTTCTTACAAGGATCGGAATCTAACTGGGGGTGAGGGGTGTTCATTAAAGACCGGGGAGTGTGCACTCAACATGGTCACTGTAAGCCCGTTTGGTCCCTAGAGCTTATGGCTAAGTGTTTCAGACACATAAAGCAGTTTAACTTGCTGTTTACTAACGCAGGCAATTACAGCCAATTTAAACTTTGAAATGAATCTTCATTTGCAAGATCTGAACGCTGGAGAGGCCCTTCAGTGAAATGGTTGGGAAGGCAGTTTCGAGAATGATGACGGGATGAAGGAGAGGCAAAGCAAAGTGAAACGCACAGAAAAAAAATTGTATTAAAGACGCTTTCATGAGTAAAGCGATTTATTGGGTGCTGCATGCGTTTACTCTTCCCTGGAAGAGGAAAGTAGAGAAAACACTTCCACGGAAAGTTACCGGAAAGGTCGCCATTTGAAAGGAGGAAACATCTTCCAATGGGACTTGCAACCTAAACACTGGGAATTACTTTTCTTCGGAGTCACCCAGGTCTGGAACCTCGACATCAATTGAAAGCTGGGTGTGTGCATTAAGCAAAAGCTCTTTTCTGTTTTCGATGGGAACGCCGGCGCGCCTGAGCTGCTGTGGGGCCGGGAGACCACGGTGCGGAGCCTGGCGGTGGAGTCCGAGGCCAGAGCGCTTTGCGGACAGCGCCCGGCAGCGCCCCGGCAGGGAGAGCGAGGAGCGTTTATTTGCAATCACTTTAACTCTTGGTGGCTGGTTCTCTTCCAGCGCCCTGTGGCGGGCGGAGTGTTAGACAAGCCCCGTAGTCTGTAGCTCTCACCTCAGAGTCAATATTATCTCAGATGGGCACAATAGACTGGAATGAAAAGCTAATATTGAACCAATGCGGTCCCTGCTCACGCCGCCGCGATGCCACCCTTTGTTGCGCAGCCCCGGGCGAGCTGCTGGCGGCCCAGCTAAGCGGAAGGCTGTGGCGGCCGGGGCCTTCTTCGGCGCTGGGGGCGGGTGTATGTGTTCACTGCGGGTTAGAGAGGCCCTGGTGAGTTGCAGCTACTGCAGCAACCCCGGAGGCTCCTCAGCATCCCCTACCCCCACCCCGGCCTATTCCAAATTCCAGACGCCGGTTGTAAAGACCAGCGCCCGGTGGGAGGAGAGCCTCACTGCTCTTCTCTGGACTGCGACAACCGGGTGTTGCAAACAGGAAAGCCAGGCCTGAGTTCAGCTTGTGTTTGCCAGGGCCCCTAACTGATATGAGTGTGTTACGGAGCCGTGGGCAGCTGGAGCACCACAGCCAGAATCATACACTCTAGAAGAAAGCATAAGGCTACCTGTTTCAAAGTCTAGAACTGTTGGTAAGGGGTAGATATCGGAGGGTTTTTTTTTCCAGGTTGTTGAATATTCCTCTTGGGGCATCATAGGGGTCTCCCAGATGTGCTACCCCATCACAGGTAGGCAGAACTAAAGAGCTAAGAAAACCCCAACTACTCTCCCTTCTGCCTCGTGTTCTGTGCACCTGGACGTTCTGTGCCCACTAGAAGAGGTTTCAAGACCCCCCCCTTGAATCTCTAACGGGAAAGACACAGGGAACCATACAGGTAAAAGGACCGCTCTTCCTCCTGTGCTCTGCTCCGCAGAGGCTCCCACTCCCGTCTTTGACTCCTAACTCCCAGGCTTTGCTAGTTCCGGGTTGGGAATGTGGCTTTCAGGACGGTTGGTGCAAACCCTCAAGGGCTACTAGGATTACAACGACAAAAGATGTATGAATAGGTCCTGTGGCTTGGGTCAGTTTGGGTGACCCATATGAGGGTGGGGACTCTTTGCTGACCTTTCATGTTGGCTGGAGTGTGTTCTCTGGAGGCTGGGTGAGAAGCAGATTGGGCTGTCCAGGGTTCCTCATGGACTGACTAATCACTGCATCTATAGTTAGGAGATGGCAAAGTGGCACAGTGAGTGACTGTACAACCTCTCTGGCCTTCAGCCTTCTCACCTAGAAAATGGGCATCTTACCATCCGCCATACTTTGAAAAGTTTGCTGACTCGTGGGTGTGAGAGGAAACCCCTAAAGCCAAACTCCGCACAGGATAGGAGCTGTTAGTGTTTCCCAAGTCTTCCTGGCATCCTCCCCGGCTTTTCAAGGGGACTCCAAAAGAAAAAGCCTGCTATTACTCCTTTTCCTCGGATGCTTTGGTCCCCTTCCTTTCTAGGTCCAACTCTTTACTCTAGAAAAGTATGGAATTACAGAAAGGAGAAGCGACAGCTCAGAAAAGCATTCTAGACCGCACTCTCTTACACCCAGCATTCCCTTATAGTCCAGGTGGAGATCCATCCTCCTCTGTAGGCTTCTGGTCAAAAGCTACCAGACAGCCCAGGAAAGTGCCTGAAGGACCCCTCTGTCCTCTCCACATCCTGGACCTATGTGTACCTTGAAGGAACAGCTTTGGGGTGACTGGAGGAAGTGCCACACTCCTACCACCCCGGAGTGCCAGAGGACAGAGCTGTTTCACATCCGGCTGGGAAGTCACCTGGGCAAGTCTGTCCATGGTCCCCTGACTCCTGCTACCTTGTGTGTGAGAACGTCTGTTTTCGTTGCCTTGTTTGGCTGTGAATTTCTTATTTGAAGTTAGTGGATGGAGAAAGAAACGACGACTCCCCTCTTCTCTTGGTTATTTCTTTGCTTTCAATATGAATCACCAGAGCTGTGCGTGCTGAGGATTGACAAGCTTCAGTGGTGGCATTAAAGCCCCACGTTCCTGGTGTGTCTCCCAGAGTAGTGTGGCGTTCTGCACTGAAACGTTGGCTTCCAGAGATCCAGAAACTCACAGGCAACGCGTCTTCCTGCAGTGACTCAGCAGAAGCCAGGATCCGGAGAGACCCTCTCTTCCAGAGTTCGCACCGCCCCTAAGCTTGCCCTTTGAGCAGTAAGACTGAGAATAATGCCCCAGTACCCTCTTCATAACCATCCAGCTTTCCAGCAATTCTATGCGGATTCTATGGCTTCGCCTCAAGAGAAGAGCTCCGTAGCTCCGTGAAACATGAGTGTCTGGTGGCAGAACATGTCGCCCTTTCATCTTGAGGGTTTGCACTTACTCTTTACCAGCACAATCAAGGAACACCCCCAACCCCCAACTTGGGCTGTCCTCCCCCGTCGCAAGGGGGCGCACATCAAGGAGAACTAAACCTGACAAGCCCATTTCTTCCCGACCCCGTTCAGTCAGGGTCCATACAAGCCCGTTCCATCTAAGCCACAGTGATTAGGCATTATATCCGGATCCTTGGGCATGGAGTTGTGGTCGCCTTTGCGCAGTAACTAGCTGTCTCCCTTGCTTAAGATGGTCCCTGTCGTCACGTCCTTGTTAGAGCAGAACCTATCCTTTCCTCCTTGGTCCCTTTGCAGAAAGCCTGGCTTCCAGAGAAGGGGAAATTCCAGCGAGGATGAACGCCAGAGCTGAGATGAAGCCGATGAAACAGGTGGGAAGCAAGGTCAAGTCTCCTTCTCTTCTCCGAAGCCCCGAGCTTCCTCAGAGGTTCTCCTTTGGTTCAGACTGATTGGTGGTAGTGGGCTGCAACCCTTTGCACTCTCAGAGAGCTCAGACAGCATCGCGCCCTCGCGCATCCCTCGCCACTAGGCGCCGCTGCGCACACGCGGATCGCAGCCCTGGGCGGTCTTGTCTGCCTCCGCAAGAGAACTCTGGGGAGGATGCCAGAAAGGGATTTACCGTGATAATTTTAAAAAATGTTTTTAAGGTCTTAATTCTCTTTTTTCGTTTTCCCACAGCCGCCGTAGCTTTCAGAGGCTGGAGGGACTGGGATCACAATTACAGAGTTGGAGAAACTTCTCAGCCAGAGCTAGGTTCGGCCTTCTCAGGACATCTTAGACAAGCCCGAGGGCCACTGGTGGTGCACAGTGAGGTTCACCACTCTGGGGCACTACAGGGTTCAAACACCAGTCTAGCAATGACAAAAATGTAAAGAACACTAAAAGTGAGACATGCTCACCCAACCCCAATGACCTTTAAGACATTTATTCAGCCTTGTGTGGTGACCACACAGCTAGTTGTCCCAGGAAGCTCTATCCATTAGAGTTGCTTGATGCCATCCACCCACCCAGGTTACCTCTGGGGCCTAGTAACCCCGCAGGCAGAGGTGAGGGCTCTGCCTCTTGTGAGCAGAGGCCTTGCAGAATACCAAGAGCCCATGGTTATCACAGATCCTCAGAGATCTCTGCCCTCTGATACCTCTAGAGAGTCAAGAATCCAGCACCTCCTACAGGGAGCGCAGAGGAACATGGTAAGAGTGAGGTTAGTGTGGATGCCTTTTTACAGCGTTATTGTTCAGTCTGTGATGCCTGGCTGGGGCCACAAAATAACAGCAACGTCCAGGAGAGGAGCTGGCTTTTATTAATGTTCATTATGTGCTAGACATTGTCTGACAGTTTGCTTTGCTTGTCTCTTGCAACAATCCCCAAATGCTACTGTACTGTATCATTTATTCCCATTTGGAAGAGGAAAAAAAGAATCAAAGAGGGTAGCTAGCTTGTCCAAGGTCACACAGTGGAACTATGAATGCAACGGGGAAGGGGGCAGTTTTATTAGGTGTAACTACAAATAGTAAAATTCACAGTTTTGAAAACGGGTTGTGTAATTACCTTTTTACTCTGATAAATAACCGATCATATTGCCATAAAGAAACACACTGGCCTCTGCTTCCTAGACATACTGGCTGCATTTTTACATATGACAAAATGAGGTCAGGAGAGACTGAGGTGTTGACTCTGATCTTTCAGTAAGAGACAAATGCATTATTAGAACGTTCACATGTGTCTTCTCGTCCTCTGTCTGCAAAAAACCATGGCGTCCAACACCCCCACACACACACACACACTTGGAGTGCACACTGGGCAAAGAGAATCAGCCCAGCTGTATGTGCAGGTACTTAACCAAACGGATGCTTCTTGGGTCCTTAACGAACCTAGGGCGTGTGAATTCTGCTGGGCCAGAAGCCAAGAGTGTCCCTATCTATGAATTCTGGGTCCCAAGCAGGACTTGAATGCCCAGAGCGCTGGTGCGCCTCTGCTGGCCAGTGTGGTTAATGAGTTACTCTCTAGTTAATTCCTCTACACGCGGAGGAGGCCAGATTCTTCCCGGGCACCCGAGGCTGGGAGCATGAATTAGCATAGATTATTTCGCGTCTAGGGCTTCCGCACCCAGCCTGACTCACCGGAAACCCGCTTTTCTTCTTCAGTGGAGGTGGAGTGAGAAGGGGGCAGAGCCCCCTAGGGTTCATGTACTGGAGTGCTGAATGCTTTGCTTCCTTCAAAATTAAGGGAGCAAACTCGCTGCTCTTGAGCACTGGCCACCCGCAGGTCACCCAGAGACCACCTCCGGTCGGCAATGCGTAGAAGGGCAGTTTGCTAGAGGCTGGTGGTTTGTTGAGGATATCGGAATCTGTCGAAATGCCCCTGCCTCGTGTAAGGGACTAGGGGTCCTTGTCTGAAGCTAGATGCTCGTTCCCTTAATATATTTTCCTAGTACATCCTGGCACAAAGAGGTGAGGGGTCAAGCAAGTACCACCTGCATATGGGAGTCTCAATCAAATCTCCCAGGCAGGTCTGGATTCCTTGACCCTCAAAGTCAATGGCTGTGATACCCTCAGCCAAGCTTACTAATGTTAACTCTGGGGGAGGTATTTGGCTTGAGAGAAGAGTTTAGAGGTCCTAATTTGGAGTCACAGCCTTTCAGGCCTATTGTAGACCCACCTTCTCATTCTCTTCCAGGGTATCTGTGGGGTGACCAAGTGGAAGTGTCAGTTTCTAGCTTCTGAAGCCCTCACTTGACCCCTAGATCCCCTGAATCTTGCTTGGCTAGGCGCTGCTCAAGGCTTCCGCCCTTTACTGGGCTCTGGCCTTCAGAGGCTCAGCCTCTATTTCCACAACCCACATGAGACTAGGGAGGTATTTCTCAGCTACATTTGAAGGGGTAGGTGGTTCAGGCCTGAGGAGAGTGTGGCCTCAAATGCATATCCCTTTTATAGGGCTGAATCTAAGTGCTCACAATCTTTGAGTTTGCTCCTCTACCCCCCCCAAAAGGGATAAAGAAACAAGGCCATATAGAATAGATGGTAAAAAGGTCTGACGTCTGAGGCAAGGGCAGATTTATACCACGAGGAGAGCAAAGCTGAGGTGGAAACATTTTCTCAACTTTCATTCTTCCTAGGGGCCCCGGAGCTTCTGCCTTCTCACATGAACACTATACAAGAAACACACACACACACACACACACACACACACACACACACACACACACACACACACCCTAAACAGCAGTAGATGGAAATCAAGAGAAGCAAACAGGAGAGCTGGCAAGGAACCCGTTATTGCCGGGACTTTCTGGAGCGCCCTAAGGCCGGGACCCTTGGTGGAATCAGGTGGCCTTCACAGTCTCCGTCTTCTCCAGATCTGCATCTCCCAGGTCTCAGGCAACCTCGCCACCAAGCACAGACATTTTATCCCTCTCAGGATAAATGGCTTCGACCTGGACCTGGGAGTAACAGATTTAAAGGACGCCAGGAAAAAAAATTATCATTAATTGTAAACGTGCAAAATACCTGCTGGTACTTCACTTTAGAAGAATGTAATTGGCAAAGGGTGTGTATGTGGGGTGGGGGGAGGCGGCTGATGAATAGATAATAGATCTTTAACCACCAATAAACAGAGAGCAGGGCCAGCAGGCTGGGGGGATGTGATCATAATTATGCCGCAGCGTGAGCCAATGGGGACAAGAGAAGTCGGCCCTAAAATCATCCCAAAACCGAAGGCAAGCTCGAAAATGCGGACAGGGCCTAGGACCGGAGACGCAATCCTAAGTGCCTAGTTGCGAAACCTGGATTTGCAGAGCAACCCAGCCCCGGGACCACAGATGTCAAAATAAAAATAGGTACAACAATAATAGCAATAATGGGAACAGTGTCAACGCCACTAAAAACAATGGAACGATAACACAATCACAGCTTCAGCTTCTGACCTAGGACCCTAGACTCCTTTCCCAAATATCCCCACATATCCCAGAAAGAACTGTTTTGGGGAAGGAAGTGACCGCCCTACAGACAGGAAAAGCAGAAACTCTAGGTGCAAGCTCTAAGTCCGCTGCAACGGTACAGGCGCAGCTGGCCCCTCAGGTTTGAACTTGCAAACGAACCAGCCGGGTCAAAGACTGCGAACGGGTGGACCCTGGAACCTCGAAGCTACGCTTGGTTGGAGGGGTGGGAGGACCCCCCCTTCTCGCGCGCCTAGGAAACCTCCGGAGTTTTGCTGGGGGTGGGGATTGGTATGAGTGAAGCGGGTTAGCCCTTGCCCGGAACCAGTCCCCGCCCGCTTACCCTCGCCGGGCGCCTGAAGCCATCTCAGTGACCCGGGTGCGGGCCTCCAGGGGACAACTTCAGCGGAGCTCAGGGCGTGAAGAAATCTGTGCGTCCGTCGGTGCTTCAGTCCCATCAGCTCCGGCGCCGCTGGTTTAGGATCCAGGGGTCCGCAGGAAAGGCAGAGCGGCCCCCGAGACTCTGCAGGGACCCGGGTGCCCCGGAGGGAGTGGTGTTGGTGCAGTAGGAGGCGGTAGCTGAGGAGGAGGAGGTGGAGGAAATAGGAGGAGGAAGAGGAGCAGGAGGAGGAGAGGAACGAGGAAGAGGAGGAGAAGAGGGAAGCGGAGGAGCCGAAGGAGGAGGAGAGAAACTGCAGCGGGTGCCGCGGGAGCGAGGGAGCTAGCCCGGAGCGCAGGGCGAAGACACCAAGAGGTCTGCGGCCGGGCGGGCGGCTGGAGGCACGGCCGGGGCAGTGGCGCCGACTCCGTTCCATTCTGGGACCGGATCCAGGCCTCCGGGTTCCCAGGCGTTCGCCTCCCTCTGACGCACTTTAAAGAGTCTCCCCCCTTCCACCTCAGGGCGAGTAATAGCGACCAATCATCAAGCCATTTACCAGGCTTCGGAGGAAGCTGTTTATGTGATCCCCGCACTAATTAGGCTCATGAACTAACAAATCGTTTGCACTACTAGTGAAGAAGCGAACACTTCCATGGATTGTCCTTGGACTTAGGGCGCCCTGCCCGCCTTTTGCAAAGGAGAGAAAACTTTTTTTGCCTCCCCGAGAACCCCCCCTCCCTGCCTCTAACTCCAACCTCCCCCCCCCAACGCCACCTCGCTCAAAAAAATATTACCCCAATCCACGCCTGCAAATTCTTCTGGAAGGATTTTCCCCCCTCTCTCCAGGTTGGGCGCGTTTGGTGCAAGATTCTCGGGATCTTCGGCTTTGCCTCTCCTCCCCCTCCCCCTCCTTTCCTTTTTCCTTTCCTTTCTTTCTTCCTTCCTTTCTTTTCCTACCCCCACCCCCACCCCAAACAAACGAGTCCCCCATTCTCCTCGGTCTTCGCCGCGGGCAGCGGGCGGCGGAGGCAGCGCGCCGCGGTCGCCGGGAGCAGGGAGCCCAGGGCGCCCGCTCCTCGGCGCAGCATGTTTCAGCCGGCGCCTAAGCGCTGCTTCACCATCGAGTCGCTGGTGGCCAAGGACAGTCCCCTGCCTGCCTCACGCTCCGAGGATCCCATCCGTCCCGCGGCGCTCAGCTACGCCAATTCCAGCCCCATAAATCCGTTCCTCAACGGCTTCCACTCGGCCGCCGCCGCCGCCGCCGCGGGCAGGGGCGTCTACTCCAACCCGGACTTGGTGTTCGCCGAGGCGGTCTCGCACCCGCCCAACCCCGCCGTGCCGGTGCACCCGGTGCCGCCGCCGCACGCCCTGGCCGCCCACCCCCTGCCCTCCTCGCATTCGCCACACCCCCTCTTCGCCTCGCAGCAGCGGGACCCGTCCACCTTCTACCCCTGGCTCATCCACCGCTACCGATATCTGGGTCATCGCTTCCAAGGTACGTGCCACGTCGCGGAACTGAAGCGCGCCGGTCCGATCGCCTTCTTCACTGTGCCTGGCCTGCTCCGGGTGGGCGCTCCTCAAGGCCTGGGCGGAGGTCAGCCCGGGTGCTCGACTACGAAACCGGGTAGCAAGGGGCCCGAGTCGCATTTTACCAATCTCTGAAGCCTAGACTCCTTTGGGTTACTGACTTGCTCACTCCTTGACCTTTTTGGAAAGGGGTGCAAACGAGGTGTCCCGTGTTTCGCGCCAGGGTCGGGCTGGCTGGGACGTGATGCTGGGCGGCGAAGTCCGCTGTCAAGAAGCTCTGAGCCCGCGAGGTCCTCGAATCTTGTTTCCTTGGACCGTGTTCCTGGCTAGTCTATCTCTCAGGAACTCGGACAGGGCCACATGGCCAGGTTCACTGGATTTCAACTCTGCTCTACACTCACTCCACGTCCCTCCAGCCCAGACCCGCGACTTCTAGGTCTTCAATTCCTTTAAGGAGACAAGGAGACCTTGGAAACCTCAGAGCAAACTGTTTCCTTCCTCCTGCTCTGGAGGCCCAGGGAGGGGCGGGAGAGCTAGTAGAAACCTCCGCAGCCCCACTGGTTCTCTCCGCGACCCTTTTAGCGGGGGCAACCGCTGGACGTGGCGGGAAGTCAGGTTCCATCTGGTCTCTGTTTGGTTGCTGATGTTTTGTTTTTGTTTTATTGTTTTTGTTTTTGCCGAGAGAAAGAAAGAGATTAAAAAAGAAATTAAGAAAAAGAAAAGCGAAAACCCAATCGAGAGAAGGCCCGACAAGGGAAGATCTGTTTGGGAGTCTTCATTTTCCCCCCCGATTTATTAATTTTGTTTGCTTCTGGGTAGGGGTTGTTGAGAAAGTTAAAACTTTAGGAAAAGGGTTCGAATTAGTTTGCCGACTGGAGTCTGTAAAAGACCTACCTCCGGTGGGGCACGATCGATAACGATGGGCTTTTCCATTCAATAACACTTTGCGTCCTGTCAGTCTAGAATCTGGTAATGCCACCTCGCCATTTTATATATTTATATATTACTAAAAATAAAAAACCCAATACAAACCAAACAAAAAACCCTAAACCAAAGCAAAACACCGTTCTCCGTAGTTCAACACAGAATTTGCCTTTACTCCCGCTGAGACTACCGGGCTGTTTTTTGGAAGTGGTGGTGGTGGTAAATAGACAGACTAACTTCCTTTAATACGGGAAGCCGAAATACCCCAGCCTAGCTTTCAAAGTTTAGAGCTCAACTTCCCCATTCTCTGCCAGTCACGTTTTTTGGTCGCCCGGCCGTATCGCGGACTGCCTAGATCTTCGCGGCCACAGACCATCGTGCGTGCGAGTACCCGCAATTGATTACCGCCAGGCCCCAGTCCCTTCACCGTCCTCTCCTAGTTCTCCGAGACCAGGGACACTTAGAACCGGGTACTCTGGAGGCGGCGGCCAAAGATACTGGGCACACTCGACTCAAGATTTCTGTCCCGGCCCGGCTGCAACGTCTCGATTGGCTTCTGCGATTTCTCAGAGAGATAGCAAGACAAAACAAAAACCAACCAACCAAACAAAAATATTTGAATAAATCCGCGAGAAAACTGAGTAGCAACACGCCATGCTTTCTATACTTATGTCAAATTTTTAAAATAGGCTAGAATGTAGGGAACTACTACTACTACTATTACTACTACTACTACATTGTTTATTATTATTATTATTATTATTATTATTATTATTATTATTATTATATGACGGGCATCAATCTCTGAGTCTCTGATCTGAGTCTCTGAGCCTGGGCTCCGTTGTCCTGTCTTCTGCCCCTGACACACAGCGTGGAGGTGTCTAGGCCTGAGGTGCTAGGACGGTTAAGGAACCGGCAAAAGTCAGGAGCCTGACGACTAGCACTTCAGAGATAACTGCTAAGGCATCTCCCAGGTTTGGAACCCCGGGGCCTGGGTCTGACGGCTGGGCCGGTGTCCTTTTCAAAAGCTTAGAGAGAGCTACCAGACCCAGAGTGACGGGCGCAGTGGACTAGGCAGAGGCCCAGGGAGCTAGGCTAGGCTAGCCCGGTTCCAGAGAAGCCCTCAACTCCTGCCTGGGAGACCGTCTAATGGTACTTCTGCTCTGCCCCCTGCAGGGAACGACACAAGTCCCGAGAGTTTCCTTTTGCACAACGCTCTGGCTCGAAAGCCGAAGCGGATTCGAACCGCCTTCTCGCCGTCCCAGCTTTTAAGGCTAGAACACGCGTTCGAGAAGAATCATTACGTGGTGGGAGCGGAAAGGAAGCAGCTGGCGCACAGTCTCAGCCTTACGGAAACTCAGGTGAGTGTGGCCCAGCAGCCAGGGTACTTCATCCAGACCCAGGCAGCCATCGCCCAGCGCTGAGTTCCGGATCAGCAACTTTCCAGGTGCTCAGCTTTATTAGGGCAATATGAGCTGCACCGACAAGCTGGTTCTTCTCGCTGGTCAGGCCCCTGCAACTCCAAACTAAGCCAGTTTTAGAGGAATCGCGGAGATCCAGCGGGGTCGGAGATGTGGCTAATTGCAGCAGGGTGTTCTGGTGATTGTGCTCAAGGATGGAGAGAGCAGGGAACGGTTTAGATAAGAGTTCTGAAAGACTCCAGGGCCCGCCCGATTACTCTTCTTAAGGGAATGCCGGCGAATCTGAAGCCGGAGGCCAGGCAAGCTGGGCGATCCTGAAAACTAGACTGCAGAGAGGGCTAACCTTAGGGGACACAGCCTTCCTGCAGCAGCCGGGTTGACGAACGGAGGCCTGTCTTGGGTTAGTCCCAAGGCAGGCAGGGAGTTTAGGTCTACAGTAGGCGCTACTGTACTCTCAGTCCCAAGGCAGGGTCAAAGTTCCCACTAAACAGTAACGTTTGTAGGCAGAGTAAAGTAACTATTCCCCCCCCCCCAAGCTCAAATTGAGGTTTTTTGTTTGTTTGTTTTGTTTTTAAAAAGTTCCCTCTCCACGGGGGAAAAAATTAACGAACGGCCTCGCGGGTTTGTACAGGGTGGGCATAAGGCAAGGCCCACCTGATTTCTCCTAGATAGCCGAGGCAGAGGTTGTCTTTGTCCGCCTCGCTGCCCACACTGCCTGGAGTCTTTGTGTGCGTGTCAAGCCGCTCGCTTTGGGCAAACGCGGGGGTTGAGGGGGGGGATGAACTGTCCTCCCCCTTAATTAGCAAACTCAAAGCAAATTAAACTCAGCCTTGTTCCCAGTTCCTACTTTGCTTTTTCACGGGGCACTTTGGGGGAACAGGAGCATTGGGGAGAACAAGTGAGACCCCGTGGCAGTCTTAAAGGTGAGGGTGGAGTGGCATTTCGGGAGCTCAGAGGCTCCGACTGGGCCGCTGTGGACTGCAAGGGCTGCAGTCACTACTGTCTTGTTCATCGGTACCACACTGCTGGACAAACTTGGGCAGTGCTGCTGAATGGAGCTTACCACCCAACTTCCCCAGGGAAGGCAATTAATTTAACCTCACTGATGCCTAGACTTCTAGCTGCAAGCTCTCGGAAGGCCTGGTTACCAAACTCTCTGTGGAGGTTGGGGCCAAAGCTGGTCCTACCCTGTTTGGGGACTGGACAGGAGCAGAGGAAAGAGGCCTCTGTCCTTCTCCTTCCTGTTCAGTTTCTTTTACCCCCTTTCTACGTCATGGTCTTCCTGAAGCTTTCAGTTTGTCCAGGTCCTGAGTATGGCTTGTAAAGTCGCTGTCCACTTGGCTTCCTCTGGGGTCGCTCTACTCCTGCTCACCTGCCAGTGTCCCCCAGCAAGGCCCTGAGGATAGGCAACCCCCGTCCTTTACTCAGGCCCTTGCCTGGCAGAAGAGGCGCTATATTTAGGCAACTCCAGACTGGTTGAAAATAGAAAACACATTAGGCTGACAGAGACTGAGTCTTTCATATACCCATTGTCTGGGCAAGCAAGAAACCCCCCTCCCTCATATATATTTTTCTTATTACTTCTTACTAAGTTTTTCATGCTTTGCAAAAGCCTTTGCTCTAGGTGGGAATGAATGTGTGTGGGAGAAACGATCACACTGAGGTACCGGTGGCCCTTGGGGAAAGGCTCCTTGGTAGGATTTGGGAAGACTTCCTAGCCTGCTCTCAGAGGGGAGGCCAAGGAATGGTCAGCCCTTAGGACATGTGACTGGGGGGGCTGGAGTCAGGCATGGGCTACAACAGGCCTCTGGTGTATGATAGGAGGGCACCATGAAGGATTTAACAATGCCCACTTGTCTCTCCCCACAGGTAAAAGTATGGTTTCAGAACCGGAGAACAAAATTCAAAAGGCAAAAGCTAGAGGAAGAAGGCTCAGATTCTCAACAAAAGAAAAAAGGGACACACCACATTAACCGGTGGAGAATTGCTACCAAGCAGGCGAGTCCGGAGGAAATAGACGTGACCTCAGACGATTAAAAGTACAAACCTATTCCCACAGAAATGGACAGCACGGAGCAAGAGAGACAGGGAGAGGAGAGGAAGAAAAACCCTACAAAACAAAAAACAAACTGCACACACATTCACCGAGAAAGGGAGAGAGGGAATCAGAGCAGTGGCGCTCACAGCAGACTTTGGATATCGAGGGCACTGGACCAGGACCCGGCGCTGGGGCACCACTCACGGGACAGGAACGGCAGAGGAGGACCGAGGCCCCTTCATCAACAAGCAACCCTCGTCTAAAGAGGCAGCTGAGTGAGTGAGAGAGACAGAGACTGGGAGGGAGAGAGAAAGGAGAGAGAGAGAGAGAGAGAGAGAGAGAGAGAGAGAGAAGAGAGAGAGAGAGAGAATGAGAATGAATGATCTGGTCCTTCTGAGGCAAAGGCACATTCTGACAAGGGGAGCTGTCAGTCAAATGCCAAACCAGGGAAACAAGATGATTGGCGGCGTATTCCGCTTATCGAAGTCCATTTAGAAATGATAATGATTTTTTTTTGGAAAAAAAGGCACAGGACTTTTAATTTTGCACTTCGCAGTGTTTCTCCCTCATCTTTAATTAGAAATAACATGCAAAATTCCATGTCTAGCCCCACCCTACACCTGTTTCAAAAACTTGAATTGCATGTAACAGTTGTTGGGCGAATGGTGTCTAAAACTGAATTGTAATTTTACTCTTCCTTTAAAGGCAGGTTCTGTGTATTTTTGTTTTTTATTTTTCTGAGAAATGTGCAGTCTGTAAAAACACTTTTTTTTTGATACCTTCTATTGTCAAAGTGATTGTGAAAGCTAAATGAAGTAGGCTCGGAAATAGTGGTCCTCTGACAGAGAAATGAGGGAGCAGGATGGGGATGGAGGGCGGGGGAGGGTGCCCCTGAGAAGAATCAGGACTTACACTAGGGGTTAAAAACAACACATGATAAAGACCCAAATTAATTCTATTTCTTGGATATTTCCTTTTCTAACATTCTGATTCTTTAAATCACCAAATCAACCTTTCCTTTTAGTGGTTGGAGACATTGACCGCATTCAACCACTCAACACAATGGCCATTCAGAACTTTTAAGTCTGTCTATTGCAAAAGTGGACGGAAGGACTGTAGTTAATGGGGTGATAGTGGCGTGGCCAAGGACATGGGAGTTTTCAAGCACTGAGTTTCTCTTCCAAGACCATAGACTTACTAAAGAGGGTTACAAATGCTTCCTTAGTGTCTTCTATACCAGAATGTAAATATTTTTGTGTTTTG
This sequence comes from Rattus rattus, assembly GCF_011064425.1. NCBI lineage: Eukaryota > Metazoa > Chordata > Mammalia > Rodentia > Muridae > Rattus > Rattus rattus. Next base: position 56,637,443 of record NC_046155.1, on the reverse strand, counting down.
TGTTAATTTGTTAGAATTCTAACACACTATATACTTCCAAGAAGTATGTCAATGTCAATATTTTGTCAATAAAGATTTATCAATATGCCCTCAGAGTAGTTGTCTTGAGAAACTGAAGTGGATCTTTACAAAAGTACCCTCTGATTCGAATGTGGGCTTTCTCCAGTTAGGCTCCAGAGACCCTCACTCCCCACCCACAAAAGAGCCAGACTGATGGCTTTTGGGGGCATGTATTTTTAAAGAGATGTCAAGCTTAAGACATCCAGACTCTTTCAGAAGTGGGAAAAGAGAGAAACTGCCCGAGCAACTTTGCTGAAGGAGTTTAGTGTCAACTTCAGGAAAAAAAAAAAAAAAAAAAAAAACAAACCAAAAAAAACTTCTCTTCTGATTTCTTTTTCTTTTTAAAGCCTGGAACATAGTTATGAATTGGAGAATATCCTTAGAACCCGAGTTCTGGGGCTTCTAACTTCCTTTCTGACTTCAAACCCCTTAAGGACACGTCAGTCAGTCTCCCCCTTCTCTTCTTTCCTTCTTTCCTTCTCTCCTCTCCTCTCTCTTTTCACTCTAATCTGCCAAAAGTGATGGGGATGAACCCAAAGGCCTCAGAAGCCTTATAAGGCAAGCATTCTGAGAGATCTTCCACTCTTAGTTTTAGCATTAAAGTAAAAGTTGTAACCATTCTCAAAGAAAACTTCGCTCTTTCCCCCCCTCCTCCCCCTTCTGAGGGTATGAGGTTGATTTTTGCATGCTTCATTTGCTTCCTATCCTGATAGGCTGCATTAATCAGTTTTATTTCCATTGATAGAGAAACCTCGTCTGTTCTGTTCGAGCTACAAAGCGTCCTGTGAGCTTTTGTGAAAGTGCAAATCAGTTTAAGCAATTATCATACCAGGAATATGAAGGGAAAAGAGGAGGCCTTGCCCAGTGGTCTCCTTTAATCTCTTAATCCACGGATCCAGGGGGGCTGCCTGGACATAATTTAGGACAATCTCCCCCACCCTTTACACTGTGATAAGGCCAAGTTACAATACAGGGCAAAAATACAAGCTTTGTTAACATCCTGCCTTGAAAAGTTAAGATTAGACATTCCGTGCACGTGTGGGGACTATAGGGCACTATGGAATCTTTTCTTTCTGTTTTTCCTTCCCTCCTCTAAAGGAGAATTCATTCTCTGTTTCTCTACCCCCCTTTTTTTTCTTGCCCCTGTATCTCTGTTTATTACCCTTCTCCCCTTGGTCTTGGTCCCTGGGCAAACCTGGCTGCTCATGCTTTGAGCTCACAAAGACCCTTCCTCCAGAGTTTGTATTTTGGGTACCAGCAGCAGAGAGGTTTCAGGAAGACGGGGCTTGCCTTCCACAGGGACAGGTGCAACCCAGGAATTCCACAAAGACGCGCAGGGCTTAGGCTGTTTCCACAGTGGGATGGTCTATCTGTGACTGTTAGTTCCTCTGAGTGCTTGGCAGTTGCTGCTTCTCATCCTTTTTTGCTAGAACAAGGGCAGGTTACTTTTCCCATTCATCCCACCCTCCCAAACCTGGAATGGCTCGAATATAAAGTATAGTCTCCTTACAATTGAGGTTGACCCTTTTATTAAAAAAAGTACCATCTTGGCAAAAAGCTTTCTGCAGTAAACATAAACTTAAATTTAAGTACAAGAAAGGGGAGTGGTGAAGAGTTTTTTTCTTCTTCTTCTAAATGTCCTATGCAGTGTGACAGCAATAAAAATCATCAGAGAATACTATTAGCTTTGAGGGGGAAAAAAACCTAAAAGCTTTATTACAAACCAAGCTTTGAAAATAGGGGGGATTAGGCGGCTGAAAGGGTCCCACAATGGTAGGAAGAAAAGGTTTCATGCTAATGAGGTTAATGCCCTTTGTATCTCGGGCCTCCACATCTTCATTACGCGCTATCTCCGGCTGCACCGAGCGGCTCAGAGAGCCGCAATCCACTCCAACGCCCCCCTTCCCGGCCCAAAGAAGGATTTGATAGCCGCTCTGTTCAAACTAGATAATTATATCTTTTCAAGTCGGAATTAAGATAAAGAAAGTGAAGCAGAGGCGGCTCGCCTTGATCCACTGCAAACAAATTTGGCGCACTTTCGAGTCCTTCCCCCCGCCTCAAAAAGGCAGGACAGTCGGCTTATTAGCCGCTCGTTTGCTTTATTAATTCATCTATTTAAAGTGGCAGGATTAGAGCGTCTAATGTGGGCGCGGGCTGCCGTGGCGCTGAAGAATATAAATATTTGCGAGATGCCATCCCACGATGCCTATCTGGGCGAAGGGCTGGGTCAGGGTGAGCGGGGGCCGCATGTGCTTCGCATCCTGTCCCCTTTGCTGTGCGCTCGAGCTTGTCTGTAGCCAGTGGAAGCTGAGTTCCCACTCGTGTTCCTTAGGTGCCAGGCCTGAATGCTCTGGGCAGGGCTCTCTATGTGCCTAGTGGGCAGGGTTGGGCTTCACTTCCAGAGCACCGCCAACTGCATGCTGGTTGCCCCCTGTCTTGCCTGTGACTTGTAGGCTATAAGTTGACATATTTACCCCGCCCCGTCTCCCGGTGTGTCCCCCCTGTGCCAAAGAATGTTCAGTAGTCCCAGGTTTTCAGTTTCCTTTTTTCTAATGGGGTCAAGTGGAAGCGGGCCAGGGCTACATTCTCCTGCGATATACACCTGAACTGAGTATTTCCCTCTTCGAACCCATATCTTCCTGAAGCAACTAAAACCATCTGGTTCTGGCAGAAACCTTGGATTTCCAGCAGTCACCATTTCTAGCTAACATTCTGGATTCGTGTAGTTCCAGCTCCCTGGGACTCTGCTTCTGGCAGCGGAACCGAGCCGGAGCGGGCACGTTGGCCGAGGCCCGGAACCTGCCGGGCCACTTTTGTAATAGGGGCGGACTGTGGCAGCTACAGAAGCAAGCCAGGCCGACCCGATTGAAAGGCCTCCCGCCCCCCACCCCCGGCCTGAGCGTGGTTTGGGAAACTTGGGCTCCTCCCCGTCCGGCCTCGAGTCTCAGGAAACAAAGTCCTGGACACACTGGAGGGTTGGGGAGGGATTCTGGAGGTTCGGAGGCCTGGCTCCGTGCCCTGCTCTGTGGTGGTAAGATGGGGGCCAGACTGGGCTGCTCACAAGTGGGCAGTTGTAAGTCAGTATATGGATGGGTTAGGCTGGAGGTCTGTGATAGTACGTTCGTAATAGGTATGTGTCTCGATCCACCCTACAGCTGTGTTTGTGGATTATGGAAACTCAATTGAGCGTTCTCACCTAGGACTCAAGTCTGTTTGTATCGGTGCTGATTGTTTACTTTAGTCAGAAGCTGAGGAGGTTAGAGTTCCCTGCATAGATTGTGGCAAGATGTCCAGCTTTCCTCGTGCCTCTGTATTGTTTTGCGTCAGGACAAGAACTTCCAGTCACAGGGCTGCGAATGAAGCGCCGAATAAGGTGTGAACATACAGCTTATTAGATTTGTGCACCAGGTCTGGTTGCACAAGATATCTGTGGATACCGTTTGTTTGCATTTTAGAGGATGGTATGGTGTGTGTGACTTGTGGGGACGCTTCTTCCTGTTTGAATTGGGTGGGGGGATTTCCTTAATGAACATCCATGCCCAGCATTTAAAGTTGCATATTTGTATCTTGGGGTCTATGCACGAGAAGAGTGGAGGTTTGCGTTGGGGTGCTATTCTCAAAGTGCACCACCAGCTCCTGGAGTTCGGTAAACAACAGCCGGTTTTTGTAACTGCGCATCTTTTTCTAGGCCGGTCTCTATTATTTCCGCAATCAGCACTTGATTTATTTGGGTGCCGCCTTGGGGCAGCCACGGGCGGGGTCGAGGATGAGGGCTTATAGTTCTAGGCCACCACTCCAGGATGAGGAGTCCGGATACAGAGTCTGTACCTTAGCCCCCTGATTTATTTTCGCTAACCAGTCCCGTAGCGAGGGGGAAATGGGAGTTTTGAGAACCCTCTGACCCTAGCCATGACCCGGCTCTGGGAGGCAGCTTCTACAGGCGCGATCCTGTGCTCCAGGAAACCCGAAGCGGTGCCACGCTTGAAAGCGAAAGGTCCATTCATCAGCCGCGCCCCAGTCTCTAATTGGCCTTTTGTTCATTAGAGTTGTTGCCCAGCAGGGGAGCTTGGGAGGGCCCGAGGCTGCAAGTCGGGGTGCCTAGTGCAGGCTGGGGGCTGGTGCCTGTGCCCGGGGCTGAGGTCTCTATAAGGGCAGAAGCCATCGCGCTCCTCTGAGGGGGCGCCAGAGCGCGCCAAAGATCACAACCACGTGCAAAAATGCGCTCCTGGAGGCCAGTCCCCAAGAGTCAGGGCCTGGTCCTGTGGCTGCGGAAGTTCTGGCCCCTTTTTGTTCCTTCCTGGTTCCCCTGAAAACGAAGCTGCCCTCTCGCACCCTAGAGACCTCAGACCTGCTGCCCAGCGTCTCCCAAGTTCCCAGCCCAGCTGCAGCGAGTGGGACTGCGTAGGACTCACTTTCTGCTTTTCTTCATGCTTCCAGTTCCTTAGCCCTGGTTTGCCACTCACCCCAGAGGATTTGCACTCCTTTCTCTAAGCACCAGCTCACACTGTCCCATGGAACCAGTATCCTACGTCACTGAAAGGCTAACTAGAGAGAAAATTTGGCACAAGTCTCCAATGAGGGGTTCGCAGGGATCAGATGGGGGAGGAAAACTAGGCCGTTATCATTTTAAATTCCTTATTTATCTCCAAGTCAACCCACCTAGCTCCATCCCACGTATCATTTCCAAACCAAACCCGAGCTTCCCTGGCCCCTCAGCACAGCTCCATCCTTACTGTCCCTCTGCACACTCATCAGAGGAGCCCTGGAGACAGCATAGGGCTTCTCGGAATACACCCAAGGACCAAGACGCACCTGAGGGGCCCCAGTAGTGCCTAGGCAGGGGATTGGGGTCGCTTTTGGAAATTGAGCCAGAAGGACCAGCTTTGCCTGGCTGTCAGCAATCTTCCAGATCACGGAGACTGAACCTATATATAGGACTTGGGGCCGCTCCTGGCCCCAGCTACCTCCAGGTCCTATATATAGCTTGGGTCTCCTTAGCCCCAACTGGACCCTGACGTCAGGAAGAACTTGATCTCGCCTGCTTCACTCCTGTTTCTGAAACTGATCCTTGAAATGAGAGAACAGACTCTACACAATTCCCATGGCCTTGACATAAGGTACGGCGATAAATATACACCACTAATGAGCAATTACCATATAATCACCTTCCAATTAGCTCGCATAATGATGAATTAAACATTCTAGCAGGCGGGATTAGGTTTCTTACTTTGTATATTATTTACGAAGGCTATAGCATCTGCAAAGAACCAAATATCAAATTAGATGGAGAATTTTCACTTGGGTGTAATTAAGTATTCAGGCCAACGGCTGTGTTCTGGTCACTCATCAAGTGAGGCCTCCTGCAGGATACTGACCAGCTCCTTGGCCATTTATTTACCGGGATTCTCTCTCTGTCTCTGTCTCTGTCTGTCTCTCTCTGGGTTGTAATTGCCTTTCCTGTCCCCATTTACCACCCTAGCTCCTGGGGTGGGAGACTACTTGACTGGGGATGCCAAGGCCAGGGACCAGGGATGTGGGGGCGGGGGGGGCGCTCAGCCTAAAGGGCGGAAGGTAAGTCACAGTCGCCACCAGTGACTGTTGCAGGACGGGACTGCTGGGGGTGGTGGTGGTGGTGGTGGTGGTGTTGGCTCTGGTCCCTTTTTCCGTTTCTCCGCAGCCCAGGATGGATGCCCCGGGAGACCTCTCTGAGCTGTGGGAGCTATCTGAGAACAAATCAGCTGCAGAGTGCAGGCCCTTATGGCTGCTGCCACCCCAACAGGGGCTTCGTTCAGCGGCCCCGGCCTTGCTAGGGTCTCTGAAGGGCACTCCTTTTGACTTGTACTCGTTGTTCGTTCCCACCCCAGGTACAGGGAGGGAAATGGGGTGGGAATAAGGAAAGAAACAACAAACTCGGCCCGCCCACTGCCACCTCTCCTGTTCGGAAATGAATTTGGGTAAGAGATTACTTCCTAATCTGATCTAGCTCTGCTGACATTTGGGAAGAAGATGAAAATGGCAGCTCAATTTCATTGTGAAACGGGGTCACTTCGCGGGGGCTCTACTCCCTAGAGAATGTGGATGCCCCTCCTCCTTTCCGAACCAGAGGAAGAGGAAGAAGCGGGAGGAGGAGTTGGAGGGGTCATTGAGCTGCTGGACTGGTGGTGTCCCTTCAATGGTGGGGTAGTACTAGGCAGCCAGGCTGGGCCAGCTTCCTCTGGGTATCATCACCTGCCTGCAGGGCTCCTGCTTGTTCAGTGTGGCGAGCTGAGGGCTCTCCCTCCGGACTAAACTGGAGAGCCTCTTTCTTACAGGGGTGGTCATGGGAGGCGAGGAAGTTTCGGCTTCCCCAGAAAGGTCATTAAAGTACAATGCCCCCAAGACCTTTATCATGCTTCTCCCGCTTTCAGGGTAAGTAGGGCATACTTGGAAAAAAAGATGGCTCCTGCCATAGCCCCCTCCTCAATTGGCTCATGGAACTGCAAAGTCCTGAGAGGTATAGACTAGGGTTTCCCCAGCAGAATTTTCACTCCCTGCAGACCAAAAGCTCATCATGACACAGTTCTTTTTTTTTTTTTTTTTTAACTTGAATATTTCTTATATACATTTCGAGTGTTATTCCCTTTCCCTTTTTCCGGGCAAACATCCCCCTCCCCCCTCCCCTTCCTTATGGGTATTCCCTCCCCACCCTCCCCCATTGCCGCCCTCCCCCAACAGTCTAGTTCACTGGGGTTCAGTCTTAGGGACCCAGGGCTTCCCCTTCCACTGGTGCTCTTACTAGGATATTCATTTGCTACCTATGAGGTCAGAGTCCAGGGTCAGTCCATGTATAGTCTTTAGGTAGTGGCTTGGTCCCTGGAAGCTCTGGTTGCTTGGCATTGTTGTACATATGGGGTTTCGAGCCCCTTCAAGCTCTTCCAGTTCTTTCTCTGATTCCTTCAACGGGGGTCCTATTCTCAGTTCAGTGGTTTGCTGCTGACATTCGCCTCTGTATTTGCTATGACACAGTTCTTGATCTTCCAGCTGTTCCCACAGTGTCAGCCTCTGTCCTCAAGCCTGATTACCCACCAGTAGTTTCATGCTGGACCAAGCAAGAAGGAGCTGATGGAATGTGTTGCTTGAGGACTTGTTTGTTCTGTAAATGCTTTGCTCAAGGAAGAGCTCTTAGAGGTCTGGATTCTTCTGAGGAACCCCTGTGGGTTGGGGTGCTGATCCTGGGGTGGTGGCATCATCTTCGGTGCAGGTCAAGGGAGAGTAGAGAATCCGTGCCTGGGTCTTCTGGGAAATGAGTTTGATGACAAGCACGTTCTGTGTTCAGTTTGGCTATGTGTCTTACATGCTGCTGGCTGAGCATGCACATGTATCTGTACCTGAATATTCTTGTACAGTATGGAACACCTAACATGTGGAACACATGCCACATGTATGAGCATGTAGATGGTTCTGGAGGAAAGGGTTCATGTTACCTGTATGATGTCCATGTGCAGCTGAGGAACAGGTACCCCTTCTTCTGGGTGGATGACCTATTAAGTGACTGCATTTCAGTGAAATCCCCTGCCCCCATCCCTTGGTTAGGTTTCTTACACAGTATGAAATCCAAACTGCAAGGGCTATCTGTGTTGGACATGGTTGTCCCCAGCAGGTGTCTTGCTTGCTGTGATGAGGTTTTCTTCAGAGAAGTCTCGCCTTCACTGGTATACACCTAACTGAGGACTGTTCCTCGCCCCTTTCACAGTAGGGATGTAAGCTGCAGCTGACGCCACCTGTGACTCTCAGAGTTCCCGAACATCATGTAAGGGCCGAGTCGATGCTGGGCTTGCATTTCCACATAGAAATTAGAAATGAGTGTTTTGAACCCTTTTGGAGGACGCAAGATGGGATGGGGCATGACTTAGCATACTTGTGGGATCCTCAGTGAGGTTCACGGGATACAGAGCTAGCTTCTTATACTACATAATGCTTCTTTCAGCAGAGACAGTCTGTCTGTCTGTCTCTGAGGGACTCATCTTAACCACTCCTTGCTTCCCTCTCCTTCATTCTAAATGACTGCAATTATGCCCTCCATGAGACCCAGAAGCGGAGTGTAATACTGTAGCTCACTTGAAGTGGCCGGCTGCTACTTTGTTACATAAACGATGTCACACTGATTCAGATGGCGAATTCCTCCTTGTTGTATAGGAACAGCACTGTGGATGTGTGTGTGTGTGTGTGTGTGTGTGTGTGTGTGTGTGTGTGTGCGTGCGCGCTCGTGCTGATGCTGAAGTTTAAGGACAACTAGAGCGCTCTCTGGTTTTCACAGCTGAAAGGGCTATTTATGTATAAAATAGAAGGTGGCCAAGGAGGGTATGCATTTATCTATGTGCCCATGTGTGACGTGTGTACATAGGTTGATGTCATAGTTCCACCAGCTCTCTGTGTATAGTCCTAGAAGGATGGAGTTCAGTTTCTATCTTCTGGAAGGGAATAGGTGGGTCAGGAGTCTCTGTGAACATCCACCCTGATGTTCATCTCACAACCACATCCCCTTCCCTGGCCTCTGAACTACAAACAGCCATTGTTTCTGCTCCAAGTACCTACAGAAAACTAGGATTTTATGTTACAAGTTCTGTTCCACCTTACTTCAATCCATAGGTCCTATGGTACTCCATTCACAGCCTGGATTGGTATCTTTATCTTGAGTAGAATGATGGGGTGATGGAACATATCTGGGGGCCAAGAAGACCCATAGGGCTAGGAAAACAGTGGCATTTAGGAAGGATGGAAACCTGCCTTTCCCATGCTCTGGGCATCCCTCCCATGTTTCTTTCCTTCCTTATACAATTCCTAACATTCCTGAAGCTATTTAAAATGTCCATGGGTAGGAAATTTGTAAAGCATTTATGCCAAGATGGGCGTTACACATCAGTTAAAAGAGTAAGCCATAATTGGAGTTCTAAAATGGGAGGGTATTATAATTACATTTCTGTTGCGTGGCAAATACTTAGATGAAAGCAACACATGGGAGGGTTTAGTTAGTTTATTATTTCAGGTCATAGTCAAGACAGGGACTCAAGCAACTAGACATGCCACATCTTCAGTGAAGAGAAAAGAGAATAAATGCATGGAGTCTTGCCTGTGTTCTTTCTAGCTTTCTTCACCCTTGTATTGTTTAGGGCCCAGCCTAGGGAATGGTGCCACCCACATTGGGGAGGTCCTTCCTACATCAATGACCAATCGAGACAATCAATTGCATATAGGTCTACAGGCCAATTTGGTTCAGATAATTCCTCATTGAGATTTTCTTCCAAGGTGAGTCTAGGTTGTACCCATTTGATCATGAAAAGAACCAGAACAAGGAGTGCCTAAGATATGTCTGTCTTAATTGATTTAAAAAAAAAAAAAGAGTATACATGGGCTATTGTCCGTATAGGAGAAATTGCACACAAGTGTATGTGCTGCGACTTGCTTTCAATTTTTCTAAAAGGACGCAGAGGGAACTGGTGGAGATATGCTGACAAGATGTTTTAAATGCAGAAGAATATGGCTTCCCATCTCCCTCAGCCCCTACCTCCTCCCCTCAACATGTTGCTCAGTACCTCCTGAATGCTAATGAGTCCTTCCTCATGGGGTTTTCCCTAATGGAGCTTCAGGGTCCTGGAGGTCCTGGTTCTGGTAAGTGCTGAGGGAATCTGGTTCTCTTGCCTCTTTCCTGGAAACTGCCCAATGTGTCAAAACATACACCGAGGAAAGGTCTCTCCAGTGTTGGGGAAACTGCTCCACGTAGAATGAAAGTAGGTCTGTGTCCATCACTCTGCAAACACTAGCCAAAAATGGGATAATGCCCTGAATGTAAGACCCAAAATTTCAAACCAGCTAGAGGAAAACTCATAAAATACTTCAAGGTATTGGCATAGGTAAGTGCTTTCTGACTGTAGCGGGAAATATTAAAAAATGGATTTTTCCATCCCAAGCTACTCTGGGTCACATAGCACCAGCGGGGTGTTCTCATCGTGACAGACTCTCCGACCCTTTGCTCACTAAGTTCCTGTGGCAGGTTGCTGCTACACGAGCCCCATGCAATGACCGCCCATCTCACAGTTAGCTGTCACCAATCCCTGTAACCCGGCAAAAATCAAAACTCTAGAGGCTTGGGGTTTATCAATCAGTTACATCAGTAAATTCTCAGCCCACAAAACATCCACACAATAAACTCAGAGCCAATTGATATTGATATGAACTGCCCATCTAGATAAGACAAATTGTCCTGTAATTATCCATCTCTTACATGATATTCATAGCTACCTGTGGCTGTTTAAAGCCACATGGATCTGGGTTATCCTTCTCTTCCTTCATTTTCCTTCCTCTCCCTCTCCATACTCTCTGTCTCAAAAATGTCTCCAAACTTCTCAGCCCGCCTTTCTTTTTCATTGCCCAATCACAGGCCTTGCCTTCTTTTATGCCTGCCCTCACCTGCGTATAGACATCGACCCATATATGACTAGGACTTAAATAGCACAGGAAATAGACTCAAGAATCAACACGTCATTACACAAAATTAAAAATTCTGTACAGTTAAGGAAAAAAATGAACATAAATAAATAAAGAAAGAAAGAAAGGAAGGAAGAAAGAAGATAGAAGGAAAACCAAGATGGGGTTAAATATAAATGACCAAGGTTCATGAGCCCATTTCAGAACCTTGTCTGTCCATGACTCCTGTGTGCTTTTCACCCTGTGTCCATGAGGTAAATGCAGTGAGATGTTATCTATTTCTGCAGGCAAGGGACTAGTCCAGACAGTTTCTGGCTGAAGGTCTCAAGCTAGAAATGACTGGAGTAGTATTTGCTTAGAAGTGGGTGTGAGCTCGCAGCTCACTTGGTCTACAAACTGTGGTCCTGGGGCCCTAGGCTACGAGCTGATGCCACAACTTGTGCTATTTCTCCCAATCTTCGCTGTTGTTCGTTGTGGGAAGTTCTCTGAGAAATCCCACTGTGGCAGTTTATAGTCCCTGCCAGCATGGCAGAATCTAGAATCACCCCCGAGCTCAGTCGCTGAACTCACTGGAGGTGGCAGGGGTAGTTTTGATCAGGTTATTTGAAATGAGAGGACTCACCCATTTTCTTCTGGCAGCCTACCTCTGAGGAAGTCTGAGGGGGAAGCTCTTGATTTTGGCCTACTTGCCTGCATGTTTCAGTGGCAAAGTCATCTACCCTGCTGCTGCCGTCTCTGCTGGCATTGCCATCCTTTGTGGACACTTGAGTATTTTTCTGCTTTCCAAGGTGGACAGAAGGACAGTAGCTCTCTGAGAGCCCTACTTGCCAACAGTTCCAGGCTTGTTGAGGTATCCAGCCTCACAGATTGAACAGCTACCTTTTGTATGGCTCTCCAGCATGAAGACAGCCGCTGTTGGACTGCCCTGACAAACTTCTCTTTCATATACATTTACTCCATCAATTCTGTTTCTCTAAAGAGCCCTGGCATTTACACCCATTTTATAGACAGACACACTGAGATCCATACGCCAAATAAGAGTTTCAAGGTACCCTTGAGGAGAAGTAAGTGGCAGATCTAGGATTTGAACCCATGTCAATCTGACTTTGATGTCTAGATGATTTTGCTTCAAATCCTTTATACTTAAACGTTCACATCTTATCTAAATCTGTTTTCCGTGACTCAATGACTTTTGGGCGACACCGGGAGACAGTGACATAGTTCAGAGCTTGCATTTACTCTCCCTAGGGCATGACTGAAAAAGCCACCTGTACACAGACTGTGACACGGGAAACTGGGTATGTAGTTGTTGATCCTTTCTGGGTTGAACAAGAATTTTCTTTCCATAATGATGTGTGTGCACATGTGCATGCATATACACACCTGTTTGTGCAGTGCCTTATCCTCCCTCCATGGAAACATGGGATCTCCCCATGGCCACTATGCCCTTCTGCAGACATGGACAGACCCCCTGGGTCTTCAGAGGTGAGCTTTGCTTCCATACCTGAGAATTTGCATACCAGTGGCTCTGCCTCTGTTCCCCTTTAAGGCCAGCAGATTTAGCTACTACCTATCAGCTCTGCCCTAGCTGATCTCATGCATTGAAATATGCACCAGCTGGAGCATCCAGCTTGGGATATTTGAGAGCCCAGGAGAGCTGTTTGAACCCCAGATTCGCCCCCAGGGAGGATCAACCCATGAGTGCCCTGCTAGCCGCTGAATACCTTGGAGTGGATTTTTCTAAGGTCCTGCTCTGCATGTTGCTTCCTGGGAGCTACTAGTGGTGTCTGAACTGCCAGGATCCACAGTCTTAGGATGTGAAGTCATGACCTCAGAATAGAGCCATGTTAGGCTCCCCACTTCTTCCACTGTGGCTGCATTGTTAAGTAGTGTCCCTGGCAAGTAATTACATCCACAGCAGCTCAATTGCACCCTCAGCAAATGAGGTGCTGATCTGAAGTAATTAAGCAATAGTGTGCGATTAGCTATTGTGGGTGCCTTTCCTCCCCAGTACTGTGCAGCTGCACCATGACGAGCCCATTCCAAGGCCTGAGCAAAAACCTGTGCTACCTGTACTTTCCTTCCTTGCTAGGTCTTTGCTGAGACATCTCAAAGTCAACTTCTCCTGGGTTTCTAAGTATTGGGGAGAGCCCTTAGATGTGTCGGGGTGCAGAGGGTAATTACCATTCTTTAGGAACAAAAAAATACACAACAAGCTTGCTTATAGTTTTCTTAATTATATGTCTTGGATATAAAACAATCTCTAGGTGGTGATGAAGTGTTGATTAATTACCCTAAATATCGCCTTTGGGTCATTAGGAAATGTGTTCTGACCTTCTTTGTTTCAAGGGAGCCATGAAATCCCTTTTCCTATAAACTGCATTGAAAATGTGTGTGTTGGAGCAGTGAATACCTCATTTGTGGGGCATGCATTTAGGGTCCTTGTAGGCCTCAGGTAAGAGGAGATAGGCAGATGTCAGAATTGCTACTTGACCTGGATGGGTGAAGGTGTAGCAAGGTGCCATGTCCTAGTGGCTTAGGGAGCCATCTCTTGCTGTCCTTGGAGAGCTTCAGGAAACACTCCAAAGTCAGCAGCAGGTACACAAGACAAGGCCGGAGAGTTCACTGGACAGAGGTGGGACCCAGGAAGCTGGGTAGGTGGTGTCAATAATATTGGGTGCTGAGGGGAGTGGAGATGCCCTCCAGAGAGTTCTGGGGTATGTGCTCCTACCAATATGTATAGGATGGGCATGCCTTTATAAGTGTGTGGGTGTGCCTTCATAAGTGTATGGGTACACATTCAGGATTTATTTATATGGGGATCCTATGTGACTGTATATGGATGTATATAGGTATTATATACACTATATAGGTATATTATAGATCATATATATATTATATACATACATGGGTGTATTCGTAATGAGTGTATATATGTTTAGGCTTAGATTTTTTTAAAACCTATTTTAATAAGGGTTCTCAAATGCTTCAACCCCTCTTCTATTCCACCATCCAAAGGTAGGGGAGAAAAGATGGTAAATAGGACAAGGGATGTGGACCTGTTTAAAAGTATTTCTTTGGGGCAATTCTAATCTCCGTTTGTCAGGATAACAACAGTCTAGTTCAAAAGTGTCACCAAACACGAATCACCAGGGGCAGCAGAATCCAGCAGAAACCTCTAAGCCTCTGATGAATCAGCAGGAGTCAGCAGGAGTGACCAGGACCAGCCAGAATGCCAGAAGTCCTTTGCTCAATGAAGTGAAGATCAGTCAAGACTGGAGACCAACGAAGAGTTGCACAGCTAGCTATGCAAGTGCACAGTCACTGTCCATTGAATCCTACTTATTTTCTCTCCCTCCCTCCCTCCCTCCCTCCCTCCCTCCTTCCCTCCCTCGTCTCTCTCTCTCTCTCTCTCTCTCTCTCTCATCACTCTCATCATATGTTCTCTTATGGGTCTGCTTCAGCAAAACACCATGTGAATCTGCATCACATGACACTTCCAGAAGCTCCCATTTTATGTGTACATGTGAATACATGTGTGGATGTGTATATACTTGTGCTAAGATACGTATGTGGGAATGCATTAGTTTATGAACAAAGATGTGTGTGCTTATTTGATGTTCTCTGTGAGTGACATGTGTTCACAAAAGTTTATGTGAGTGTACATAGGTATGTGTACATATGTATGCATATGTATTACATGCTACATGTATAGCTATGTGCATATGTATATGTGTATTTGAGCATATTTGTAAGGATATGCAGATGAATGTGAATATGTGCATATGAATGTATGTTTATGTGTTTATGGGTAAGAGTGTCTGTGTATGGGTGTGTAGGCATGAGTATGAGTATGGAGAAGGATATATATATATATATGTATATATATATATGGTGCATGTGTGAATAGGTGTGTATTTATAGGCATGCATGTATCTATATGTGGGTATATGAATAAAGATGCATATGTATGGATATGTATACACACCTATATGGTTATGTATAGGCATAGATATACAGGTGTAAGTGCATATGTAAATGCGTGTATATGTGTATGTACATATGAGTGTATGTATGTTGATGTGTGTATGGGTGTACGTGTGTATGTGTGTGTGTGTGTGTGTGTAATGTCTGTGTGCTGTGGAGATGAGTGATGATGGGGAGTTCTCCTGTTGTGTGTATGAATAAGGGTACGTGTTTATAGGTGTGGATGTGTGTAATGTGTGTATATACAGGCAAGCATGTGTATGTGTGTGTGCATGTACATAGGTATGCATTTGTATGTATATAGGGTATGTGTTTAGGTATGTGTGCACAGATGTGGATGTGTTTTTGTGTGTCATGTGAGTGTAGATGGATATGAATATGAGCATGTACAGGAATGTGTACATGGGTGTGTACATGTACTTGTATGTGTAATGGGTATGTGCTAGGTTGGGTGTGAATAAGAGTGTGTATATGGGTGGGTACATGTACATGTGTCTGTGTGTGTGTATGTGCATGTGTACAAGGTGTGTACTAAGATGATCCAATGATGGGGGATTTTCCAGTCATGTTTCAAGGTCTCAGCTGTCACTTACAGAGGTCAGAAGTGCCACATTCCATCTCCTTATGCTGGGGCTCTCTTTCTTGGGGAATGCAGGAAGTGTCTTCCACACAGACTACAATGTATTCCACTGGCTTCCTGCTCTCAGACAATCAAGTCCTCCCTCCTGCTCCTCCTAGCACCTCAGTCCTCAGTCTTTTTTTCTTAGGCTCTCCTCTGCCTTCATTCTCTATACCTCTTTGTGCTCTCTGGGTACCTGCTCTCTCTGCCTTATTACTAAAAATACTCTAGGTGGCCCACAGGGAACATACATAAACTTAATTAGTGATGCATAAGAGATCTACACACATTATAAAGGGAAATAGAACAGTAAAAACGCCTGAGGAAAACATATATTGAATCCTGTAGGGCAGTGGGGAAGCAGGCAGCCAGTTGAGTTGGAGGAACTGGTCACATTCTGTGCACTGCCCCTGACAATGATAGGGACCGAGGCTAGCAGTTATGAGATGCTCCCAGAGCTCGTCTCTTTCCTGCATGCGTGCGATCTCATCTTATCCTCTTGCCGATATCCCTGGAGGTAGGGCCTCTCATTAACCTCATATTAAGAGTGAGCACATCAGGCTCAGAGTGGTTAGGTGTCTTGCCCAAGGTCACACAGGTGGTAAATGACTGAGCAGGGATTTGAGTGGGGTTGCCATCTGGTCTCAGGACAAGATTGTCTCTAAGTGGTACCAAGGAGTGACAGTTGATGCCCTTGGGACAAATTGGCTCCCAGGATGCACCGAGTGCCAGGGAGGTGGAATAGCTCACTGGAAACATGTTAGAAGAGGAGTGTTGTGGTTGGGGGAGAAGAAGAAGGCTGGACGGTCCTGCCAAGGAGCCATGGGGAGCAGGAAACAGAAACAGAGAGAGAGAGAGAGAGAGAGAGAGAGAGAGAGAGAGAGAGAGAGTGTGTGTGTGTGTGTATCAGAGGTCAAAGGTTAGAGGCCAGACTTCAGAACTCATAGCTAAGGATCAGGAACAAGGAGATCCAGGCCCAGGATGCTGGGAGGTGAGAGCCGCACAGGGGATCCCTCCCCCAAAGGCCTCTCTGCGAGGAAAACAGTCTTGTCTTGGGCACACCTGGCTGCCCCACCACCCGACTTGGATTTCAGGAGCACCAGATAACATGCTAGGCTGCTCCCTAAGGAGGGGCCGGGTTTGTGGCTCTCTGCCCATACCCAGGTCCCCTAACTGGCCACCAACCAAAAATCTACTTTCTTTCCTGAAAACAAGGCAGGTAACAGTACACCTGTGTGGTGTTGTAGTCGGGAGGAATGGCTGCTGAATTAACAGGGCTGGCATAGTGGGGAGCCAGGGTGGGGTGTGCAGAAGAGCCTTCGGGGAGAAAGGGGAGAAGGTGTCTGGTCTCCAAGGCTTAGAAGGTAGAAACGTGATCGCTTCCTGCCCTGCAGGGCCCAGAGCAGCAGTCTGGGGAAATTTCTTAGTGAGATGGGTTGACAAATGGCGGCTGAAGTTTGTGACTTGGGCAAGCCCAACAGGCAGGAGATGTGGCTGCTTTCTCAGGAGGGTCAGTCTGCAGGCTGGGAAGCCTGAAGTTATGATCTCTAGGGCCCTTCACACTGGCCACAGGACCTCTGAGCCCGTAGGCCCAAGCCATTCATTTATTCAGTTATTCAGTGTGCACGTGTGTGCGTATTTCTGTTTATTTCTGTGTGGGGTGTACCTGTAAGCGTGGGCAGCATGCATGTGGTGGTTAGGATGTTGGCCTGCGACTTCTCCATGTAAGCCAGGCTAGCTGGCCCACAAGTTTTCAGAGATCCTTCCATTTCACCAACCCAGGGAATATAGTGAATGTTGCTATGTCCAGCTTTGTATGTGGGCTTTCGGGATCAGAACTCAGGCACTCATGCTTGCGGGGCAAGCATTTTTACAAACCGAGCCATCTTCCCAGGGACAGACCCAACTTCAACACAGACCCATCTTAGTTGGTGTGAAAAAGCTGGCTCAACAAATACATCCAGCAAAAGAGATGGCTTATCTTTCAACCTCGAGGTGTTCTCAGGTTATCTAGAAATAATAATAAATGTGAATAAAATTTTAAAGGGTTTAGTTTTATTTTTGGGGTGTGTGTGTGTGTGTGTGTGTGTGTGTGTGTGTAGTACAGTGCACATGTGGAGGTCAATGGTCAAGTTTTGAGACTGCTTCCACCTCATAGGTCCTGGGGATGGAACTCAGGTTGTAGGGGTGGCAGTATATGGTTTTATGTGGCTTGCGGCAAAAGCTCAGTCAGCAACTGGGCACTACTATCTATACTGCCGTGGTTTGGGGAGCAGTGGGTGCCACTGTTTTCCCAAGTCTCTCTAGGCATGCTCTATCACTGCTATCAGACAGTGTCAACTCATACAAGAAGACAAGGTTTGAGAAAGAGGACCAAAGACCTAGGTCTAGCTCTTTCTCGGTGCGACTTTGAGCCTATGCCTTTCCCTCTGGGCTTCACTTTTCTCCTCTGTACGTGAGGTGTCTGACCAAAGGACCTTTGCAGCCAGATGGGTATGGATTCTCCTTTGCTACATGGTTGGTCAGGGCCAAGGCTAGATGAGAAACCTCCCTGGGAAGATAACTGAAAAATCTTTTTTCTCTTAGCACCATTGGTCTCATGCCTGGTCATTGATTGGCATCCTTGTGCTTTGCCACAACTGGATGAAGATGACATTCCTCACAGGCCCACCCCAGCAGACACATAGAACACAGAAGCTACACACTCACAAAAGTACAGGCCCAGGTAAAGCTAACGCCACGAAATACCTTTGTAGGAATCATGGTTCTCTGTCCCTACCCCCTTTCAGGGTGTGGTATGGCTCAGCTCCGACCACCTGTTATCTTGTGTGGCATTGCAACATTGAACAAATGTTCAATGTATAGAATGTATAGAATGTCCTCTTAAGCTTACCAGAAAATTCGTGATTTCTGGATGAAAGCTTTTGTACGGACATGTCTTATGGGCCACCCTCACAGCCCATCCAGGGTGGAGGATGCTTGTAGCTAATACGATGTCCTTGTGTCCAGGATGCCCAGCAGGCACAAGTCTGTGACAGACTGGACGCTGTGGAAAGCGATGTGATTGAGGAGTCTCATCCTGGAAGTCCTAGTGAGGGTTAGGGGTAGAAGAGGAAGAGTGAAGAAAAACGTCCAGAGCAGGGCTGTGTTGAGGATGGAATCTGATACGTTTCCTTCCTTCCTCACTGAGCAGACCCCAGCAGCCTGCTCAGCACCGATTTGCCCATGGTTTTGGGGATAGCTGCCCTGGGCACCCCAGACACTGAGATAGGTCAAAGCTCTTTCTTGTCTCCTCCTCATCAGCCCTTGCTATCCAGGAAGGGTGAGCTGATCAAAGCCCAGGGAGATCTTGCTTTAGGGTGCTGTGTGGGACTAGAAGTCACCAACTAGCTCCAGTTAAGCCTGAACTACTTCTCCTGGGACAAACTTCTCCTGGGACAGCTACAGTTCCAGGGTGACACGACTTTTTGGGGGGTGTTATAACTTTAATTTTTCTCAAACCCTACTTTTAATGATGGCTCTTAAGTACTTAACCCTCCCCTCTAGCCCACCACCTATCAGAGGTTGTGGAAAAGAAAGGATATGGGGGGAGGTGGACCTGTTTAGAAATGGTTCTTTGGTGCAAATCCCATTTGTGTTGTCAGGAAGTCAGCAGTTCAGTTCACAGGTCAGCAGCGGCAGCTCGATCCACTCTCAAACACTTCACGGATATATCAGCAGTCCAATTCAGTAGTGTTGGAATAGCAGCAGGTGACGTGACCTAGCAGACACAGCCAGGCGGGAGGGATTTGGACCAGCAGGGATGACAGGAGCAGTTCTTAGCTGTGCATTTCCCTACAAAGTAAAGATCAGCAAAGACAAGCTGTGTAAGAAGCCAAACTCAGCCTCCATCATTCGGTTGACTCCTTTTTATACCCCCCTCCAAACATCACATGTCCTCCATGGGTCTTGACTCACCACATGCGTCTGTCTCAGCTGACATCACTCTGCCAATCAACCCAAATCCTCGGAAGTGGCCGGACATGGCCACACACCACCAGGAGTTTTGTGGTGTGTCTCTCTCTATGGACTTCCAATAAACGAGGCTCACTACACGGTTTAAGGTGGACCAATACATGCGTGTCATTAGCCTTCATCACATGTTCTTTTACGTGCTTGCTTTAGCAGAATATCCTTTCACCCGTGTCTGCTTCAGAAAAACGCTCCTTTACGTTTGCCCCAACAAATCACCATCCAATACAGCTTACTTTCCAAAGAACCCTTAAGTTTCCACTTCAGGGGGTGCTACCAGAGCTGGTGACAGAGCGAGACATATAGAGGATTTCTTGAAGGAAAAATACAGTGTGTGGCCAGCACACAGGGGTCAGGGAAGAACCTGATCACACTCATCTGGTGATTTCCATAGGGCTGCTCTGATGAATCACGCACTTTGCTCAGGGCTGTGCAGGGAAAGTATAGGATTATAGGATGCTCCTTGTCCCCAAGATACTCTTCACAGGCTCGGTGAGCGTTTAAGCAAGCCACTCGTAGCATGTCGTCAAGTTGGTGATGGTATGTGGCTCAGTCTGATAGCAACCTGTGGGTTGAACCCCTGGCACTCCCCCACCCCCAGGGGTCAAATTTCAGATATCTTGCATGGTATATTTACATTATGATTCATAGCAGTAGCAAAACTACAGTTATGAAGTAGCAATGAAATAATTTTATGGTTGAGGCTTGCAGTATTAGGAAGGTTGAGAACCACTGCTAGAGATTATGCCAGAAGAGGGTAGAGAAGGCTTCCTGGAGAAGGTAGAGCTCAGGCTCTGGTCACAGTCTGCTCTTAGCTCAGCATGTTCTCTCTTTTTCTGCATGCTGCACAGGGGTGTTATCCTCGAGGAATGACTTGGGGGCCATGCCTATGAATGGTGAAAGAAGGGAGATTGTATTTAGGGTCTCCCGCAGTGACCCTAAATCTGCACCTGTGCCCTTAACAAGAAAGATGGCATGCTTTCTCCCTGAGACATCAGCCGTCGACAGTTTGATGCTTGCTAGAAGGCTCCTGAGCCAACTATGCTCTCCAAGCCACCATCTGAGAGCCAACCTGTTCATATCACACCAGAAGAGGGCCCTGAAGTGGTGGGGGCTTCAAAGGGCAAGGCTCTGGGGAAGCAAGGTAGAAGATGGGTTCACACAGAGATGGCAGCGTGGCAGGCTCTGTGCCCTGGGAGGTCTCCTGCTCTGTAATCTTCAGAGACCCAGATAAGAGGTCAGAGGAATACCCCAGGTTTTGGACACTTTGAAAACCTTGGAGTTGCTGGACCTAGGTGTCAACTGTAGAGTCTTTTTTCTTGCCTTGAAGAATGGAAAGCTTTCTTCTGGGGATTCCACTTGGTTCTGGTTTTCTTGTGCCACAGTGACAGACGCTATCCACACTAGACAAGGGCTAGGCAGCCCAATCCCTTCCCATGAAGCCCTTGGTGTTTACGTGCTGTGCCCAAGCCTCTGACCTGTGGAATCTGACATTGTGAGGTCATTAACTCACACAGGGAGGTAGAACGAGACTTTGCTGCTGCATAGGTGAGCTGTATTGGGAGAAGATGTCTAACAGGGTTCATCCTGTGGGAGGCTGTCCTCTGATAGGCTGAGGCTCCATCTATGGGTTCATCCTGTGGGAGGCTGTCCTCTGATAGGCTGAGGCTCCATCTATGGTTCATCCTGTGGGAGGCTGTCCTCTGATAGGCTGAGGCTCCATCTATGGGTTCATCCTGTGGGAGGCTGTCCTCTGATAGGCTGAGGCTCCATCTATCTGGACTCTAAGTCCCCTTCTCCAGCGAGGGTCTCTTCCTAGGTTCTAAAGGCCTGAACAGGATTGATATGTGCACACACACACACACACACACACACACACACACACACACACACACACACACACACACCAGTCTATGTTCTTCATATGAGAGAAAGCACACAGCATTCCTCCCCCCATCACCCTCTCTTGTTCCCCTTCACCATTCTTTCAGACCCTCTGACTTTCTTCTTAAGATGTCTGTGATGCTTGGTTTTATTTTCAACTCGCCACAAATTAGGCTCATCTGAATGGGGAGCCTCAACTAAGTAACCTTCCTGATTGTCTTAATGGAGGTGGGAGAACCCGCCCATGCCAGGAGTGGGCAGCACCTTCCGCTAGCCCAGATAGAGAGGGGCGTGTCTGAAGGAAGATCTTTCGCCCTTTGTCGGCCTGGCCTTCCCTATGGCTGCTGAGTTGGTTTTTGCTGCTGCTGTTGCTGTCTCCTCTCACAGCAGAACCTTTGTTTTCCGGGCTTCCATCTTTGACCTTCTAGAACCTTCCAGGTTTTCGGTACCACACTGGGATTGCCAAGCTGCCTAGCCTCAATGACAGCAACTGGTTGTCAGTCTCTCTCATCTGTGAGACAGCTGTAATGATGATGATGATGATGATGATGGTGATGATGACGACGACGACAATAATAATAATAATAATAATAATAATAATAATAATAATAATGATAACAACAACAACAATTTTATAATCTATTCGTTCTCATCTTCTTGGGCAGTGATTCTTAACCTTCCTAATGCTGCAGCCCTTTATTTAATATGGTTCCTGATGGTGTGGTGACCCCCCCTCCCAAACATGAAATTATTTTCATTGTCCTTTTATAACTGTGATTTTGCTACTGATATAAATCTCAATGAAAATATTTGTATTTTTTGGATGTTCTTAGGCAATCTCTGGGAAATGGTTATTTAACCCTCAATTAGGTTAGAGACCCACAGGTTGAGAAGCACTGCTCTAGAGAACCCGGACTAATATAAGAAAGTTCGATTTTTTGTTTTTCTCGTCTGGCTTATTTTGCTGAGCATTATAAGCTCGAATTGTATCCATGTCCCTAGGTCAAGGCACTAGGTAGTTAAGAGCTGAAGAGCAAGTCCAACTCTAACCGTTTGTACATGGGAAGCTGAAGCTCAGAGTGGGTTGGGACCCGCTTAGTTACCCACCATGCTAGAGGCAGAGGGGGTATGTGTGGATTCCAGAAGCAGGGAGATAAGGTGTTGAGGCTCACAGATTTTTGAGGCCTGCCTCTCTCTGCTCCTTTCTGGCTGAGTAACGTTGGATTGGGAAGATGAGGAAGATTAAGATACATTTCTGTAGTATTTGCTTCTGTCCAGGCACAAGTAGATCCAGAACTCACCAGCTACTGCTGTTCTTTTCCTCCTTTTAAGATTCTATCTGTCTGTCTGTCCATCCATCCATCCATCCATCCATCCATCCATCCATCCATCCACTCACCCATCCATCCACTCACCCATCCATCCATCCATCCATCCATCCATCCATCCATCCATCCATCCATCCACCCATCCACCCATCCACCCATCCACCCATCCACCTATCCATCTATCTATCTATCTATCTATCTATCTATCTATCTATCTATCTATCTATCTATCTATCTATCTATCTATCTATCTGCATATATATGTGCATGCACCTGTATTCAGCTGTGCAAATGAGGTCAGAAGACGACATTGGATACCTTGTAGCTAGAGTTATGTTTGTGTGACACTTAGCTTGCTACACAGGTGCTAGAATTTGAACTCCTATCCTCACAATTGCATATTGAGGTATCTCCCAGCTCCAGCTGCTGCCATTTCTCGACGCTGTTACTGTCAGCAAGCCCTGGTTTGTGCTGCACGTTGGTTAGATTAGAGTGAGTTAGTTTCCCTTGCTTCAGTGATGTTTCCAGTGGGAGTCTAGTACAGACTATGAGGAGGGAACAATGAGGCAGTTCTGTGCTAAATACATGTGCATGCGTGCGTTCACACACACACACACACATACACACACACACACACACACACACAGAGAGAGAGAGAGAGAGAGAGAGAGAGAGAGAGAGAGATCCAGAGACTAGGCCATAGGAAGGCGGGGCTTCACAAAGGGGGTGGTGTTTTCTGTGAGTAGCAGCATATATCACCAGGTAGCACTCAGAAGTTGTCTTTAAGATGAATGGATGGATGGATGGATGAATGAATGAATGACAGAATATTTGCCTGTGTTGGTTTCTCTATATCCAGTGGACAATGCTGTGTGGCATTGGTTCGCCTTGACACTGTTTGCTGGTCATCGATGGACTTTGCTGATGCTGGTCTTCGGTGACAGTACTGTGGCATTGGTTCACCTTGACACTCTTTGCTGGTCATCATTTGTTGTGACTTTGTAGAGAGAAACGCACCAAAGAACTTCTTGTGATATTTCGCTGGCTTCTTGCTGCTTCCTCAGACTCAGGCAGATTGGCAGAGCCTTGTGGTTTCTTTTGGATCAAACTGCCACTGCTGATTCGTGAATGGTGTTTGTGAGTGGATGGAGCTACCCCTGCTGATTTGTGTGAACTGAACTGCTGATATCCCGATAACAAAGATTGGAATTGCCCCCTACTTCCCCGCCAAAAAATCCTATTTCTAAATGGGTCCACATCACCCTTTGCCCTATTAAACTTCCCTTTTTACTACCTCTGGTGGGTGGTGGGCTAGAAGGGAGGTAAAAGTGTTTTTAAAAAAAAACCTTATTAAAGTGGGTTTTGAAAAATCCAAGCCTACACTTCTCAATTAGCTTTGAGACAGGATCTGGAACTGGATGTTCTAGGTGGCTGTCAGGCCATCCAGCTCCAGAAATCCACGTGTCTCTGCTTTCTGTGATACTGGGCTAACAGATGTATGCTGCCACACCTTTCTTTTTACTTGGGAGCTGGGGATCCAGGCTTATTTCTGCACATTCATTCAGTCCCTCTAGGCGCTTCTGTCAGGTAAGAGTATTGCTATTCTCAAGGCCCAGGCAAGGAAACTGAGGCTGGTAGGGAGGTAAGGGACTTTCTGAGAAGCCATCAACGGAGCCCAGGGCCTTGGGCCATACCTTCTTGCCATCCAGGTTAACACTCACACTATTTCCAGTTTAGCAGGCTGGTAAAACGTGGATAGAGTTAAACAGCTCAGCTGGAGATCAGCTGGACTCACGTATTTTGAGACTCGCAAAGTCCCCACAGTTGCTGGTTCTTTGGGTCTCCACCCTGGGGATCCATATCAGACTCTAAGGAAAGGGATGGAAAAGAGAGCAGAAGTCTGGGACAAGGCTGGGGTCCTTCCCAGGCTAGCATCTCTGCAGCAGATGAGTTGATTTCCTCTGAGCACGTCTGGACAAACAGCTTTCTCCACCTGGCCTCTCCATCAGCCCCCTGGTGATTAGGTCTTAATGAGCTGGCTGCAGAGAGCCAGGGGCTGGGGTGAGCTTTGCTGGCCTGTGGAATGCACCTCTGCTGTGACTGGGGCCCTGCATTCTGTGTTTGGGGCCAACGCGGTCCTTGGATATCTATTTGGAAGCAGCAAGTCCCCCAAGAGCATTTTATCAGGTTATTTTGAATTAGGAGTTTAACAGTGCACAGCCTGGGAGGAGAGCTAGTAAATGAAGTTGGCAAGGGAGAGCATCCAAGGGAGAAGGGAGGAAATCCCAGGCCAAATGCTGGAATAGGACTTGATGATGTTGGTGACAGCAGGCTGCATCTTCCAGGACAGGAATCCCTCTGCGATTGACAAAACACTTCTACCATGCTATTCTGCTTAAATCACACAGTAACCCTGAGAGCTAGAGAGAGTTTTCTTGTCTCATTATTCCACAGATGGTGAGAAGGGCTCAGAGGGGTTGCTGAGACTTGCTCATGGCCACCACGTAGAGAGCAGGCTGGGAGTGCCTGCTCTATCTATGTGTCTACCCCTAATCTTTCTGGCTCTTTTCTGTGGCTGGCACGTACAATTTCCCAGGCTGGCACTGAGCTGTTGGAGTCACGGGAGTCATACAAGGCGGTTGAGGGCTCATGGCTGAAGTTTTTGGTGTTCTGGAGCAACCAGAAGTCCTTCCTCATGCGTCTGAAGAGATAGCTCAGTTCAAGGTCCTACTATTTAAGCCCAAGGACCCGAGTTTGACCCTCATCACCTACATTAAAAAAAAGTTTATGCTTTTAATCATAGTGCTGGAGACAAGAGAATCCCCGGAGACTACTGGGAAGCCATCATAGCCAAATTGATGATTCCTCAGTCTTACTGAGGGACAAAATGAGGTGTGTGTGTGTGTGTGTGTGTGTGTGTGTGTGTGTGATGGCTCAGTGTGTAAAGGTGACTACTGCCAAGACAGTCAACCCAAGTTTGATTATTATGTGAGTCTAGGGAGATGATTCAATGGAAAAACGCTTGCCATACAAGTTTCCTAGAACCCCGAGAAAGCTGGGCACAGTAGTGTGTGCCTATAACCCCAAAGCTCCTGTTCGTGGGAGAACCAGCTCTCAGGATTGCTGTGTGATTTAAGTATAGGGAGCTCCAGGGCCAGCTAGCTTGGCATCCACATTGGTGAATAAGAGACCTGGTCTGAGATAAGATGGAAGATAAGGATTCACACCTGAGGTTGTCATGTGTCATCTGATTTTTCCCACGTCGACTGGGGCATTCCTCATTCACATCCACAAACATGGCGTTGTATGCACATGCACACACCAAGGTCTGGGAAGGAGGCTGGGGAGATGGGGGCCGCGGGTAGAGAAGTCCCCTTGCCTCTACGGACAGGAAGGACAAACCCAGAGCTGGGACTAGGGCTCTGCACTCTTATGACCCTCGGCGAGAAGTACAAGGCCACCTGAAAGTATTCTTCACGAAGTTTCCAGGCCTCTCCTGCCTTGCGTCCTTGATGTTATACCTCTGGTCTAAGAAGTTACCAGGAAATAAATCCCAGTGCTCAGGTCTGTCTGCTTCTGACACCCCCACCAGACAGGGAAGGGCTTGAAGATCAAGAAGGGACATGAGATAGGGTAATGGGGGAAGGGATGTTCCTCTGTCAGAATCCTGTCCAGGAGTAGGGGTGTGTGTGGAAGCCAGGGCTTCACAGGATTGGGAAAGAGGTCTCCCAAGACCTTGCTAGTACATGTGAGAACAAATCACACTCACAGACGATGGTACTGTCTTCTGAAGAGCCC
Organism: Rattus rattus; assembly: GCF_011064425.1. Lineage (NCBI taxonomy): Eukaryota > Metazoa > Chordata > Mammalia > Rodentia > Muridae > Rattus > Rattus rattus. The sequence goes on along the minus strand of NC_046155.1, from coordinate 56,611,292 downwards.
AGATCTAGGATGGCAGTGATCCCGGACCTCAGGCAGGGCTACAGATGTGCTCTTGGGGCTAGGTAGGCTCTTGGTCCATGATGGAGCTTAGCACAGAGGCCAGACATCTGTTAGAGGATGTTATTTGATTTATAGCTACAATTCCTGGGCCAAATCACAGTACCCAAATTCCTGGTAAACAGAAAAGTTGTATGGGAAGCTATCCTGGTTTAAAGTTGGGTAAGACGCTGATCTGTGCAGTGTGACTCACTTGCTGTGACTTCAGTGTCACAGTGGGTTAGCGGTTTCTCCCCACATGTTTAATAACAGCAACTGGTTTGATTGCTGGAGGATCCCTAGTGACATATCAAAGCTAAGGATGCCACTCAGGAAGTGCTTTGCTTCCATCCACTCTCCAGAATGTGTGTCTGTCCTTCATTTTGTTGTTCCATTCGGCCTCTGTCTGATCCACATCAGAATGGAGACAACTCAGAGACGGCGTTGAGTCCACAGGGAATACATTTTAGGACCTGCACGTCTTACTGTCTCATTCCAGGAGGTCCGAGCCAGAGTGTAGCCTGGAAAGGGGTGAGGGAAGCAGGGCTTGGTAGAGGGAAGCATGGGGCTCAGTCATAACTGGGACCATGGATGACTCCCAGGGAACCTCTGGAGAGGAGGAGGCCTTTCAGAAGTGTCGTGAATGGAGGCTAGTAGTCTGAGTCTTTGCACTTCATGCCTAGAATGCTGGCTACCACAGGGAAGTGCGTGACCTTAGACGGGCAAATCTTCCAAGCAAAGGTCTTCAAGAGGGCCTTGAGACTGCCTAGGTCTGGGCTGAGCAGAACAGGTACATTAGACCCTGGCCAGCTGCCTGTTGACCTGTCCCTCCTGACATGTTCTTATCCCTGCTCTGCCAAGCCTTCATGTACAGAAGTCATGGACGGTCATGCTGTTGCCTGCATTTCTGTCAGCAAAGATTTCTCAAGTGGTTCCTGATCTCCGGCCCTTTCAGGTACCACTGAGGAGGATCTCGGCTGCCTGTTCATTTGCCTTTGCATCGGCCACCACGTCCTGTCTCTCCTGTCACTTGGTGATATAGCTTGCTTTGTCCTGGCTTGTGTTTGCCAGTTTCTGGGGTTGTAAGAGCTTCCATCATGACGGGTTCCAGCACATGTATGTTACTGGCCAGTGTGAGTTGGTTCTGGAGACTGCTAGTAAGTTCTACATCCATGAGTTCACAGATACATCTAGGGACACAGACAAGTACTTGGCCCATTTGGGTCATTTGACCTGGCTCAATGGGTGACATCTTATATCCTTACACTGACAGGCTAGGGATGTGGGCTTCATTGAAAGCCCACCACTCCTGTGGAGAGGACACCTCTCACAATATTGTGCTGTGTACTCTCCTCTTTCCACAGTGTCTGGGGTCCACCCTAGATACCTCAAGACTCCTCACCTATGGTGGTTCATAGCTGCTTTCTCCCAACAGCCTCCTAATAGCCCTGAGGTCAGAGATCAGTTGAACAGATGCTACTGTGGGTACCATAATCTAAACCTGGCAAGATTTAAAGAGTTTCTTGAGGTTGTACTGGCTGGTGGAGAGCAAGGAAGGCCTGCACTCCGTCTTCCGAGTTAGTCTAGTGCATTTTCTTCTGTTTTGCACAGATGGAGGATCATGAATATTCTAGAACACATCACCAGTTAAGCTGTATGGGGGGCTGCGTGCCTGTACTTATCACTCTAATTTAGAAATATTAACTTTAAAAATCCTGTCAACTAACACATGTTCCCACATTGGTTTTCACACAACATTGGATGGAAAATGACACTTGTCCTCCTCTGACTCAGCCGCAGCCCTGGTGAACATGGGCAGGAAGGCAGAGGAAATACCTCAGCCCAAGGTGTTTGAGATCAACAACTTCTTTAGTCAAGAGACAGAAGTATTTACAACAGGAAATCCTTGTCAAAGACATTCTAATGGTTCCCCAAGATGCAATAAAGGAACTTTAGCCCGGAGCCTTGCACTTTGGAGGCCGGGTCTTCCAGCCTCTGACTTGGCGCCTGCACATTCCTGGGAGCAACAGAATCTGATCTTCTGATTCGGAGGGTGGGAACAATGGACACCCACGGCTGTCAGACTTTGGCAAGAGGGAGATTTATACCTGTGCCTTGCTATATGCTGGCCTCTCTGCTCTGGGATGGAACAGCTGTTACGTTTGATCAGCTTTCAAGAAAGACAAAGCTGCTATCGGCCAGACACACCCACCGTCTGGTTCCCCACCCTTGCATTCTTGGTGGAGTGACTTCCCTGTTTGCTTCCAGCCTAGGGTTAGAGTGTGAACAGCTCAGAGGACTTTCAAGGACTTGCCTATTAGGTACTTAAAACAATACTGAGTCTGAGGTTCTCCATGCCGTTCTCCCAACACAGTCCATTGATTCTGCAGTGGAAGTGTTTTTATGATTAGGCAAGTTTTGGAAGTAGCAGGTGTGAACCGAAACACCTTCAGCTACCCTGGGCATGTGGATCAGCTGCTGGTGGCACTGAAGGAGAACCCAGGCCTCATGCATGCTAAGCAAGCATCCTTCTACCACTGGGCTACATCCCAGCAAGGAGAACCCATGGCCTCATGCATGCTAAGCAAGCATCCTTCTACCACTGGGCTACATCCCAGCCCTCATTTGGATGCTAAAATGATACTCTATAGGAAGCTGTGGAAGGACTGTGTTCATGCAGAAGATTTGTAGCCCTGCCTGGAACTTGGTATGTTTCACCATGTCATGACTTCTTGCCCACTCAGTCCCACCCAACAGGGAGTCTTTCCTTCTCAAGTCAAGGGAGACAAACGCAAGGAAGAGACAAAGTCAAGCAAGCTTGACCCGTACTCTTACGCTTCACAGGACAGGCACACAAACCTTTTCAAGAGTCAAGAGAACCTGTGGGCAGGGCATGTTAACGTTAGCATGTGGGGCAGTATGGCCACACCTAACATTGTTTGAATGGGTCTGGGAAAGCAGGAGATGGGGTCTTTTAACTAATCAGGAGGAGTGATGCCCCGTAGGTTGGTGTCATTATGCAAGAAGGCGGGTACAGAATAGAACGAGACCTGTCATTGGACGAGAAGGAAGGACAGGAGGGAGAAAAGTTTTAAAAGGAGGAGAAGGAGCAGGAGAAGGAGAAGAGCTGGGAGAATATGGCGGCAGATGTTAAGATTCTTCTCTGATCTGATACAGGTTGCAATGAATATTTCCAAGGGATGGGTGTATACAGGATTTTGTGCTGTCTAGTTGGGCAAATTATATCTTATCAATTCGATCAGAGGTTATTGTGTGTTGTGTCCTTTCATGTGGCGACTTAATTGAGTTCAAGAGAAGGTGTGGTGGTCAGATGCAACAAGCCCACCATGGAGTTGGGTGCCACACTGGAATGGCTCACAGATGCCCGGGTCAGAGGGAGCCAAGGGGAGAAAGTGTGGAGCAGTACGTGAAGGAGCTGGTCATGGCAATTTTTTTATTGTTTTATTTTTATTTTTTATTTTTACCACAACAATAAACAGCAGGGGAGACTCAGAGAGACCCAGATAAAATCCCTCCAAGGGGAAAGTGAACTTTGGACATCCATGACAGCCAGGTCTAGCTCTCAATTACGTCTGAATTCTTTTTGGAAGATAAAGGGTGGAAAAGATAGCCTATCCTAAAGGCTTTGTGGTGGAGAGCAGGATGCACCAAGTTGGGAAATAGAGAGGAGGCCCCTTTGATCCCTATCCCAAACAGGCAGGCCTCTCTCTGCCTGAGGCTGGTCCAATCTGGGGAGAACCCTGGTATGTGTGAAGGTTGGAACACTAAGTGCTGGGCTGACAAGAGAATACAAGCTATTGGTTGTTGAAGGGTAATCAGAAAGGTTGTGGGAAGCATCTGAGATTTTTATTCCCAGGGCAGAGAAAGAACAACCCACAGATCTGCTATGATGATTGGGATTAAGAGGAGGGATGCTGGACAGAGTTGTTTAGTAGAATACTATGACATGAATACATGGAAATTCTCTTCTATAGCTACGTGTATACATCAGAGACTCCTGTTAGTATAGGTAGACAAAGATATACCCATATGGGCTCTGGCTGTATCCAGATAGACCATCTTTCTTAAGAGACATCACTACACATACTCTGGGCCAGACATTTTTACATACTTCAGTTTAATCTTAAAAAAAAAAAAAACAAAACAAAGGTAAAATACAAGTCCTGTTTTGCACAAGTTTCTAAGAGCACAGTTTAACAATGACCACAGATGGCCTGCAGACGGGTGCTTGTGTCTTTATGTATAGGTCCCATTTTCCAGTTGCAGGTCGATGTGGCTTGCTATTGGGACTGATTGATATGTCTTTGACCCAGGTGAAGGATCCTACTTACTCCTTCTGAACTCGGTTGGGTCTTAGGTGTGGAACACAACATCACATGGTTAAACACAGCCAGAGTGTCTGAGCTTTCAGAGACTTAGAGGACCCAATAGTGTGCTCATGGCAGTGAGCAAAAGGCCAGCACCCCGGTTTTCTGATTAAACCAAGGCTGCAGGGTGCATAACACTCCTTTTCTTCCCCATTTCCTGTCTTTCCTTTGTTGTGTGGTCAAGAGAACTCCTTTGTCCCCATTACAGTCACCTTTTAGGACCATGAGTACATGGACATCTATCCTGTGTCACTTAATACTATGGTAGCCATCTAACTCCAGCTACCCTTAAGCAGCTCTGGGAAAAGTCGATTGCCCAGCATATACTTGTGCACCAGTGAGACCTTGTGTCTGATTATATGTTTTGGCTTCTTTGAATAAATGATCTATTAGCTACTGTGTTCATTCCTGGGAAAGACTGTTTGAGCAGAAATGGCTCAAAGAAGGAAGGAAATAATTTTGGTTTTGTCTTATCATTTCAGAAAGAACAGTTCATCATGATTCAGAAGACATGGCTGACAGAGCAGCTTACGTCATGCTAGCCAGGGAGCAATTCATTCATTGGTCCAGAGCCCTCTTGTTCCATATTCCTGGAAATCAGAGGCACCTCCATGTGCTTTGCCAACCTAAGTGTTTCTTAACCCAGTCAACCTGACCGTTAGACGACCATCACTAACTGGGCTGGGGATATGGCTTAGTGGGTAAAGTACTTTCCATACAGCATGAGGTCTTGAATTTGGATTCCCAGGACCCACATAAAACTGGGGTACAGTAACGTGGACTTGTAATCCCAGGGTTCTGTTATAAGATAGGAGGCAGAGACAAATGAATTCGTGGAAGATCTCCAGCCACATAGCGTCTCGTACAGAGAGGCAAACAACAAAAGTAGACTCTCTTAAACAAGTGGAAGGTAAAAAGCTGAGCCTGAGATTGTCCTATATTTCCACACATGCAACCAGGCACACACACATACATCACACACATACATCACACACACATATCACACACATAGATACGAACATATGCACACATACACATACATACACACATACATCACACACACACATATCACACACATAGACACGAACATATGCACACATACACATACACACACACAAACACACAGACACAGACACACATGAAGGCATACTCACACTCACACAACACACACATACACATGTCACACACACCACACATATACACATATACAAGCACACACACACATACACACACACATATATATACACAGAGACACACATTCACATACCACACACACACACACACATACAAACACATATATACACACAGACACACATTCACATACCACACACACACACACACACACGAGATTAACCACTACAATGCTCTCTATTTTCAGATGACAAGTTATATAGCCAGTTCCAGTAGGGCACATTAGAATCCACTGCCATGTAAGTGTCGTGGAAGTCATGCTGCATGGGAAATCACTAGACAGAGGCAGGTCTGAGCTTTGGGGCATAGACAGTGTGAGGCGAGAGGGTGGAGAGGTGTAAGCTCTGCTATAGAGGAAGAAACACGGTGTTCAGAGCCTGCCCAGATGTGAGAAAGATCCATTGTAAACAGGGATGGCATCCAGGAAGAATCAAGAAGAATCCTTCTCCTATGCTAAAGGATAGTACACGCTCTATCCTCCTGCCTCACCAGCAGAGACAATCTCATAAGCAAATGCCCAGAGCCAGGCATCTGGCCACAAGCCTCCGAAATATCCTCTGGGGTAATAGGTAATTAGCAGCATGCTCTTTACTAAAAGGAGCAGAGGATTCGCGGTGACTGACTGATACAGACCGGCACTTACAGTGGGGCTCTGTACAAGTGGGGACGCAATTACAACAAATGTTCTTCAAATCTCAAGGGTCCTCCATACCAGGTGACTGACCATCTGTGCAGCTAGGAGCTGACCAGGAAAGCAGGAAGCCTGCCAGTTACTCAGAACAGAGGGGATGTAAGACGGGGGATTTTGTTATGTGGCTGGTGTGGAGGAGTCCAGCAGACTAAGTCGGGTTTGTAAGGAGGTTAAGCCAGGGCAGGAAGCAGTACCTACCCACGGGGCCTAGTGAAGAGAAGGGGCTGGAGGGTGCTGCTCAAGTCCAATGTGTTCTGGATCCAGGCAATGCCTTGGGCAGACAGGTAGGAGAGCTCTGGCCTCTCCTCTTCCTGCCCTCTCATCTCTCTTTAATATCTCCTCTTGGTTGATAATAATTTCTGATGTAATACGGAGCAGGCACAGTATAGAAAGGACTTGGGAACAGAGAGGCCCAGTGCTGACACAGGTTACACAGCTCATAAGACCCGCACAGGTCTGCAGAGCCAGGAAGCCAGGTAGATTCATCACTGATAGTCATCTGAGCCATTTAGGAAAACGGGACCCCATGCAGAGTGATCCTCCAGGTCGTGGACTGTGAGGACAGTTCTGTGAGGGAGATGGTCCCCGTTTCATGCAGGCAGAGACAGAGGCACAGATGTGATGTAACTTGTCTAAGGTATCAGCCACTTAATGGCGAAGTTTGAATTGCAGGTCAGGCCTTGGCTTGTTTATTTATTATTAACTTTTGTGTGTATGCATGGATGCTACGGTACCCATGCACAAGTCAGAGGACGACTTATGAGAGTTGGTTATGTCCTTCTATCACGCTGGGTCCTGGGTGGGTGTGGATCAAAGGCAGGTAAGGCAGGCTGCGTGGTGAGTGCCTCAACCCACCATGGTGTCTCACTGACCCTGGACATTTTGCTCATGAGTAGCTCTTCTTGGCTCGAGGGCCAGAAGACCCTGGCAATTTCAGAATCCTTTGCAAATCGAAGGTAGTTTGTCTGTGCAGTTGTAATCATGGTAACTGAGTTGTCCTTCTAGTAGTATCATCAGATCTGAGACTAGTGGTCACATTAGGTGCTGTTTTGGCCGTGTACCTAAGTTGGGCAGGTCCCTCTTGGCGGTCTAGCTAAGTTCTAATCCCCAAAGCGGGAACTTGTCGGGACTGGAAACCCAACTTCAACAAGGTTCATTGCACAGTCCTGTTTGTTCATGCTTAGGAGTGAAGTGGTTGTGGGGGGAACATCGTTATCTTTTCCCTTTGGTTTCCCCGATGATAGCACAGTAGAGCATTTTTTTATAATTACATTATTTATTAGTCCTGTTTTATGAAACATCTATTGAACCTCTGGTCCATTTCCCCCATTGGGTTATCTTCTCATGAGCCACAAACGTTCTCTGTATATTCTAAAGCATATTTAGAATTATTTTAGTTTGTTTTTATGTGTGCGGAGTGTTTTGCCTGCATGAGTGTATGCGGTGAACCCAGTTCATGCTGGGCGCCCTCGGAGGTCAGAGGAGGGAGTATCTAGAACTGAAGTTATGGGTGGTTGTAAACCTTCCTGTGGGTGCTGGGAACTGAATCTGCAAGAGCACGTGTTCTTAACTGCTGAGCCATCTCTATATGCCTAAATGCACACATGTACATACATATATACATATGTGACCCAACATATAATATATTATTATTACTACTAATTATTTATTCTTTTATCTTATGGACGCAAGCATCATATGGGCAGTGTATTTTGGCTAGATGCATCAACTTAAGAGCAAATTTGTGGCAATTCAACTATTTTTATTAATAGGCTCTTTAGAAGGAAGAAACTTTTAATTATTATTGTTGTTATGTGAGACACACGCCCTGTGCAGTTCAGATTGGTCTTAAACTTGTGAGGGTAGATGTTATCCCCAATGCTTTTGTACTTTTGGTGGTGACCCTTAGTACTTTGGACACAACAGGCAATTCCTGTACCACCGAGCTACTCCTGCCTACTTTTAATAGCCACATATAGGTTTATGATTTTTTTTAAGAGCATACAGTTTGGGCATATTGTAGTATGAGTGTAGTTTCATGGTTTATTTTAGAACTTATAGTTTGGATATATCAAATTGTGGGTTAAGATTTCCTTTAAAGGATTTATTAGTGTATATTCACTGTCTGTTGTAATTGGCTTCCCAAGGACACTTTCTTAAAAGTATATATGCTTTGGCTAGATTCCCCTTCCACTCCTCCACCTCATTAGCTCTTTGTCTTTAAACCATTTTATTCCACCTGCACATCAAGTGTGAATGCATGATCTTTGAGACAGAATCTCATCATATAACTCTGACTGGACTACAACTGAAATGTAGACCTGGCTGGCTTTGAACTCACAGAGATCCACCTGGATGTGCTTGCCCAGGGCTGGGATTAAAGACATAGGTCATCATTCCTGGACTGTCTGGTTTTTGAAATGAGCTTTTCCTGTGTAGTCCAGTTGTCCTCAAGCTTGAAATCTTCTGCTTCAGCCACCTAAGTGCTGAAATTAAAAATGTGTGGCAGCACGTCTGGTCAGAAGATTCATGCAAAAGAACAGATGGGTGGGGCCTGAGGAGATGGCTCAGCTGGTGAAGTGCTTGCTAGGCAAGCTTGAGGACCCAAGTTTAATCCTCCAGCACTCAGCAGGGCATGGCAGTAATTCCAGACCTGAGGAGAAAAGGAAGCTCCCAGGAACTTGCTGGCCATTTATTCTAGCCAAAGCAGTGAGCTCTAGGTTCAGTCAGAGACCCTGTCTCAAAAAACAAGGTGGGGAGCAACTGAAGAAGACATGTGATGTTGGCTTAAGGCCTTCACGCAAATGTGTACACACACACACACACACACACACACACACACACACACGCACGCACTCGTGCACACTCACATGCATGCACACTCATACCTACATAAGTCAGCGCTCATGCCCACCTGCACACCAAGCCTATGGTGTCGACTTGGTCCAGCATTATCTGTCTCCTACTGAGTGGGTCTATTGCTCTTGCCAGTATCAATTGGCTATTACGTATATGTCTACTACTCTATATTACATATATGTGTCTGCTTACTCTAATGCCACACCATTTTAATTACTCCAGATTCTATGTAAGCCGTATGTACACTTGTATAGGGATGGCTTTTGTGTTTACTTGGATAAACTATAAGAAATAAACTATATCCAAACTTATTTTGTCTGTCTGATAAAAACATTATCTCTATATCAATTTCAATCACTGGCATTTCTGTTTCTAAAAAAAAAAGGCAGTTGGGAGTTTTATTAGAATCATATCAAATCTACAGATTAATTGGGGGGAATCAACACTATAACCATATTGAGCCTTTCTGCTGTGAACACAGCTCACCCCTCAATTCAGTTAATTTTTTTCAGAAGTTCTTGATTTCCTTTGGCAATGCTTTGTACATTTCAACACAGCAGGCTTACGCATTTGAAAATTTGTTTTTTTTAAGTAGTCTTGTTTTGTGGAAGAATCAAATAAAATTAACTCTAAACTTAATTTTGAAATGTTTCCTGATAATCCAACCGATATCATATTTAATTACGGGTATTTTGCCTACCTGTATATTTGGGTACCACTTCGTGGGCCTGAGGATGCCCGAAGAGGGTGTCAGATCCCCCGAAACTGGAGTTACAGGTGGTTATGAGCCGCCATGTGGTTTTGGGAATCTAAGTGGACTTCTCTAGAAGATCGGCCAGTGCTCTAAACCACTGAGCCATCTCTCTACCCCCTCCCCACCATGGGTTTTTATGTATTAACTTTTTAAAATTCTTTTTATTCTGTATTAACTTTGCATCTGTGATTTTGCTAGGTGATTTTCTTTCATCTAGGTGTCTTGTGGATTAATTAAGCCTCTGTGTAGGCACCAATACTGTCTATAGGGGCCATTTTAACTTTTCCTTATGCCCCCCCTTTATAACTTAATTGTATAAGTTGGGCTCTCAAACACAATGTTGGATAGAAACGGTGGGGAAAAGCCACCTTCTCCATTTTCTCTAATATCAGGGAGGAAATTTCAACCATCTTCAAGCACACGTAATGTTTGCTGTGGGATTTTCCTGGACTATTAAGCTGAGGTTCTCCACCTGCTCCTTTTTATTTTCTGACAAGTTCTTTCTTACTTTTACTTTTTGAAGAGTTATTTACTTATTTTATGTATACTAGTACACTGTAGCTGTCTTCAGACGCACCAGAAGAGGACATCGGATTCCGTTGCAGATGGTTGTCAGCCTCTGGAAGAGTGGTCAGTGCTCTTAACCACAGCTGAGCCATCTCTCCAGCCCCCTTTCTTACTTTTAAAACAAGAGCTGTGTCTTGGATTTTGTCAAATGCTTTTTTCCTGCCTATATGAATTGCTTTTATGATTTTCCTTTTTCTTTGTTTAATGTAGCAAATTCTATTGATTTCCAAATTTTATACAAGCCTTGTAATCCTGTTTAGATTGCGTTGTATTTCTTAATATTTTTTTAATAGCTGGGTGTAGAGCTCCTGCCCGGTGTGTGTAAGGCCCTGGGATTTGATCCTCAGAAACATGTTGCAGTAAAATTAAAAAAATAGGTGGGACCAGTTCCCTCACGTTCTCACTCCCGGGTGTTCTCACTCCGTGTGGATCCATGGGAGCCACACGCTCTGGAGGTCTCTCTGCCAGCCTCGGGGACTTTGCTCACATGCCCTGTAGCCTGGTAAAATCAAAGCTCTAGAAACCTGTAGTTTAACAATTAGATTTATATGTTAACTTCTCAATCCACAATACATCCACAGAGTAAATTCACTGCCAATTAATGAAGATAGAAGCCACCCACCTAGACAAGATAAAATCGACCTAGACCACGTGGATCGGGATCATCCTCTTCCTCTGTCTTCATCTTTCTCCTGGCGGCTCCTCCTCCTTCCTCCTTCCTAGACTTTTGCCCGCCTACCTTCCTTCTCATCCAATGATAGGCGTTGCCTTATCCTGACATCATCCTCCAGAAACACACATCAGAAAAAATAGGTTGTATGGATTCATGTATGTGTGTGTGTTCATGAGTGTGTGGATATCATGTGAGGGACTGTGCATATGTGTGTTGGGCGGGGGCTAGGTTGATAGCCATAATCTTTCATTGATTACCATTTAACTTAATTCTTTGAAGCAGATCTCAGTTACACCCATCATGCTGGTCTTGCTCTGGAGGAGTCCCTGACTTTTGCCTTCTGAGGCTAGCGTCCCAGGCGAGTTTGGGCCCTGGCCTGACCAACAGTGCTTTAACTACTGACCTATCTCCCCAGGCCCAGGATTTGCTTTTAAAATCAACAGCATTTGTTTTTCAGCGCTTACTGGCACAGACAGACCTGTGATATAGTCATTCTGGAGCCAAGGAAGGAGGACAACACATCACAGTTTGTCTGGGCTTACAGAGGTACGTCAAGGCCAGCTTGGGCAGTTTCAGGAACCTGTGTCTCAAGAGTTAAAAAAAAAATGCATTAAAGGTCTGGGTGTGTATCCCAGTGGCAGAACACTTGCTTTGTAGTGTGATACCGTGGGTTCCATCCTCAAATAGAGACACAGTCACATATACTCTCACGAACACACTCACATACATATGCATTCATATACACACTAACATACTCACAAGCATACATACATATACTCACATATACACACTCACATACACTCATGTTTATATACACACACATTCACATACACACACATTCACATACACACGCCCATATGCACACACACTCATATGCACACACTTCTATACATACCCATCTACATATACACACACTCACATATACATACTCAGTACACTCACATTCACACATACACTCACATATATACATACATTCACATATACACACACTCACATACATATACATTCACATATATACATACACACACTCATACATTACACACATGCACATTCATGAACATATTCACACACACACTCACATACATTCACACTCACATGTACACACATACATTTGCATACATTCACATGCATGTACTCATATATACACAGTCACATACACACTAACATACTCACAAGCATACATACATATACTCACATATACACACTCACATACACTCATGTTTATATACACACACATTCACATACACACACATTCACATACACACGCCCATATGCACACACACTCATATGCACACACTTCTATACATACCCATCTACATATACACACACTCACATATACATACTCAGTACACTCACATTCACACATACACTCGCATATACACATACATTCACATATACACACATTCACATACATATACATTCACATACACATACTCATACATTACACACATGCACATTCATGAACATATTCACACACACTCACATACATTCACACTCACATGTACACACATACATTTGCATACATTCACATGCATGTACTCATATATACACAGTCACATACACATATACACACTCACATATACACTCATATACATACATTAACATACAGAATATTTCCTTTTATACTCATGAGAGACATTGGCTTGCTTGTAGTCCTTGTGTTGATTTTGTGTTAACTTTCCTTTGTTAGAATTTACCAATATAATCCTCAGCAATTTTTCCCTAGGAGGATTTAAAGTCTTAAGACTTTTAAAGATTTGTTTATTTTAATGTTGTGTGTTATGGGTGTTTTGCCTCTGTGTATGTTTGTGCAGCGCCTGGGGAGGCCAGAAGGCGGTGATAGAGTCCCTCAAATTGGAGTAACAGACATTTGTAAGTCACCATGTGGGGGCTGGGAATCGAACCCAGGTCCTATGGAAGAGCAGCCGGTGCTTTTAACCACTGAGCCATTTCTCCAGTCTCACGAATTCATTTTCCTAAACCGATCAAAGGATGACATGGAAATCAAATCTTTTCTTTAGTTTTGAAATCCTTTCGTATATCCAGAAACATTTCTATTTCAGGTATGTTGTTGGATGTATAGGCATGAAGAATATGAAATTTCCTTATTATTCTTTTACTATTTGTAGGATCTGTCATCTGTCTCCATGACTTCCCCCTTTTCTTTATTGAATACATTTAATAGAAGTTCATCAGCTTTGTCAGCATTTGAACTGAGCGACTGGATTTTGCTGCTGTCCAGTACTGTTTATTTGCTTTATTGATTTCTACTCTGCCACTATTTTTCTTCCTGCAGCTTTGAGATTAATTAGCTCTTCTGTAAATTAGAAACTTATAAGTGACTAATTTGCTGATGTTCTTTTTCTAATATATGTATGTATCGGAGCTGTGACATTTCTTTAAAAGTTGTTTCAACTGTATGCTATACTAATTTTTACACTTTAAAAACATCGTTCAGTTTGTTTTTTAAAATCTATTTATTTATTTATTTAAAATTCTTCTTCTTTAATCTTTTTTACAGTCCAGTTGTTATCCCCCTCCTAGTCTGCCCTCTGTTTTATTTTTTTTTTAAATCCATGGACTTTAAAGAACAGGACATTTAATTTGTAAGTAGTTGGAAAATTTCTGGGTATCTGCTATATTTTGGTTTGACTTCATTCCAGTCAAAGAACATGTTTCATAATTTTTAGTCCATTCATTTTTGTAAGGATTTTTTTGATGGGATTGGATATGGTATATCTTTGTTTGGTATGTGAATTTAGGGTGAGTCTCCCCATTCCAACATGTGTGTGTGTGTGTGTGTGTGTGTGTGTGTGTGTGTGAGTGTGTGTGTGTGTAGAACTGAGGCCAACACTGGGTTTCTCTCTTGATTACCCTCCACTTTAATCTTGAGACAGGAATTTTTCTTAACCTGTCACTCACTGGTTCAGCAAGATAGGCTGCGCGGCAAACTCCAGGAATCTCGTCCTCTGAGTTTCCCGTGCTGAATTTCAGGTGTACACCACTGTGCCTGTTTCTCTATGTTATTTTTTTAAAGGAGAGTTAAGGATCTAAACTCAGATTCTCCTTCTCATACAACAAGCACTTTACTGGATGAAAAAGAATATGCAGTTGTTGGGTGTACTGTATCAATACCAATTATGTCCATCTGGTTGCTGTTTGCTCAGAGTTCTATATTCTTAGGGGTTTTATCAGTCAATAAGAGGTATGTTAAAACTTACCAAGTATAATTATGAATTTTGATGCCTCTTTTTCTTCCTTTTAGTTGTGCCAGCTTTTGCTTTATGTGGTAGGAAGCTGTGTTCGCGGGTGCATAATCATTTAGGAATACCATAACAGCCCACTTTACTATTATTACGGTCTTCTTCATATGTGAACAAATGTGCCTAATTTTGATAGGGACACCTAGCTTTATTAAGTTACTGTTGTCATGATGTATGTCTTCCCATCGTTTTAATTTTAAATTTCTTTTGCTGCTAGTATTGAACAGGAACTCCCCACACAGTAAGCATACTGTTTTGTCCCTTTGCCACATGCCAAGTCTTCTGTCTTTTAACTCTATGTATATCGTGTATACATAAAAGCTGGTGAAATGACCTGCTTATTTCATTCACAACTGACGTGATAATGCAGATGGGCTTGTATTTGACATCTTGCTATCTGTTTTCTTTGTGTCATCTCTTCCTGTTCCTCTACGCGTGGCTTTTAATTAATTGAAATCATTTTTTCCTCTATCTCCTTTTTTGCCTCCACAAGGGACTGCTCAATACATCTCTAGCTTTGATCACAATCTACCCTTAAACACTACATCATGTCTACCTTGTCCTAATCTTATAACTGAGTGCTTCCTTTCCTCCCCTGTAAATCTTGCCTAGACATAGGTTGTAAGCCTTCAAATACGGAGTCATCATTTTTCTTAGTCAATTATATTCTAAAGAAATTAAACACGAGAAAACATATTTCATATCAATCCACGCATTTACTGTGTCTGTTCCTCCTCATTCCTTCATGCAGGTCTGAATTTGTCTAGTGTCCCCAGTTCCTCAGTTTGAAGGAATTTTAAAATCATGTTTTGGTAGTGCAGATCTGTGGGCTATAAATCTTAACTGCTTGTTTTTTTTTTTTTTTTTTGGTTTGGGAACATGAAGATGTCTTTATTTGGTCTTTTCTTTTTAAAAAAAAGATTTTTTACTGGATTTAGATTTATACTATGCTAGCTTATTTACCACAGACCATCTATTAATCAACCATCTATTTTTCTATCTACCTATGTCACTCAATATATTTATTTATTCCTATCCACCTGTCAGTTATCAGTCTGTCATTCATCCATCCACCCATTCCTTCATCATCCATTCATCAGGCATCCATCTATTAACCCATTCATCCATGTATCATCCATCAATCTATCTACCATCCATTGATCCATCCACCCATCATCTGTCATTCATCCACCTTCCATCCATCCATCCATCCATCCATCCATCCATCCATCCATTCATTCACCCATCCACCCATCATCCATCCACCATCCACTCATCCATCCATCCATTCATCATCCATCCATCCATCCATTCATCTACCCATCCACCCATCATCCATCCACCATCCATCCATCCATCCACTCATCATCCATCCATCCATCCATCCATCATCCATCCACCCACCCAATCTGTCTACTTACCTATCATCTGTTTATATTGCTCTTTGTTATGTAAGACATTACCATGTTTTCCACTATCTTGAATCTTTTCTTGTAGGGAATCACAGTCCTCTGTTTTTCTGCAAGATTTGACTCTCTACTTTGTATGTCTCTGTATTTGTTCATTGATTTTAGAATTGGATTATGAGGTGACATGTTAGCATTTTATTTATTGTTCCCATTTGGGATTTGTTGAGATTTCTTGGCTCTTTTTAGATTTAACTTTGCATTAAATCTATAAAGTTTCCAGGCATTATTGCTTCATTCATTCCCACCATCTCAGGTTCTGATGTTCAGTTATGTGTATGCTAGATGCTCTGTAGTTTGGTATCTGCTTCTGTTCCCAGCCTTCCTTCTGCCTCTTTGTGTATCAGATGAAGTGATTTCCCACGCTCTGCCTTCAAGTTCCACGATCTTCCTAATGTGCTTTTGACATCACTCAGTGCATTCTACATTTTAAGTATTATTACTTTTTGTATTTTAAGTTTTATTTGGTTTTAGTCTACGTCTTTTCTCATTGTGCTCATGTTTTCTTTTAGATGTTGGGACCCATCTGTAATTGCTTTAAAGCTCTTGCCTGTTAATTATATCATTGAGAGCTTAGTTGATCTATTTGTATTGATCTATTCTTCCTAGTTATTTGTGGCATTTTATTGCTTCTTCTGACTGTAATATTTGATAGAATGCCTGACATATGATTATGTATGCTGTTTGGTTATTTTGTCTTCTAGGAAGTGTATTTTATTCTTTGGTGGTTTATACACTTTGAGCAACGATAGTGCTATCATGTTTGTTAGAGTATACTAAGGGTGGCTTAAATACAGCCATGGACTTATTTATCTCCTAAGGTGAAAGTTTTTTTGCATTCGTGGAACATCTTGGATATTGAATGGCATTTATCTAGTTTGATTAGTTAGCACTTGAACAGCTCCTGGTCCTCTGGAAACTCTGATCGTTTTCTATTCTTGCAAATTCTTTGCTAGCTGTGTTGAGTCTCATTTCACACATGCACTCTTTAGTATTCACACACAACTTGTGGCATGGCTGTGGCAATCTGCTGAGACCATTCTCTGCATGGTTTCTTCTTTTCTAGAATTCTGTTTCCCAAGTATTAACTATCCCAAGCTCCAAACTTCCGTCTGTTTCCCTCACTCAGCTGTAATGGAAATGTGTTTGTCCCATACTCCAGTCTATCTTCAAATCATATGAATCTTTTGCCCTTTAAAAAGTGTCTGAAAGTCTGGGGCTGGAGAGATGGCTCAGCAGTTAAGAGCACTTGCTGCTCTTGCAGAGGACCAGGGTTCAGTTCCCAGCCCTGAGGTTGGGCTGCTCACAGCTGCCTGTAACTTCATATCAAGGAGATCCAGTGCCTGTTCTGGCCTCCGAGGATATTTGTAAAGGTGTGTGAACATGTGTGTATATGCGTGTGTGTGTGTGTGTGTGTGTGCATGTACACAAGCACACATAACATACACATTTTAAAATGTGTCTGAAAATTAGATCTCTCAAGTACACATGATTTTTAATTCCTCCTCTCAGGAGGGGTCAGTCTCATAGTTCTTGTCATCTAATATGAGAAAATAATTATTTCAATGCAGCTTATTGTCTATGGAGGGAAGATTATTTCATTATGGCCATGAGGTAAAGGACTGTTATAAAACATCTGTATAGTATTTCACTGTATTTGTTCCATAGTGAATTCACCCATCTCACCATTGACAGGCATTTATAGAGTTTCTGACCTTTGTCTTGTAGAAACAGAACTGTGGGTATCGATTGACTTCACCTATGTTTGAGTGTGTTTGCATGAGAGATTCCCAAGAGTGCACATGCCACATTCACTTTTATTCTGTGCATTAAATAAAATATATTTATTTGGGGTGTGTGTGTGTGTGAGTGTGTATGTGTGTGTGTGTTTGTGTGGTGTTTGTGTGTGTGTTTTGTGTGGTGTGTGAGTGTATGTGTTTGTGTGGTGTGTGTGTGAGTGTATGAGTGTGTGTGTTTGTGTGGTGTGTGAGTGTATGAGTGTATGTTTGTGTGGTGTGTGTGTGTATGTTTGTGTGTATATGTGAGTGTGAGTATGTATGTGTTTGTGGTGTGTGTGTACGTGTTTGTGTGTATGTGTGTGTATGTGCATGCCACAGCATTCATGTGGAGTTCAGAGGACAACTTGACAGAGTTAGTTCTCCCCTTCTATCATGTGGTTGCAGACCTGAATTCAGCATGGTGGCAAATGCCTTTATCTGCCGAGCTATCATCCTGACCTCTGCGTTCACAATTTGACAGATTTTTGCACACGGCTCTTGTAGAGAATTTAAACAATATTTTCATTAACAATGTGAATAAATTATTTTTACACTTTTGGGAGATTTTGATGTTCATATATCTGGTGAATTATTGTCAGTTATCTTTTCATACATGAGGGTGGGCAATTGTTCACATATCTGAGGGCCATTAGTATTTCATTCTCTGTCAAATGCCCATTGTAAATTCCCATTTACCTATTGTTATTTCTTCTTCCTTTTGAGACAAAATCTTGTTATGTTGCCTGGCCGGCCTGGAACTCAGAGTGCTGTCCCTACCTTCACAGTACAGGCATGGCATGTGTGTGTTATCATACCTGGCTTCTCTACCCTTACGATGATCAAAGCTAAACACAAAACAACACATGAAAAAGCTAGACATTCTCTTTCAGGTCATGATGAAATTTTAAAGCAAAACCCCAGGGTGTAAGTGAAATCGGTAAGCCAACTCTCAGACACGAAAACCCATATCAGTTCTTCACTTACTGGAGAACAGAGCTGAGTTGAGGAGAGTGAGGTAGAGCCATCTTGGTGTGCAGCTCAGTGCCAAGATTAGTCCAGATGTAACCACCTCGTGAACAACACCCAGGCTGTGGCTTACCCACATCTGTGAAACAGACCTACTCGGCTGGACAAATGCCCATCTGAGTCCACAGTGTGCAGGAAGTGCCAATCTAGAGTCAGGCAGAGAGGATAGTGCTTGCTGGAAAGGAAGGGTTTCCTCCTAGGGGGCTTGTGAGAGCTCACCACTGCCTCCCACCCACGGGTTTTGGAGCAATGAAATGAAATGGAAACTTTCCCAGAAAAGAGACATTGACACCAGATCATGTGGTGGGTGATACAAAGGATGGGGAATATTTCACAGGCAGAAAGGAAGGATCAGGGCCTCAGGAGTCAAATTCTCACACAAGGGAAGACCAAGCTGTCCTGTGGGAGAATAGGTTCTGCCTATTTTAAAGGGGGAAATCAATAATGCACAAACAGCAGAGAAACAAATCCCAGGTCTCTGTAAGGAGTCTACAGGAGAGCTTCCCAGAAGAGGTGTCCAAAGACGACAGATGCCTCCCCCCTGGTGGAGAGCACTTGATGGCAGTAATCTTCAACTATAGCTAGGCTCTACTTCAAGCCCCAGGGAAGGCTCACAATATCTTATGGCTGCTTATGCTAGAAGCCAGCAATCAGGTCCCCGAGAATGTGAATGTTCTCTGCTTCTTATGTTCTCACAATGGAAATAGAGGACCACACTTCAGCGGAACTTTCTGGGAATAAAATGTCTGAGATGTGATACATTTCAGTTGAGAGCTTATCTGGACAGTCATGGTGGCGTTTGTCTGAATTGGGTCTTCATCTATGCTGTCGAGACATGACGAAGGGAGGACTCTGGAGTGATGCCTGTGAGGGGAGGTATGTGAACGTTCTGGACATACCTATAGCCAAATTCTGGGGAACTGAGTTTGAATTGGGTCCCACGGTCCTCACAGAACCTCTTCAGTGTTTTCAGTTTCAGACAAATCATCTCAAATCCTCCCGGATCTGCCTCACCAGCTCCTGAAACTCTCCCATCCTTGAACCCTTTAACATTGACACCCTTTTATCAAGCTTAGCTCTGATGGTAGGGACACACCCTACCATGGCTCACATCTCTGGAACTAGACGCAGGGTCTGGTTTTCAGCAGGTACATGTGAAAAATGTCTTGTTTCTATCACCCCTGGTTCTCAGTTCCCCGGCCCTAGGGGAGAACTCCATGAGTTAGCAAACAGAACCACTCTTTACACGTGTTAAGAGAGGTAATAAATCAATAAAGGTGTTCAGCGAGATAAAAAGAAGATCAGGACATCTGCTCTGCCCAGGTGTTTGAAATCAACATGTTTCCTGAGGAAGTCACCTCAAAAGTAGCCCGCTGCCTTCACTGTTAGACGGTTTAATGATAAAAGTGTGCAGTGCACAGGACTCTCCATTTCCCCTTCCCAGAGAGATTCATGTCTCCCGCCTTGAGCCCTCCTTCTTACTTAACCTCTCTGGGTCTGTAGGTTATAGCATAGTTGTCTTTTACTTTACAGCTAATGTCTGCTTACACACGAGTACCCAGAATCAGCTAACCAGGGCTCACAGGGGCTCACAGAGACCCCACTGACCATCAGGGAGCCTGCATGGGTCTGATCTAGGTTACATACATTACAGTTGTGTAGCTTGGTCGTCTTGTGGGACTCCCAACAGGGGTGCAGGGGCTGTCTCTGATTTTTTTTTTTTGCTCGAGCTTGGGACCCTTCTCCTCCTCTTGGGTTGCTTGTTCAGCCTTAACGTGAGGGAAGTGCCCAGTTCTATTGCAACTAGACATGCCATGTTTGGTTTGACATCCCTGGGAAGCCTGCTCTTTTCTGAAGGGATATGGAAGAGGAATGAATCTGAGGGAGAAGGGAGGTGGGGGGAGGGACTGGGAGGAGAGGCAGGAGGGGAAACTGTTGTTGGAGTATATATAATATGTGAGAAAAAAATAAAAAAGTTGAATACTTTTAAAGAAGTATAAAATAATTTTATTTATTCATTGACAATTTCACTCAAGTAGATAGTATATCTTGATCACGTCTGCCTCCAACTCTCCCTCTCCCTCCCCCCAGGCACTCCCAACTTGTTGCCCTCTCTCCTATTTTACTTTTGTAACCCACTGATTACATTCACATTAGCAATTAATAATTACTAATTAGTGCTTTCTGTTGGAATGTTGACTGATCCTGTCAGCGTGACCCGTGCAGGTGGCCATAGTTGCTGCGAGTTATGAGTGAGTGACGTGGCTCTGTCATGTTCAGAACGTGGGATTTCATACACTGTTTTCTCTAGCTCTTAGATTCTTTCCATCCCTTTCCCATGATATTTGGGTCCATTTCCATCCATTTCCATTTTCCTCTCCTCTCCATCCTTCTCTTTCTCCCCGTCCTCCTCCTTCTCCATCTCCCTCCCCCTCTGCCTTCTCCTTCCCCTTCCTCTTCCTCCCCCTCTCTTCCCCTCTCTCTCCTCCTCCCTCCCTTCCCTCTTCCTTGACCTCTCTCTTCCTCCCTTCCTCCTTCCATCTCATTCATTCATTCATTCATTCATTCATTCATTCTTTCATTCTTTTGAGACTGGGTCTCCATTACGTAACTCTGCATTCCTGGAACTCACTATGTAGACCAGGATAACTTTGAACTTACGGAGATACATCTGTGAAAGGACTAAGGCCAATGCACTATCACCTGGTAACATTTCTATTTCTCTTCAGAGAGGGCTGACTTGTTTCACTACGGCTGCATGGTTTTCTTCTGTACAGAAGAACACTTACATGCATGTGTGTAAAATCCTACATTTATACATGTATCATATATATTTAGCTAGGACCATCAGAGTTACCCAAATAGAAGTTTTTACACAAAAGCTGCAAAGTCTCTCTCCCTGTTGGCCATCATGATAAGAGCTTCCCTTTCAGTAGGGGGCCTGTAGTCATCAAAGATTGGCCACAGGGCTGGAGAGAGAGCTCAGTGGTTAAGGCACTTGTGCTCTTACAGGGGGCCTGGGTTTGGTTCCCAGCACCCACATGACAACTCACAACTACCCATAACTCTAGTTCCAGGAGATATGATTACCTCTTCTGACTTCTGCAGACACCTGAACACACACAGTACACGTTTATACACTCAGGCACACATTCATAAACAACAATAAAATCTTTTTTTAAAAAAGTCTGACCACAGCCCTTAGAGAGTCATTATGGTAACTAACTGTAACTGAGACCATCCCTGGGGACAATGTCCTTCTTGGGGAAGCATCTGCAAGACAACCGAGAAGGAGATGTCTACGTAGGGGAAGGTGTTGTCTACGTAGGGGAACGGTGGGCCCTGGTGAGTCTCCAGTTCCCAGGGACACCTGATGGCTTATAGGTGGCCCTGGATCACCCTCAGGGCAAACTTCTCCTACACTTCTGACTTTCTGCAGTATTAAGACTGGCTGTGATTAGCAGATCTGAAGTCTGGTGGGTGGTGGGGTAGCTTATGGCTAAAGCTGTTACTGATAAAGACTTGTGCTCGTGAGGTAGGTATAGGGTGGAGCCTGGAATTGTCTCACTGTCACAGGGTGGCAAAGCCTTTCTCTCTGTCAGCTGTCGTCAATCACTGACATTCTCATGATTGTCTAATGAGGTCATGGGTAGAGGAGGCACGTGAGGTTCTTTGGCCCAAGTGTGAGCTCAGTATAAGAGGAAAATGGATCGTGGAGGTCACTCAACATGGAGGGAAACCGAAGGACATTTCAAACTAGCAGAAGAGTTGGTGGCATGTGGAGTTCAGCCTCTGTCCTTGGCATACAGTCAGGGAAGAATCGAGGTTTTGGGCATCATATAGAACTGTGTCTAAAATACTAGAATAAGCATGTCCCCGATTAAGTGGCGACCTTGGTAGGTCTCAGCTTCCCATCTATGCAGTAGAGACAGACACCTTGCAGGATTTCTGGACGCTAAGGAAGGATGTGAATCTCCACACACACAGTATGCCATGCAAGATCAATTTGCACCCCCCAGCCCCGCCCTTATATCCAAAGATGAAACTCGGAGTTCAATTCTCTTCTTCCCTGTGTGACGTAAACACATCTCACCCACAAATCTTTGTGACTGTGCTGCTGGAACACCAGCAAGGAGCCCAGAAAGCCCCTCAACTCACTTGGGTGTGTACATCCGTATGCAAAATGGGGTCGAGTGGAAAATGGTGTGGCTCCTTAATTCTAACCACAGACTTGCTTGCTCTAGGTGCCAGTCCCTCAGCCTCCACTTTTTTTTATTTTAAATGATTTATTTTAAGGCCAACGATAAAAGAAAGCCAATGCCTAATTGTCTTTCTATAAAGCACACCAAGCATTACACTATCGGGGCTCATTAGCTAAAACAGAACCACCGCTTAGAAATCCATAAGGTGATACTTGTTAATGAACGATGCAAATGATTCTCCTAACTGCTCTAAGAGTAATAACAGACAGCTCTAACAAACAAGTTTCCAGTCCCCAGGAGGCACGGAGACACTGGATGGTAATTACATGAAGGGGCAGAATCACCGTTTGTATTTATTTGTGTGGGTCTGGTCTTTCCTTTGTCCTCAGGTCTACAGAGGTGGCGAACACTTCTGCCTGACTCTGATTTTGGGGAAGGATCCTTCTCTGCCTGGTAGATGTAATTGCTGGGTGGTCCTAGGAACCCAGGTTCTGCCTCCCTGCACAGATGCCTTGTGGGCAGACGGGTGGTGTCAATAGTTCCCCTGAGCACAGAGCTTAAGTTCATTATTTTTATCCATCGCATAGTTCTGAAATAGAGCTGAGAGTAATGTTGGGTGTGACCAGTGAGTATTTTAGTCATGGCTGTGTTAAAACCAACCTGGTTCTTGGAATAGTGCTTCTTCAAAAAATTAAATATATAGCGAGCATTGGACAGAACAATTCATTTCTGGGTAAGCGTTCCCCTTACCCCCAGAAACAAACCTGGAGTAGAGGCTTGAGCAGAAATCCATGCACTCATGTTTACAACAGTGCTAAGCACATGTGGTAACCGGTAATAATTACCCAAGTGTCCAGTGAGTGGATAAAGAAAATGTACTATGTTAAAGAAAAGTGAGTGAGTGTGTGTGTGTGTGTGTGTGTGTGTGTGTGTGTGTGTGTGTGTATGTATGGTGTGTGGTATGTAGTCTGTATGTATGTGGGGTGTGTGTGTGTGTGGTGTGTGTGTGTGTGTGAGTGTGTGTGTGGTGTGTGGTGTAGTCTGTGTGTATGTGCTGTGTGTGGTGGTGAGTGTGTGTGTGTGTGTGTGTGCTTCAGTCTGTATATATGTGTTGTGTGGTGTGTGTGTGTGTGGTGTGTGTGTGTGTGTGTGTGTGCTTCAGTCTGTATACATGTGTTGTGTGGTGTGTGTAGTGTGTGGTGTGTGTAGTGTGTGTGTGTGTGTGTGCTTCAGTCTGTATATATGTGGTGTGTGTAGTGTGTGTGTTTGAGTGTGTGTGTGGTGTGTGTGAGTGTATGTGTGAGTGTGTGTGTGTGTGTGTGTGTGTGTGTGTGTGTGTGAGTGTGTGTGTGTGTGTGTGTGGTTGTGTGGTGTGGTGTGGTGTGTGTGTGTGGGGTGTAGGTGTGTGTGTGTGGTGGGTGTGTGTGGGTGGGGTGTGTTTGGTGTGTGTTTGGTGTGTGTGTGTGGGTGTGTGTGTGGTGTGTGTGTGTGTGTGTGTGTGTGTGTGTGTGTTGTGGTGTGTGTGTGTGTTGTGGTGTGTGTGTGTGTGTATGTGTGTGTGTGTGTGTGTGTGTGTGTGTGTGTGTGTGTGTGTGTGTGTGGTGGTGTGTGTGTGTGTGGTGGGTGTGTGTGTGTGTGTGTGTGTGGGTGTGTGTGTGTGTGGGTGTGTGTGTGTGTGTGTGTGTGTGTGTGTGTGTGTGTGTGTGTGTGTGTGTGTGTGTGTGTGTGTGTGTGTGTGGGTGTGTGTGTGTGTGTGTGTGTGTGTGTGTGTGTGTGTGTGTGTGTGTGTGTGTGTGTGTGTGTGTGTGTGTGTGTGTGTGTGTGTGTGTGTCTGTGTGTGGGAGTGTGTGTGTGTGTGTGTGTGTATGGTGTGGTGTGGTGTGTGGTGTGTGGTGTGTGTGTGTGTTTGTGTGTGTGTGTGTGTGTGTGGTGTGTGGTATGTGAGTGTGTGTGCGTGTGTGTATGATATACCAGTGTGAAAGAGCAATGTATGTAAAGCTTGAAGTTGTTGTTGCGCTGTGCTATATAAGAGTTTCTTTGCTCTGAGAAAACTGACTTTGAAATACTGAGGAACGAAAGGTCAAGAAGAATCTGTCTTCCTCCGTGTTTCAGAGAAGAGAAACCAAGCATACATGCAGATGTTTCGATACACGGGAGAGAAAACTTGAGGGTAGAAAGCATTCTCTTTCTAGGAGCTGGGATGTGGGGGAGTGGATGACAATTCAACCACTTCTATTATTTAAGTTCCTCCTTCAGGCTGAAGGCTGTGTGGCAGATACTGTGGGGATACCTAACTCATTTTAAAGCTGAGAAAATGGAGGCTCAGCAAGATAAAGTCAGTTGACCTGTCCCTAGGGATCTTTGGTGGCAGCGTTGGAACTGGCCAATACCGCAGTGTGTGCATGCTCAGATACGTCATCACAAATGCTTGGGGAGAACCTTTCAGGTACTAAGGCCTTTTCACACAGGCTTCACTGAACTCTCACTGCCATCCTCTGCAGCAGCTACCACCACCCCAGTTTTACAGAAGTTAGACGCGGACACTTAGAAGGCTGAAAGGACTGATCAGAATCCTGCAGAGAAGAAACAGCAGAGCCAGGATTTCAAACAAGAATCCGCCCTGTATTGTCTTGTACCATGCGCTTCCAGGCCAGGTCTAGGTGTGGACAAGCCAGAGTGCTTGGCTAGGGTGCATGCTGCCTCTCTTGGGAAAAAAGCATTTATCTGTCACTATCACAGCCTCCCTGCTAGGGTAAGAGACAAATGCTAAGATATACCACGACTACGGTTGGAAAATCTGGAGACTTCTGGGGGAAGGACCATGGAGATGCCATCATCAGGACTCGGGGATGCTGTTGCCATCAGAGTGGCTTTGTGCTAGGCTCAGGGCCACTCTTTGTAGAGATGGGCTGGGAAGGGGACTCCCTATGCCCAGAAGCGCTTTTAATTGTGAGCTCAGAAACTTCTATTCAGAGACTCTCACCAGCAGCTTCAGGATTTATCCACAGCCCCCAGGCTCCTCTTTTAGAGGAGTGACTGCCCATCGTTTTTGGCAAGGCAGCTCGATCATGAGTTAGATATAAAAATATTCAGGGGAAGAAAGTGACTCATGATTGAGGAGTCAGAGGGGACACACTCAATGTAGTGTGGTTTTAGCGCAAAATTTGAGTGGCCACTCTGATCCTTAGAGGACAAGGGGGAGGGGAAAGGGAAGATTGGTTCATTTAAGCATCCAGTAGATGTCATGAGGAATTTTCTTAGCTGATGGCTCTTAGGCTGTTAGGGCCAAAGGTAGCTTTGCCTTCACAGCCCACACATTGACTGCAGAATCTGAAGCTAGGAGGCCCTGTGCGTTCTGACTCCTGACCCAGTGTTCTTCTCTGCGAGTTTTCTTTCCTGGTTTCTCTGCTGTTACAATTCCAGAAATCCTCCCCCTGCATTACCCAAGCTGCTGCTTATAGCAGCCGCCATGATCCATGTCCCTTAAATATCTTTGTCTATAACTCACAGTTAGAAGAGTATTTTGCAGCATGACTTAGAAGACACACCCCTACTCCCAAAAGCATCTATCTGTGTGCGCCCACCATTTGCATGTGTGCACAAAGGCACTCACATAGGCATATACCCAAGCATAGACACATGAATATTCTGGGTCAAGAGTGCCCAGGATCCTCCAGGCAGCAGAATTCCTGGAAAAGTTGACCTTTTCCCAAAAGATCACACAAAGCTAAGATGGATGAAGACAGACAGACGGTGGCTGTGGGACCCTCAGAGCCTCACAGTGACTGTACCTTAAGGTAGAAGAGCTGGGATCACAAGGGACTTTTCTAGGGCTCATAGAAGGTTCGAGCCCTGATGGGGGTGCTCTGTAGAAACTGTGGCCCTATGTGTATAGCCTGTACCAGAGCTAATGTGCTGAGACTGGGAGAGGCAGACAGGAATGCTCTGGTGATTCCACACACGGTCACCCTTGAGTCAAACCCAGGCAGAAAAGCAGCCAAAGAGATGCCACTCTGAGAGGCTGCCAGTCTGTAGCAGCCTGAGAAGTCTAGGAGAGATGGGAACAGGTGGTGGTGAGTGTGGGTAACCCACCGGACAGTGAGTGGTCCACGTGCATCAGACACTGTTCACCTATGTGCAGGTAGACACACAGCACTCAGACCGGGAGCACTGGGAGCACTGGACAAAGGTGCCCTTTGCTCCTGGGATTGGCGTCCTCCATCAGAACAAAGGGCGGTTGGTTGAACCAAGGTTGGACTGGACGATCGGACTGGACCAAAACATGGAGGCCGACTCACCCACTGTTCTCCTTATCTCTGCACACACATGCAAGATTGAAATAAAATATCCCAAAACAATACTTGTCTTTGCCTTTTGCATTGATCTAGTTCATTCCTACCCCACCCATTCCAATTCACCCCAGCTCACCCCACCCTATCTCACCCCATTTCATCTCGTGGCCTCCCATGGCATCCCATGGGATCCTATCCCATCCCCACCCCATTCTACCTCATCCCATCCCACTCTATCTTACCCTACCCTATCCCACCCCATCCCATCCCACCCCGTTCCATAAAGTAATCCACCCACCCCATCCCATCCCACCCCATCCCATCCCCCTATTCCCCCCCACTCCCCACCTCACCCCACTCCATCCCACCCCATCCCATCCCACCCCGTTCCATTGCAATCCACCCACCCCATTCCATCCCATCCCATCCCTCTATTCCACCCCAATTCCCACCTTAGCCCACTCCATCCCACCCCATCTTTTCAAGAAATGCTGGGATAGAGGCTAAAGAGTTGGCTCAGCAGTTAGGAGCACTGACTGCTCTCCCAAAGGATCCAGCATTCACAAAGCATCTTAACAGCCACCTGTAACTCTAGGTCTAGGGATTTAACCTTCTTCTGGCTTCTGGGGGGCACTGTACAGATGTGGTCCATCACAGGGGACATTAGCTTCAGGGTTCTTGTTGGCATTGTAGAATTAGATTTAAGACATTGGTTCATATACTTGGATTCAAGTCATCAGAGGGTAGGAGTCAGTAGCACACATGGCACATGACCTGTTTGGTCCCCAAAGTCGTTGTAGCAGTTAAGCTCTGGGGGCATCAATGCTGTTTCTCAGTCGGCTGTTGATAAGTCGATCACACTTCAGCTTTTCTAAACAGAGCACTAAGTATGCCATAGTACACTTGGAGGAAAGAGAGCCAGGTAAATGAGTGTTCCCTCCATTGCACATCCAGGATGGAAAGTTGGAGTAGTCAATGTTTTTTCTGCATTTTGCAGGGGGAGACACTCAGGAAAAGAAGAGTGCAAAGCCAGATCTGTGTGTAGAGTGGGGTCCAGCAAGGTCCTGGGGTGAGGACAGAGCCCGTTCTACACCTCAGTCCTTTGGCATATTTAATTTCTTACCCAAGGCTGATTGCCACCTCTCATCCATAGCTCTGAGGTTCGTGACCTCATCACAGTCCCAGCTACCCATCTGGCTCAGACAGCAGAGCCACAGTGGTAGTTGGAGCAGCCACCAGCTACATCTTAGCATAGAACAGCGTGTCACATCTGCACTTGGTCTGGCAGTTTCTTTTTCAGATCCCACCTTCTCTCCTAGGTCTTCTCTCCCAGAAAGACATTAATGGCCACCCTTGTCTAGATGGCCCACTGTCGCTCTGAGGTAGGCTCCCACTGCTCACTGCTTCCCTACGTTTTTGGAAATTCTTTCTGAGCTTGGTTGGGGGTGGGGTTGGATAACACAGAGATTCTTGGGAGTAGAAACTAGCTGGTTCATCTTCCCACCCTGATCCCCAGCAAGGAGCCGTGCATCTGGAAAGTGCTGACTCCATTTGTGTGGAATGAGTGGAGTGTGAATCTCTTAGATGCTGTTTTCCAACTTCCTGTACTTTGCAGGCGTGTGGTGAGCTTATGACCTTTGGAAAAGGCTATGTATTCAAATGAAAACCAAATGCAAGCCCAGATCAGATCATGAACTAACTAGTTTTGTGTCAAATTGACACAAGATAAAGCCATAGAGAAGAGGGACCCTCAATTAAAACACACTTACAGAGTAAGATCCGCTGTAGGCAAGCCTCATAGGGCATTTTCTTAATTACTGATTAATAGGAGAGAACCTAACCCATTGAGGGTAGTGCTATCCCTGGGCTGGTGGACTTGGGTCCTGAGCAAGACACAGGGAGCAAGTCAGTAAGCAGCACCCTTCCATGGCCTCCGCATCTTGCTGTTTGAGTTTCTGTCTTGACTTCAGTGATGAGTGGTATTATGGAAATGTAAGCAAAATAAGCCCCCTCTTCCCCAAGGTGCTTTTAGTCATGGTGTTTCATCATAGCAATAGTAACTTTACCTAAGCATGTACACACATGCACACACACACACACACACACACACACACACAGAGTTGTGTGCCTGTCATAGTGTATACCTGGAGGGCAGAGAATAACTCAGGTGTTGGTCCTTGATTTCTAGCTCATTTGAGATAGATTCTCTTGATGCTTCCAGGCTAGCTGGCTTCCAAGCTTCCAGGACTCCTGCCTCCAGCTCCCATCTCATTATAGGAATGCGAGGATCACAGATGTTGGCTACTGTATCTCCTTTACGTGGGTTCTGGGGATTTGAACTTAGGTCCTTATTCTTGAGTATCAAGTGTGTCATCCACTGAGCCCTCTCCTCAGCCCTCACTTCTAGAATTTTCCCAGTGTATGCAAAGTTTTCTGTACAGGGGGCTTCACCATGCAGTTAGTTCCCATTGGGCATGGAGGTTGTTGGCGCTCCCTTTGCAAACAGTCTAAGTTCTTGCCTTGGAAGCAGCTAAAACTGAGCATCGTGGTCCCCCAGATCTGAGTGGATAGATAGTATTTTTTCTCTTTAAGAGAGGCTTGATAGTGAGACTTGCTGTTTATTCCTTCCCTAAACAGACCAATTAGTGTGTAGACAGGGTGTTTGCTGCTGGGGTCATAGCCAGACGGATGAGAAGGAAGGGGGGAAGCTTTGTGTCTTTCAAGTGCACAGAGAAATAAGCTGTCCTCCCTCTCTGGCTGAGCGGTTGGGGAGCAGAGTTTTCCCTGCGGCCATCAAGCCCATCCTAGGGGCTGTGGCCCTCCCTCTGCCAGTACACAGATGTGTGTTTTACTCTCTGGCATGACAACGTACTAAGGAAATACAGACAGAAAGCCCCAGAGAGCTCTGTAAAACGACATAAACATGGCTATGTCGAAAAGATGCGAGCGATCACCAAGGCCTGAAGGTCTCCCCGCAGCCACCTCCTTTGTGGAACAGCCTTGGGCTTCAGGAGCAGCTATCGGATACAAAAGTGTGCACCACCATACAAAGGCAGCCACGTTTGCGAGCGCAGAGAAAGAGCCTGGTGATGTAACTTGATTGTGTTGACAAATTAACCTAATGAGAATACTTTCCCACTAAGAATTCATTAAGCAAAAGATGGTATTTGCTGCCTGTTAACCCTTAATTGGCTCAACACCAAAAACACTTAATTGTGACGTGTGTCACCAAAATCCCTAATGTAGTTAATCACTGTTAGACTTACAAAATTATACGTCTTAAATGATGATCTGTAATTAAAAATTATATGGGATTATCTTTAGCCCATGCTTTCAAGTGAGCAGCTTTGGCACACTTGAGAAAATGGTGGCAAAGTCAGGGGTAGAAAGAGGTGCCTTTCGTTTGTCACCAAACTTGTGCCGGTGGGAAACAGGAAAACAAGAGGGAAAGCCCTTCAGGAGGTGCCAAGCATTTCAAAGTGTACAGTAGGAAGTGCTGAGGCAAACCAGAAGGGAGGCTGTGCCCTTCAACTGCCATGTGTTTGGGGCAGCATCATATGTGTCTTTCTCAGCATCGTGATTAGGAAGTTGAGAGGAGCTTGCATTAGGCTGGATTTGGGGAAGTTTTGTATTTATAAATAAGCATTTCTCTAGGTTTGTTGGCTCACGCCAGAGACAGGAAATAGGTGAACGGTTTCTCACTCCGTGTATCCATATGTCTCTTCAGCACAGACTCCAAAATGTGCTAGGGAACCTAACTAAAATACTAGTCACAACAAGAAAGGTGGGGGGCAATTAGATTTCTCTTCTGGCTCCCAACACACCTGCCTTTGGAAGACTCATGGGCATAGGCATTTAATTACCTCCCTCTTCTGCGGTGGTCCCATAGGTGGGGAGGAGACTTTGGATCCTAACTCACAAGCCCCATAAAGAAGAAAAAGAAGAAAAAAACCCCCCAACACTTTCAGTTAGTTAAATAAAAAACCAAAAATACATTCTGGAGATGTACTAACCTGTCTTTCCTCCTCCTATACCCTGCATGATCCATTTCAGAGTTCAATCCAAATTATAGTAGCATTTGGGCTCCCTGGTGACCTATCATCATGTACACAATTTTAATGATCTATATTCTGAGGTGCTTGAACAGTGGTCTCCCCCCAGAGACCAGGAAGTCCCTGAGGCTTGTGTTCAAAAAACACAGCTGGTGGCAGGACTTAGAACACCAGGGGAGTTGAATGGAGAGTATCAGGTAAGGGGAGGGCATAAGCAGATGACCACACAGACACGGACACACAGCTCACTGGACTGCAAGGAAGCCCGTGTCATGAGCC
The DNA here is from genome assembly GCF_011064425.1 of Rattus rattus. Taxonomy (NCBI): domain Eukaryota; kingdom Metazoa; phylum Chordata; class Mammalia; order Rodentia; family Muridae; genus Rattus; species Rattus rattus. The sequence continues at coordinate 56,579,775 of NC_046155.1, read as the reverse complement.
ACAGCAGGAAAGAAGCATTGAGAAAAGCATGAGGTGGTACAGCTGAATGGTATTCAGCCCGGTTCTCAGTCCAGTTCTTGCCTCTCTTTGTGATTACAGATCAGGACCAAAGAGCGCCGGACTTTCTGAGTGGGGCTGTTCTCATGGGAAGTAAAGGCCATGTCCTTCCCTCAGTAGTTACTGAGTGCATCTGTGGACAAGTGCCCTGCTGTGCCCCACAGACCATGTCTATGTCAAAAGACCATAGAGTCTTCCATTCACTTCCTCCTCTGCCCTCCACCCTGTGTCACAGCATTGGGACTCCACAGACACTCACCAGAGCTGATAACTGGTGGCTGGGTGTCACTAAGGCCTTTCCTTCTCCAAGGTCATGGTGGGCCCAAGTCTTGCTCTTTAGAGGACTCCTGAGTCCATTCCGGTCTTTTAAGTACTGGGAAGAGCTCTCATGCAACTGGTCTTCCTCCTTTTGGTCTAGCGATCCAGGTACTTCCATTTTTGGCTACCAGCAGCAGTCATGGGGAGGAGCCAACCTGAGCATTATGAGATTCATGAGCCCCTATATTGTCTGGATTTTGCTGTGCATTGGACTATTCTCCTAATCAAGTAGGGGCTCCACAGCTCTTGGGATCGCATTTCCTTGGACTGTCCTGTTTTTCTTAGCACTGTCTTAGTGAGGGACACACACCTCTATTATCATGGCTGTATCATCAACTGTTTCTGGTTCCACCCCTTTATCACAGGGATTCAACTTAAGATACCACTAGGTAACACAACTATCTTTGGGTTCATGAGTTTCCAGGCTGCTGGGGAGGGATCATGATGCCTGTGAACCACACACAGTATGCCTTCGGGCTGGCAACCTGAGAGGAAGCTTATGTGGGAAAGCCAGAAGAAAATCTTCCCTGAATACTAGTGCCACCTCTTTCGTCTCTGATGAGACCCCGTAACCAACAACTGAGAGAAGCTAAACACAGAGCTTCTGTTGTTGAAGCAAGAGATGGCGACATGCAGAGAAAATAAAAAACGATGGCCAATTATTTCACAAATGTGTGCTTTGTTAGCAAACTGGAACATTACAAGACTAACTTAAGATCCACTGGTCCTTCCCAACAAGGGTGGTCATTGGAACCATAAATACCCACCCATCATTTCTTTTGCTTGCCAGGCGGTGTTGTCCTGCATGGGGTGGTTCCTCCACCTTCTGTAGAGCAGTCCCCTACAGATGGACTCGCAGTGACTTCCTAATTTTTATGGTCAGAATCAAAGTGTGAATATGTTTTTCATATTTCCAAGAAGGAGCATTTTTCCTGACAGCTTAGAAGTCACAGTGCTTGGGTGCAGGCACCAGGAAAAGGTGAAATTGGGTGTTGGGCTCTCACAGGGAAGCTGGGCTCACACAGGGTTAGAAAATATGAACCAAGGCTTCAAAGAGTGGGACAAAGGGACTCTGGCATGCAGAGAGGCTGGGTTGAAGTGCAACAAGCCACTCCTCTTAGTGATAGAAGGGGGTTGGTGTTTGTTTCCAGGGTTTGGTGGGGTGGATTGAAGGGTATAGTTGAAAAAGATATTGCATTGTTTGGGGTAAATGGGCAAGAAAATCTCACAGGTGCTCCAAGGTCATGGTGGGCCCAAATCTTGCTCTTTAGAGGACTCCTGAGTCCATTTCTGTCTTTTAAGTACTGGGAAGAGCTCTCATGCAACGAGTCTTCCTCCTTTTGGTCTAGTATTCCAGGTACTTACTTTTTTGGCTACCAGCAGCAGTCATGGGAAGGAGCAAACCTGAACACTATGAGATTCATGAGGTTGGAAGTGGGTGGATGGGATCACTGGGACGCTCATAACCTCCTTAGCAGCTTGCAGTAGTGGTGCATCTCAGCTGCTGCAGGGCCCTCCTGGTTAGTGCCTCTTGTCACCTCACTGTTTCATGGAGATGGATATTGTTTGCTCATACCTATGTTGTACGCTTGTCAGAGAAGGTCTTTGATTGATTCCCCAAACTATTCTGAGGTTATGGGGGAAGCTTCCGGATGGTTATGGGAAGCCATTCCAGAAGCACAGGCTCTAGAAGGATGAAGGAGATGGGGACTTGAAAGCCAGGGATGGGTAGATAGCTTTGGTGAACACCCTTCTTGTATTGGATGAGGATATCACCCCAATAACTAATGTTATTATTGCGACAACAGCATTCATATCAGGGAACATCCAGAAGTAGTTCCAACTTTTCCTGTTTTCCTTTGTGTCTCACGCCCATCTCCCAATCTCTTGGAGTGCTCCCACAGTGGGTCTGAGAGTTCACATCTTCCTCTAGGATGAAGACCTATCTTCCAATAGGGAATGAGGGAATAGGTAGAAAGACTGTTAATATCTGCCTGTAGCTACCTGGGCTTCTTAGCTCAAGCTTTGTAATGGTAGAGGACCAACCCTCTGTGGCTTCCAGTAGAGGACTGGAGTGGAGAAGAAAGGAAGCAGGTTAGAAAGGAGATCCAGCTACACTTTACTGGATCTGAATACTGCTGAGGAACTCACTCCATTATAGGCAAGAATGTGGAAATGCAGAAGCCAAGCCCCAACTAAGCAACTGGGCCAAGGGCTTTGTGCCAGGAGCAGTTCTCAGCTACAGTGGTGAGTGAGGAGAACTGGCACCTTGGGTAGGTGGAGCAGGGGGGAAGAAAGAGAAGAGGCAGGAGGAATTCTGGAAGGTTCATTTTCTATATTGTGAAGACTCGGCAGAGGTCCTATCCCTGCCTCCCCTTTTCTTTCAAGAGCTGAATTAATGAAGGTGACTTTTGTCAGCTGAATGAGTAATTAAAAGAGCAGAGCACCTAACCTTTGAGGCCCTTAGAGATTACAGGTGAAAAATAATGATCTGGTCCTTGGAGCCTGGTCCTCAATGCCATGGTAACCAACAGGAGAAAAGCCCCCAGGAACGGCACCTGAGCAGTGCCTGGCACAGCCTCTAGCCATACCTAAGACTAGCTGTGTGTGTCCCAGAGCAAGCACCCAGGCCCTCTGAACCTGTGTTTTGTTTTTATGTGGAAGGTATGGGTAACGCTAGTCTGGATCTCCAGTATGTGTAAGGGACAGCCATGGGTACTGTGGACAGGAAGCCTAGCACAGGTGAACACTTAGTAAGTGTTGTTAGAACACCTGTGGTCAAGGCTTAGGAGTCTTCCTTCTCTAGACCTGAGGTGTAGGCTCAGCAGTCAAAGAGCACCTGTTGCTGTTATAGAGCACTCAGGTTTGAGTCCAAGCAATCATATGGTGGCTTGCAACTGTTGGTATCTTCTGACTTCAGTGGGTACCAGGCATGCATGTGATACACATGCACATGTAGGCAAAACACTTGTACACATAAAATAATAAAATGATGTTTAGATAAAAGTTTTTTTGCTCTGACTGTAGATCCCACTTTTTTTGCCCCATTAACTTTGTAGATGGTGGGTGTTTACAGTTCCATCAGATTATGTTGAGGTCACCATTTCTTGAAGGACATCTGAACTCACCACTTTGGTCCACCTCCCCATCCTTTCAGAAACACCGAAGATGGGTGTTTTCCTGGAACCAGGAGTATAAGTCATGAGCTGCCCTAACACCTTTTCTCCTATACTAAGAACTAAACAATGTTCTTGGTCTGTCACTGACAGAAATTTTCACAGTGACCAAACATTGACTTGGCAGGGAGCTCTACCAGTCAGTATGAGACTCAGAATGTGCCTTTGGGTGCATAACTTCCAGATATGTTGGGAGGGTCTTCCTGGCATACATGAGGTGAGCCAATGCTCAGTATTTGGCTGAGAGTGGTGAGGACCAGGCTGTGGGGCCTTTGGGATGGAGAATAACACAGTAGGAAAGGTTCGGGTATTCAGAGACAAGAAAGCTAGTTCCTCACAGGCTGATGAAAATTGTCTTTGAGGAATGAGCTGGTGCGCTGTACTTGGCTGGGGAGAGGAGGAGGGTCCTCTACTCCCATTCAAGGATGGAAACAAAGCAGGACACTTGTGTCTACTCAAAGACCAGAAGGAGTTTCAGGGAGAGCTCTGAGCTCGCTCTGACATCGGAAATTTGTGGGACTTTGTCCAGGGATGGGGTGAGGGGGACAGTTTGCCTCTTTGCACATCCACATGGCTTTGTGTGTGTCTCTAGTTTTAAAGATGTATGGTAATGCTGTTAAGCTCAGGGGGCAGATACCTGTATCAGTGGGCAGCAGATTCTGTCTTAAGAGTGTAGATAGAGGGTGTGAATGTGGTGTCACAACGTAAGGGACAAAAAGAAGCATACTGCTCACACAGCTGTAGCCACCAAGTTAAGCATGCCCAGTGTTCTGGGAGGAAGGCAGCTATTGTCCTCCTCCTCCTATTCTTCTTCCTCTCCTCTCTCCATCATCCTTCTTTCTCTTCTTCCTCTTTTTCTTATTTCTATTTCCCCCTCTTTCTCTTCTCCTTTCTTCAGAATTGACATACAGAGTCTATTTTACTGGAAAATATAACCTTATTTTGTCCTGGACAACCTAATCACATTGAGGCTAACTCAGGGTCTTCAATGTGAAGCAATCCAGCGTCTGAGCTACCATCTAGATCCAGAGAGACTGGGATGAAAGCAATACTTTACCCAAAACATCTCTTCTGGGAATGAATTCATAGATGCTTCAGTTCACGGATGTCCTTTCTGCTAAGTTTTCTTGTCACACATAGATGCTGCAAAATGCTCTGGTGACTAGCTGATATCAGAGATGTGACGACATCTAAACTAGGTTGACGGGCCATTCTAGAAAGGTGCCAACCCCTTAAGCTGGAGCTCTGAGCTCCTCACCCCCTGTTCAAGGCACAAAGTTAAGGCTCTATCAAATTACTTTCCAAATCACGTTGCCATAATTTCTTTGTCTTGTATAGGGATGGATTTTATTTCTTTAAAGATAACATCCTGGGACTAATGGGTGAGACAGCAGACCAGAAGACACCAGCTCTGTGTGACTTGATGTGAAAGAAATCAGGGTGAAGAGAGGTTCTAGTCCCATGAGGGAAAGATCTGAATAGAGGAGAAAGAGCTTTCAATAAGACCACCAAAGAGAAACATCCAGGATCAAGAAGAGCAAACTGGAGAGAGGTAGCCAGCTGTGCAGACTTGGCCAGGGTTGGAGACACTGTGGTTGGAGAGGAGGTAGAACAGACTGTGCAGACAAATACAGTATGTGAAGTGGGGACCTGGAACTGAGATTTTCCTCCAGCACCTTGGACTGAAGCCTGAGGAGGAGCTACCCACATCACTGCCTGTGTGAACAACACAGAAGACACGTGGAGTGTGCAGGGCAGTCTCCCTGAGAGGCGTGAGTATGTCTAACAGAGGGGATCCATCCATGGAATGCAGCCACAGCAAATGGGCCTCCTGCACCACACCAGAGCCCCAGTAACAGAAAGCCCTTTATGGACACCACAGTCTCTAAAACATTGGAGAGGAAATTGGACCTGTCAGGCCCAGGGTCTCAAGTTGGGGGGTTCTGGAAGGAAATGGAGTCCCTCTTTCAACAGGAAGAACAGACTGACTTGTTTGAGTTGCTGAGCGGAATGGTCTTCCTGCCACCTGCAACAAGTGCTAGAAAAGACAGTCATGGGGGCGGGAAACCCCAAGTCACAGCGTCCGCTGCATCATTTTATTTATCAGGCTTTTATCCTTTATCTGCATTGACTCAACTGTACTTTACATTATTTCTTATATTGCTACATCTCTATTCATATTTTCCTCTCTCACCCATTCCATTCTCATTTTACTGTAGTTTGCCCTTAGACCAGAAAAACAAAACAAAGCATAAGTTACATTTTTTCCCAATCAATATTTCACTGTCACTTTCACCTTACTGGTGTCATGAGTGGAAAACTGAAGTATTTTCTACTGCAAATTGAAACCAGGATGTCTGTCAAATCGTAGTTGTTATGGCAGTTGGCTGCCCCTTTAATAGTACTGGGGAACGTAAATACAACATTAAGACAACTTCCCAGGAAGAATCATACAATAAAACAAGCCAAAAAGAGAGAGGAAAGATGGGGAAAAATGAGAGGAACACATCACTTCCAACAGATGTGCAAAACACAACAACAACAAAACCCAACAAATATCATGAGAGAGAAAAGCCAGCGTGACACCCCAAGCTCATAACATCCTAACGGAGGAAACTGAAGGTAACAAGCTGAGATGCTGGAAAAATAGTTCAGAGTCTTCCCACTCTTAAAAAAATCAAACAGTGGAATCAAACAGATGAATAAAGTAAAGAGACCTGTTCAGGACCTAGATAAAAAAGAAAATCAATTTAACAGCAATTTGGAGAAGAAATTTAAGAGCACATAGAAAGAGTTTCATTAAGGAAATCTGTATCTGAAAAAGACCTAGATAGAAGTGTTGGAAATGGAAGTCAACCAATCAAATAAAATAGCAAGAAGAAGGAATCATGATCAACAGATAAGGCCAAGCAGAAGAGTGACGTTTAGGACAGGGGATAAGGGTGAGACAACAAAGCATTCTGACCCACATAAAATAATGAATACAAGCAAAATAATTCTGGGATGCTCTCATCAGTTAAAACCTAAGAATCTACGTGGTAGAAGGAGCTGGAATATCAAAAGGGTTTCAAACCTAGATAAAGACACATCCAACACAAGAGGAATTTAGAATCCCAAATAGAGATGGCCAGAGAATAACTTCACAGTAGATCAGAGTAAGGTGTTGAAAATCTAAAATGAAGAAACATTAAATTTAAAATCTGTGACTTGGGGAGTGTGTAGATAACTCCATTAAAAGGTAAGCACATAAGAATAACACCAGATTTCCCATAGATGCCAAGAAAGCACAAAGTAATGTATTTAAAGCCATGAGCTAAGCAACTTTCAGCCATGATATACCAGCAAGGCTATCTTTAAAATCGGACGGAGAAATGATGTTTCAAGATAAGTGCAAACTCAGGCAATTAGTTACAGCCATATTAACACTGCAGGGAATAAAGAAACACTGTGCACAGTAGAGAAGAAGTGACAGGCTCATCCATAGAACACAGGAAAGAATACATTTTATTGGAGGCCAGAAGGAATCTATCACCTGCAGCTACACAGTGCAGGAGCAGATTGCTATGTTATTAAGAGGGAGAGAGGGATACCAGGATTGCTGTCAAATCATTCCATCCATTCCTCATAGCTGCAAGTTGGCTCTTCTCCTCAGACATGGTGGGAAACATAAATCCAAATGAAGAATAATAAAGTAAACTAAATACAAGAGGGAAACAGAGAAAATAAAAGAATCAAACATGAACCATTTAACCAACCACAGTGGGCAAAACCATATGAAATAGAAAACGTCTGTCAAAGCCAACTAAATGCAAATAGACTCTATTCCACACTTGAAAGATCAAAGTAGCTGACTGGCTTACAAAAACAAACAGCAGATTTGATTGTCTGCTGTCTTCCAGAAACACACCTCACTGGCAAAGGCATGTATAAACCAAGAGTCAAAGGGAAGAAAGCGATCTTACCACGGAAACAGAAGCTGAAAATAATTTGGTACAGCTGTTTTCGTAGCTGATAAAGTAGACTTCAAACAAAAACTAGCCAGAGGAAATAAGAAAATAACTAAATAGAACTCACCAAGAATAACCATCAACCATACATATTTTTAAAACCAAATTCTGAGGCCCCAGATTTCATAAAACAAAATCATGAAAGGTATCCCATCTTTAGGTAGATTTTCAAACAAGAAATCCATGGGAAAACATGGAGTTAAAACATACTTTAGATCAACTGGTTTTTAACAACTATCTATGGAATATTCCATCCAACAAGTAGTGAACATACATTCTTCTCTGTTGTTCATGAAACCCTTTCCAAAACTGATACATCATAAGCCACAAAACAAGCCTTAAAAATACAGAATTGGGGGGGTTGGGGATTTAGCTCAGTGGTAGAGCACTTGCCTAGCATGCGCAAGGCCCTGGGTTCAGTCCCCAGCTCCAAAAGAAAAAAAAAAAAAAGGAAAGAAAAAAAAATACAGAATTGGGGCTGAGAGATAATTTAGTGTTTAAGAGCATGTACTGCTGTCAGAGACTGAAGCAGTTCTCAGCATCCATATTGGGCAGCTCATAATCACCTGCAACTTCAATTCTAGGGCATTTAAAGCCACTAGCCTCTGTGGAAAAACACATTATGGTGCTCAAACCTGCTTGTACGAGCACATGAACATAATTTAAAAGTAAAAATGTAGAATAATTGAAATTATTCCTTTGATGTTATTAGATAATGATAGGAGAAAGCTAGAAATCAACAACAAAAGTATCCAACACGACCACAGAATGACTTGGAAAATGAAGAGTATGACTTTATGTGAAGAGAGTGTCACTGATCAAATCAGTGAAGAAATTAAAAACAATTGGAATTTAATATGACAACACAACTTATTTGAACTCCAAGGAAGTATCCAAGGCAGTTCTAAGAGAAATGTTCATAGCTGCAAGTGCTCATATGCTAAAATAAATAAAAAGAATCCAGATATCTACAATAATAATCCAACAGTAAACCTCAAACTCTTAGAAACACAAGAACACAATAAACCAAACCAGCAGACAGCAAGAGATGAAAGGCAGAAATTAACAATGAGAAGAGCACACAGAATAAAACAAATGCACAGAATAAAGAAAGGAGTCAAGTTAGTAAAGTAGGAGATGAAGAGTGGGATGTTACAACAGACTAGAGCAATTGGAGAATTATTGGGGGATATTTAAAAGAAATTAAAAAACCTTTGGGATAATCTAGAAGAGAGACATGAATCTTTAAGCATATACAACCTACCCAGAATTAAATTAAGAAGATATAAGCAACTTAGACCCATAACAGACAATAGAATTGAAACACCAAAGTCTCTTCCACCAGAGCAAAGAACTGAGTTTACCAAATTCCAAGAATGGCACTGCTTCTCCAACTTCCCCACAAAACAGAAAGTAGGGGGAAAACTAGCAAACGCATTCTACTGAACCAGAATCAACCAGATACACAAGGCAGATAAAGGCAAAATGGAAAAGAAAATTGAAGTGGAAACGTCTAGTTTCTTTGGAAAGTTAAGTCAAATGATGTTTTGCAGGGACACACAGGTGAAAGGATGTGTTGATAAAGCAGATATGTGAAAGAATGTTTTCCTGAAGCAGACACAGATGAAAGGATGTTGGAATATAGCAAACGTGGAAGGACCCGGGATGAAGGAGTACAAGTATGACCCCACAGACAGTGGGAGACGAGCACTGAGCATTGGTTTCGTTTGCTCCCCCTTGATATTCATCGCTAATGACGTACATGCATTGATTTGCCGTATGTAGCACTGTTGAGCTCCTAAGGTTCCAGCGTCAGCTTGCTGCTTCAGCAGCCTTACCTCAGGCTAGTTGGTGAGCCTAGCGGTTTCTTAAGGATTGAACTACAGCTGCTGGCTCATACGAGGTGTCTATCTGCCTAGAGGACTGGCCTGCAGCTGCTGAGGCCAGTATTTGGTGTTTGCGATGGGACTGAACTGCTGACAAAGATCGAGCTTGATCCCAAAGAACTATTAATGAACAGGTTCACTCCCACCACATCCTAATAACTTTTCCCATCCACTACCTCTGCTGGGTGCTGGGCTAGTGGAGAGGTAGAACTCTTATTAATAAAAGTAGGTTGCAAAAATAACAAAATAACAAAGGGTTATATATGACAACCCCTAAAAAACAAGACCCCCAAAATCCTTTAAAATCAGAAACCAATTAAGGAGTCACTACTATTCAATATAATACTCAAGTCTTAGCTAGAACAATATGTCAAGAGAAAGAAATCATATAATACCTATTTGAGAAGACATGATGTTATGCTCAAAAGACACCAAAGAATCCACCAGAAAACTCTTAAATACTTCCAGCAATGTATCAGGGTACAAATCAATAGCTTTTATATCTACCAGTAATGAACTTATTAACCAAGAAAGAAATTAGGAAAACTGTCTCATCCACAATAGTTTAAAAGTGTCCCAGGGATAAATTGACCCTAGGCAAAAATCAACTCGAAGTATGCCAAAGACTTTAATAAAAACACCTGGAACCTTAAAATGGCCAGAGGAAACATAGAGGTAATAGTTTTCCACATGAAGGCCTAGGCAAGGCCTCGTGAAAAGGACTCCAACATCCCCAGAAGTAATCCCAGGGGTTGACAGGACTATGTGAATTTAAAAACTCTGCAAAGCAGAAGAAACAGCTTACAAAATGGCAGAAAATATCTGATATTATATATATATATTTTATATGATGTATACATACATACATACATACATACATACATACTAGACAGGAATCAGCATTTGAAACATACCAAGAATTACAAAAACCCAACAAAAACAAAAACAAAAACAATGCCAAATCTTCCCATCAATAAGTGCTCTAAGAAGAATGAAGTCAGCATGAAAATTCAGTGGTGAAATCATTACCTTTTATGGTAACCTGGTAACTTCCAGAAGTAACAGGGTGACACCTGGCCTCATCTTCCTCCATTTCCTTGCCTACTTGTTAGTAATCTGCACCTGAATGCCCAGGAGCCAAGGAATGCCAGAGCGCTATTCAACCTTGGCAAGGGAAGACCTGAAGCCAGCTGAGCCCTTGCTTAGGTCTAGGATGTGGGAGCTCTGTGTGGAGAGCTCAGCAGGAGGTAAGGATGTGTGTACTTCTGCTCACTTCTTACTAAATACAGATATTTTAATACAGATATTTTACTCTTTTCTTGGGGGAAACAAATTACTGTGACTTTATAGCCCTTACAGGAGTTTCTGGAAACCCCAATTGGATGAATCCCAAAACCAAAATTCTTTTCTGAGCTCCCCCCACCCCCATCTCCACTGGGGAGGGAAAAGGGGTCAGCTTCCTCGCCTCTGACAGATCCTGTTTTACCCTCCAGATGGAGCAATCTTAGTATGATCTGTTCCCCCTTTTTATTTTTCTTCTCTGCATTATCCAAGAGCATGGCTGATCTGTCCCTTCAGTTCTCACACCCAGGAGGTCATGCCACAGCCGTGACCAAGGTCCTTCTTCAGTCAGAAATGAGCAGGTGGATGCTCCCTTGTACCCTAGTCTCAGAACTCTGCCCATTTTCCTTCTCCTGATATTTGTACTCTGACATTTGCCTGCTCCCACAGCCCCATCCACCCTGTGGCTTTGGAAGCATTACTGATGTTATATCATGTATGAATCAAATGACTCCTGCCTTACTTGTCATCGAAAATGTCCCCTGGTGCCAAGTGTCTGGCATCCTGGCTCCACAGTTTCCCTGTGTGTTGTTTATGGTGGAAGGGCTTAAATTTATGCCTTTGGAATCTGAGGCATTAACTTGTAAATCGGCCTTTGGTGCCCTGAGGTAACAATTACCTCTCTCATTAATAGATGTCCCCAGCCTCACTCATAAAGCAACCATGAAACATCTCTGGGGACAGGGCAGGGAAGTGTATCCAGGATCGGGAACAGTCAGGAACCCAGAGTGGGGGTGGGAAGCTTGTGCCCTCTTTCCCTATGACCTTCCCAGCAGACTTGAAAGTTTGGGTCCCTGGCCCTAGTCTACAAGGCCACATCTCCCTTGCATGAAGAGTGTAGAGTGGCCAAGCAGAACTCTGGGCTCAGAGATTGCACTGACTCATGGAGGAGCAAAGTGGTCTCTGGGGAGCACCAGGGTTAAGCCAGATTGTGGTCATGGGTCTATGTCTTTAGAGTACTTGAGGATATCAGGATCTTAAGGGCTGCCAAAGGTTCACCCGGCAAGCCTACGGCTGAGATAGGTAACAAGAAGGAAAACAGTGGGTGGCCAGGCAGTAGACTTGTCCTGCTTTTCTGAAGTATTTGGGCATGTGGTCTCTTTGGTTGGGAAATAAATTAATTTCTAATCCAGGCAGTAGTACTTGCTGTTCTCTGGGGGAGGTACAGGGGTTGCAGCTCTGAGGCTACCTGGCTGCTGGGTATGGTAGATCATGGGGTTCTACTGTCCCCCATTGCACTTGTTGTAGCATGGTAGTGCACAGTGGGCTGTCTCTGCCCTTGCTCACTCTGAGAGATTATTTTGAAGTGGGTCCCTGTATCTCTTCAGGGATGTTAATTTGTGAAAAGAATTCTTATGTGTTTGGAAAGAGACCGGTTTCATCTCCAGGGTTAGCTTCCTTAGCTAAGAGACATGCAGAAAAGGCCGTGGCTGTCACAGGATTTCTCTGTCCTTGTCTGCTTGACTCCCCACATGGCACACGAGTGCGAGGGTGGGTCTCCCTGCTCCTTCTGGGTGTGCTCAGCAGGGTACAGCTCAGAAGTAGTTAACACACACATAAATAGTAAACAGTAAATGTTTCAGCACAATGTGGGTAGGGCCCCTGCCCTCCTGGGTCTGTTGCTTAATTCTTGCCCTCAGTTCCCTCTTTGATTTTCCTTCATTTTCAGTGTATGGTACTCAACTGAGCAGGTGGCTTTAGAAGTTAGCTTTTATTTATATTTGTGTGTGTGTGTGTGTGTGTGTGTGTGTAAAATGTATATAAAATCATTATCCAAGCCATTCCTCAACATAGAATTCAGTGACATTAGATACAGTCACATCTGCATGACCCCAGCACGATTACCTCATCTTCCCGAAGAGAAACTGCACATCATCCTCCTCACTATCCTTCTTGTCATTAGCCTCCTTCTTGTTTCCATGACTTTTCTTCATGGAGTATCTTTGTGTGAGTAGAATCGTACAGTCTGTCTATTCCTGTTAGGTATAGTCATTCAGCATAAAGTCTTCAAGGTTCATCTATGTAGCTTATGTCTGAATGTCTCCATTTAAAGGGTTGAATAGTATTCCCCAGTGGGTCTGGTCACTATGGGGTCTCCCACTCAGTGTGCCAGAGACTGAGGTTGAATAGAGAAGTGGGTCATTGACACTAGATGGGTGTCTGAGTGGCTTAGCAATGCCCTTGCCCCATTCCCTCAATCTAGTACATACACACATACATACACACATATATACATACACACATGCATACACATACATACACATATTTACACACATGCATGTACACATACACACATACATATATACACATACATACACATACATATACACATATACATACACATACCCAGATAGATATATGTACATACATACATATATACACATACATATACACATACACATACATATATACATGCACACACATACACACATACATACATACACATAGATACACATATATACACATATGCACATAGATACACATATACACATACACAAACATATACATGCATACACACATATACACACATACACATATACACACATAAACACATACAAACACATATATACACATATACACATACATACATATGTAGACATACACATAAACATACATACACACATACATGTACATGCACAATACACATATACACACATACATACACATACCCAGATAGACATATGTACATACATATACACACATACATTTGCATATACACATACACATATATATGCACACACATACACACATACATACATATACATACATGCACTTATACACACATACACACATAAATATGCATATGCACACATATACACATATATACATACACACATAACATACACACATGCATATACACATACATATACATACACAGATAGACATACATATACATACACACATACATATGTACAACATAAATATACATACACAGATAGACATACATAAACATACATACACACATACCTACATGTATACACATACACGCATGTATATATAATTTGCTAGCTGTTTTAAATTGCAGAGTTCTGTAGTTGTGACAGTGCCATGTTGGATGGGAAGCTATAACATTAACAGACTGGGCCTTTGTAGAGACAGTCTGTGGACTAGCATTTTATATAATAAACCTTTGGCTCTTCCTGTAAGCTGCCAGAGGTGACCAGTAAGGTTGGTTCACTGCTCTCGTGACCCTACAAAATCATGCAAATCAAGAGGTTCAAATCTTCAAGTTCACTTTAAGAACATCCAGGAAGCTACCCAGGTCATCAAGGGTACGCATATCCTCAGAGCCACCAAGTATCTGAAAGACATCACTTTGAAGAAGCAATGTGTGCCATTCTGGAGGTATAATATTAGAGTTGGTGGGTGCACCCAGGCCAAACGCAGGGTCGGTGGCCAAAAGAGAGTGCTGAATGTTTGCTGCATATGCTTAAAAATGCAGAGAGCAATGCTGAACTTAAAGGTTTAGATGTAGATTCTCCAGTTATTGAATGTATCCAGGTGAACAAGGCACCCAAGCAATGCCAATGCATCTACAGAGCTCATGGCCGGATTAACCCATCCATGAGCTCCTCCTGCTACACTGAGATGATCTCACTGAGAGGGAACAGAATGTTCCAAAGCCAGAAGAGGGGGCTGCACAGAAGAAAAGGATATCCCAGAAGAAACTGAAAAAGCAAAAACATGGTATGGGAATGAATTCAGCATAGAATGCATGCAAATGAAACTTAAAAAAAAAAGCCATGGTTCAGATGCTTGGTTACCTAAGTGGCCTTGGATTTTGTCCTTATACTCACAAAATCCTGTTCCTATTACTGGGGATTGCGAGGGCGAAGTCGCTAGCCAATAGGAAATGCACATTGCACCTATAGACCCGTGATTTGGTCAGGAGGTGGCTTTAATGACAGTCTTGATTTCCCTCTTGTAGGTTCTTGGTGTTGTTTGGTGATCTTGGCAAAGCTTTTGTTGGTTTTAGTCTCAGTTTCCCTGTCATAATTTTCCACGTGCATTTCTGTGTTAAGTGGGGTGTTGCTTCTCAGGTGAATTTGCTTGTGTTTTTGAGATAGGATCTCTCGTTGCCAGACAGGCTGGGAGAGGTGTGCTGGATAGTGAGCCCTGGAGAATGGTCTTCTCCACACCATGCCTGTTTTCTCTTTTTTCTTTCTTTCTTTTTCATGGGTTCTGGGGTTGGATCTGGGGTCCTCAGGCTTTCAAGGTAGGCTTTCATTTTACCAGTCAAACTCCCTCTCCAGCCCAGTAGGGGACATCATTTATGAAAGCCATGCACTGCCTTTAAAAAATGGCAACAGCTCATAGGAAATCCGCAGTTTCTGAGTTTTGTTCTCAACTTCCTCTACGTCATCCTGTGTTAGGGAATGTAAGTATCTTGCAGAATCCAGGGAACAAATCAGTTTCTGGTTCAGTCTGCATCCGCCCTATTGCAGCGCCAGCCAGCTAGCACTACAGAGCGCAGATGATAGGGCCCAGAAGGGGTGGGCTTTTAAAAAAGCCTCCTTTCCCACAGCTTGGCACGCAGCCTAAACCCACTGCTAGCTGAAAGGGTGCCAACCTGCCCAGCACGTTTGAATTTGCAAATTGTCTCCTGTTTACTATCAGAGGATCTGTGAAGCTGAAGCTCCTTGTGGGTATTGGTGCTGTAATGAGTCCTGTTGGGAAGTGGGTCGTCACAAACCTCAGTGTGTTTAAGGAACAGGCTGCTTTATCTGTAGGTGAATGAGTCATAAAAGGATTATTCAAGGATATTTTCTTTCCTTTCCTTTTTTACCCTGGACTGGATTTGAGCATTTGCTGGTTTGGAGGTGGGGATGGGAAATGACTGAGCCTTTGAGAGCGGGAAGAGGGTCTGGGATTGGAAACCGTTGCTTGTTAGGGGACTCTGTCTACGGTTCAGCTGGGTTGACAATCCACTCGAGTTATGTTGTATTTAAAAAAAAAAGTGTGGCGTGAGTCCAGCGGTTGAAATGCAGACGCCCACATGTATTTATATTCCCGGGGCTTGGGCCATGTGTGCGGTGACACAGCGTGCTAGAAAGTCGTGGAACTGAAAATAACATATGTCTGTCTCAAGTGCCAGAGGAAATTGTAGCGCTAGTGAGAAGGAGCAGGGTGCAGATTTAGAGAGAGGAACGAAGTGCCTCCTGTGTCGCTGTGGTGTTTATCCTCAGGCCCTCGTGTCTCCTCACACATAGCGGCAGCAGCCGCAAAACCGCCAGGAAAACAAATGCAGAGCTGGTCCCGGGCCTGCTTCCAGAGCAGGTTGGCTTTATGGAACTCTGTCTTGGAAATGAGGTTCTGGCAGATTGAATTTGACCCTGCCACGGGCCCTAACTGTGGTTTGCTGAGTGCCTTGGAGTCTAGTCTATGAGAAAGAGCTGTGGATGCTACTATAACTGGGCAGAGAAGTTCTGGCAAGAAAGGGGTTTCCTTTCACCTCAGAACTGCCGGGATGTAAACTCGGTTCAAAGAGAAGACTAAGGAGATGCCCCGGTAAGGAAAGCACTTACTGCGTTCAATTCTCAGAACTCATGCAAACACCAGCAGCTGGATGAGGCAGTGCAGGCTTGTAGTCCTTGCGATCCCTGCCGTGTGTGTGTGTGTGTGTGTGTGTGTGTGTGTGTGTGTGTGTGTGTGTGTGTGTGTGTGTGTGGGGGGGGACTCTGCTTCAGAAAAACATGGATGTCACTTGAGGAATCATAGCTAAGGCTGTTTCCTCCTTGTTCACGTGTGTTATTGCATGTATATTAATGTGTGTTGCACACCACTTTACTCATGTCACACACACACACACACACACACACACACACACACACACCACACCACACACTTCTAAGATAAAAGCATAAATTAAACACTTGCAGTCTTTTGAGAAGCAGAGCATCTTTCTGGATCTAAGGCTCACTACTTCTTCTGTGTAGAGTGGTATCCCTAAAGATGGCTACTGTCACCAAAGTCTGATTCCAAGTGTCTCTAAAAACACACAAAGTTGTTGAAGGATGAATGATTGGTCAAACGTACTTTTTTTTTTTTTAATTTCCTGAAAGCAAAATAAGTGATTTATCTTCCTTGATCACATTTATTCACTCTGCCATTTTGGCCTTATCAGGCACAGTCCATGATATGGAGCACATTAGGTTTTTACAGATAGACCTCAACTGAAAGAATGAACTTAGATGCCTTCCTCTGATTCCGGGGTTTGCCTCTCTCAGAGTACCTTTAAGAACCTGGAGTCCTCTCTCAGACTCCACAGTGGTCTGGAACCATCGTGTCAGACCCTCAGCTGGGGCTCCAAATAAGATCGTGTCATGTGCGTTGGTTCACATTTACTGACTTCCCTTCTTCACCTCTACAGTAGACATATTCTCTCCACCTTCTAGGGCCTCTCCTTCCTCCCCACCCCTCAACTCCAGTGGATCACAGGTCTTTCCCTTGAATCTTCTCCCGCTCACTCATACATCTATCCCAACCCACAACTCCAGCAGGCGTTCTCTGGGAACCTGCCAGCCAAGCCTGTTGGAGAGGCAAGTAGGTTGTCAAAGCAGATAGGAGAGCTTCAGACCATCACTCTTCCTCCTCAACTCCAAATCCACTCTGTCTCTTCTCCAGCTCTGTAGCAGACTACATGCTGTGTCCTCTTCTCACTGTCTGACCCCATTCCCAGAGGACTAAGCAGATCCTGGTGGAACACACTGTGTCCTGTGATCCCACTCAGCCCACTCCTCCTAATGCAACCCATTCCTAAGTAGTCAAGTACTAGGAACACATTTTACTGGGAACTCCCAGTGGCCACACCTAGCAGGATCCCAGAAGAATTCCCTACCCTGAAACACAGACAGCACACTCTCCTAAGAACCAAAGGACAAACCAAGGGACAAAATACCCACTCAATAAAGACAAGACCAGATATTAGTACCTGTAAATACAATCATCCCAAACCTAGACCTCTAGATGCCAGGACAAAAACACAATGGAAAACAGGCCAGTTATCCTACTGAGAGGGAAAACTGCAACATAACTGAAGCACAAGACAAAGACCTTAAAACAGCATCTATGACTATGATAGAGGTCCTTAAAGAGGAAATGAATAAACCCCCTAAACAAATCTATGAAAACATGAACACCAGGAGATGAATAGAATAGTTTAACACCAGAAAGTGCAAGTAGATTGAATAATGAAGCCAAACTGAGGAAAATCAGGAAATGAAAATATTAGGAACTCAAACAGGAAGCTGCAAGGGAAATCCCATCAACAGGACAGAAGATATCGAAGACAGAATCTCAGGCATTGAAGACTCAACAGAAGAAATGGATACATACCCCAAAGTGTTAAATTTAAAAATATCCTGGTACAGAACATCCAGGAAATCCAGGGCAGTCTGAAAAGACCAAATCTAAGAATAATAGGAAGAGAGGAAGGAGAGAAAAGGTCAATGGCACAGAAAGTATTTCCAAAAAAAAAAAAAAATCACAGAAGAAAATTTCCCTGACCTAAAGAAGAAAAAGCCTATGAAACTTCAAGAAGTAGAACATTAAGTTAACAAGACCAGGAAAGAAATTATCTCAGCACATAATGACCAAAAGAGTAAAAGTACAGAACAAAAAATATTGAAAGCCGCAAGAAAAAAAAATAACACAGAGTAACATGTAAAGACAGACCTAGTAGAATTACACCTGTCTTCTGAACGGGGGCTCTGAAAGACAGAAGGGCCTGGGCTAATGTTCTACACTCTTAAGACCATGGATGCCAGTGCATACTACCACACTCAGCAAAACTTTCAAGAACAATGGAAGAAGAAAATAAGAAGTTCCACAATAAAATCAAATTTAAGCAATATCTATCTACAAATTCAGCCCTACAGGAGGCACTAGAAGGAAAACTCCAACCTAAAAAGGCTAATATACCTAAAAAAACACAAGGAATAAATAATCCCAGATCAGCACAGCAAGTGTGGGGAAACACACACACACACACACACACACACACACACACACACACCCCTCACACACACACCCCTCACACACACACCACCACCACCACCGTCATCACCATCACCACCATCACCACCACCACTACCACCACCACCACCACCATCTCCACAACAGCAAAATAACAGGAATCGACAAACACCACTAACTGATAACTCTCAACATCAATGGTCTCAATTCCCTAAGAAAAAGACATAGACTAACAGAATGGATGTAAAAACAAAATCCATTCTTCTGCTAAGTCCAAGAAACAGACATTAACATCAAGGATAGACATCACCTCACGTTGATATGATGGAATAAAGACATCCCAAGCAAACTTACCTAAGAAGTAGGCTGTCATAGCTATTTTAATATGTGACAAAAATAGATTTCAAACTTAAACTGATTAGAAGAGATAGGGAAGGACGCTCTATACTCATCAAATAAAAAACCAAGAGGAATTCCTAACATAATGGCACCAAAGTTCATAAAAAAAACACTACTACAGCTTAAGTCACATATTGACCCTCATGTACTAATAGTGGAAGACTTTAGTACCCTACTTTTCCAACAAACAGGTCATCCAGACAAAAACTTAATAGATAAATACTAATGTTAACTGATATAAATCAAATGGGCCAGATAAATATTTACAGAGCATTTTACCCAAAGAACAAAATATACCTTTTATTTTCAGAAACTATCGGTACCTTGTGCAAAATTGATCACACAACTTGGACACAAAGCAAGTCTCAATAGATACAATAAAATTGAAATAACATCCTGAATCCTATTTGACTATCATGGATTGAGGTTGACTATCAACAAAAGAAACAACAGAAACCTTTCATACTCATAGAAACAGAACTACCCACTATGAAATGAAATATGGGTCAAGACATAAACTAAGAAAGAAATTAAATACTTTGTAGAACTGAATGAAAATGCAAACACAATATATCCAAGCTTATGAGACACAATGAAAGTGGTTCTAAGAGGCAAATTCAGAGCACAAGGAGACTACATAAAAACGAGAAAGATCTCATCCTACTAGTAACAGCATACCTGAAAGCCCTAGAACAAAAAGAAGAAATCACACCCAAAAGCAGTAGACTACAATGACCTCAACTTAAAAACAGATGTATTGAACCTGATAGAAGAGAAAGTGGGGAGTAGCTTTGAACTCATTGGCACAGAGAAAGCTTTCTGAATAGAATAATATTAGCACACTTAGATCAGTAATTAATAAATGGGACTTTACAAAACTGAAAAGCTTCTGTATGACAAAGAACACCATCGTTCAGACAAAACAGCAGCCTACAGAATGGGAAAAGATTTGACTAACTATACATCTAATACAGCACTAATATTCAAAATGTTTAAAGAACTGGAAAAATCTAGACATCAAGAAAACAAATAACAACTAAATAAATGGGGTATAGGTCTAAACAGAATTCTCATTAGAGGAAACTCAAATGGCCGGGAAACACTTAAAGAAATGTTCAACATCTGAGTTATCAGAGAAATGCAAATTGAAACTTCTTTGAGATTTCATCTATGCCCGTCAGAATAGCTAAGATCAATAAATTGAGTAACAGCTCACTCTAGAGAGGATGCACAGTAAGGAAAACACTCACCCACTGCTGGTAGGAGGGCAAAGTTCTACAGCTACTGTGGACATCAGTGTGGTATTCCTCAGGAAGATATGGAATCAATCTATTTCAAAATCCAGCTATATCATGGTTACACATATATCCAAAGGACTTTTCACCCTACCTCAGAGACACTTGCTCAACCATATTCATTGCTTCTCTATTCATAATAGCTAGAAACTGGAAACAACCTACATGTCCCTCAACAGATGAATAGATAGAGAAAATGTGGCACATTTACAGAGCAAAATATTACTCAGTCATTACAAAGATGAAACAATGAAATTCACAGGTAAATTGCTGGAATTGGAAAAAAATCATTTTAAGTGAGATAATCTAGACCCAGAAAGACAAGTATGATATATATTAACTTATAGATATTAGCTATTAAGTCAATGATAACCAAGCTACAATCTGTAGAACCATAAAGATTAGATATACAACAAGGGACTAGGAGAAACAGATATCCCTTGGAAAGGAAATAGAATAGATGCTTATGGATGGATGGGATTGTTGGAATGGGAGGATCAAGTGTGTAGGGTAAGGGAAGAGAGGGACAAAGGAGAAATGGAGAGAGACAACTAAATCAGGTTCATGATGTAGTGGTGTGAGAACCTAATATACTAGAAACTTCCTACAGTATATACATAATGAAAGCAATCTAAATAAAATCACCAAATAATTGGGGAGACAGAGCCCCAACTGGACATCTTTTGTCTCCAAATGAAGCTTCCTGTATCGGGAATGCATTAAATCTAATTTAATTTTCAGCCAAAGGTCCCATGAGAACCCCCAAATAACCCAGGTTGTTTCAAGACTATAAGTTTCTCTCCATAAAGTGACAAACAGGCCCTATTGCTGAAGACACCACTTATACAACTCAATGAACCTGGAGAAGTCAAGCTTGTGCCTACATAGGCCTTCCCCTAAGGGCTAGCATCCTTGGTATAGGCAGATATTCTACATGCTACCAAAGGAGAAACATAAATACCAACCCAGCTACAAGCCCTTTGATAATAAAAAATGGTGTCCTGATTACAACATATGCTAGTGCAATGGTTGATGGTGATGGTGGTACAATACTTGTGGGAATCACCAACCAATGTCTGATTTGATTCAAGGCTCACTCTATGAAATCGAACCCATACCTGACTCTGTTAGGGTAACCAAGACCCAAATACTAGTCTTCTACTAAAAGAACAAAGCAATAGAGTGTGTGTCTAGCTATGGGTCTCCCCTGCATTTGTTCCTATCTGCTGCTGGAGGAAGTTTCTCTGATAATGGCTGAGCAAGGCACTGACCTATAAATGTGGCACAATTTCACTAGGGACTTTCCTTATCAATTAAAAAAACACTAATTGTAGAGGAATTCTCGTGTGTGTGTGTGTGTGTGTGTGTGTGTGTGTGTGTGTGTGTGTGTGTACCACTATGTGAAGTCTTCATACATATGTGTAGAGGCCTAAGGTCAATGTTGAATGTCTTCTCTATTTCTCTAATGGTGGAGATTTTTCTCCCCGATGGGGTCTCATGTAGCTCAGGTTGGCCTCAAATGTAAATTGTAGCTGAGAATGAGCTTGAACTTCTGATCCTCTTGCCTCTCCCTCATGAGTGCTGGGGTTATAGGTGTGCAGCAGCAGGCTCAGTTTATGAGTGCTAGGCAGTCACTCTTCCACCTGAGCTATATATATATATATATATATATATATATATATGTATGTATATGTATATGTATATATATATATGTATATATATATATCTTAGGATATTATATATATATATATCCTAAGAAATGGCTTGCCTATCTCCAGGCCTCAAAGCTGTTTTGTTGCCTTCTAGAGAGTTCATTGCTCATCACTGAAGCTTACTTCTGTATTACTCCCAGGGTTGACTTTGATGAGTAGTGTGAAGCTTTCCCTCTTTTTTCAACTTCCCATGGGAAATTCTATTGGCTGAGAAAATTGATTCATAAAATGGAGACCTTTCCAGGGTCTTCCAGGACCTGTTGTAAATAGGATTTAAGTCAGGTTATGCTCCAGCAGGTACTGTTGTTATTATGTTGATGGAACAAGGTTGTACCTGAGGCCACAGGGGTTGTCAGTGCCCAAGCTGAAGTTGAACCTGGGGGTCCTGCCTTGTATCCATGTTGTAAGCATGGCTAACCATATGAGGAGGTTGCCTGTGAAGGACAGAACCACCCTGGCATGGGAGGACAGCCATCTGAGTTTTAGTCTTGGCTCTTGAGTCAGTGCTTGTGAGACACCTAGAGTAAAGCAGAGAGTAAAATGATACTGGACACTCTACTCGTTTCTGACATTTGAAAATGTCACTTACCTGGAAGATTCCTAGAGAGACAGTTTGCTTTTTGTAGATGAGAACTTTATTGTGGGAACAAAGACCGAGATCTCAATCTCTCTCTCTCTCTCTCTCTCTCTCTCTCTCTCTCTCTCTCTCTGTGTGTGTGTGTGTGTGTGTGTGTGTGTGTGTGTGTGTGTGTGTGTGTGTAGCATAGTGACAGCATTGAGAGAAAGAGATCACTGCTGAGAGCTGTCCTCTTCCCATCTGCTTAGCCCCTTCCCAGATCCCCAGAGCTTGGGGCTGGCCTCTTGGGTTACATGGTGGAGGGGTGATATCTAGGTGTTAAGTTTTGTAATTGACTTCCCTTCCTTTCTGGGAATGAGTTTTTGCCTCCTATTCCTCCTTAAGGCGTGGTTCCTGTGAGAGCCTCTGGGGAAGCTGTTTCTCTGCTCAGAGCTGGCTAATCGCTCACCAACCGTGTCTGGTCGGCTAGTGCAAATCACCCCGGACTCTTCCACAGGATATCAAGGAACTCCACAGGGGCAAGAGGTGACTGTAGGAGGGCTCATGGCCAGAGACGGAGGCTGGGACAGCTACTTCTGTCATTAACTCAGCAACAGGAACACGGGAAAGGAGTTCGTAAAGTAACAAAAATTTCCCACAAATATTATACACTATTCTAAAAAGAAAATTTAGATAAACAAGGAGGAGGAGAGAACTGAACAGGATACCTGTAACCCTTTAATCCACAGATAACCATTTTTTGACGTCTTTAGAGCAATTTTCTTCAGACTTCCTTTGGCTTTCTCTCTCAGGACATGCCCCTTTTCCGTGTGTGGTTCATACATGCTATCTGAAGTGCATATGCATATATGCATACAGTGATTATACTCTTGCTATCTGGATCTCTGTATTTCCCAGTGCACGCCTTAGGTATTGCCCAAGCCACTTAAGATATTTTCTACCTTTAATAGCTGTTTAATAAACCACTAGGGACTGTGTGCCATGGTCACTGTTACACAAGGATTATAGACACATTTCTAATTATTTCCTGAAGAAACTTTTGAAATGAACATGCTCCAGTCGATTTTCAAAAGGCTGTTAAGCCTTTCATACCACCTTCAACATTCTCAACACGTGTAAATAAAGCTCTGTGCTGGTTAGCTTTTTTCTTTTTCTTTTTCCAACCTGAGTGGACTAGAACCATGGAGGAAGGAAGGAGCCTCATGTGAGAAAATGCCTCCATCACATTAGCCTGTAGGCAAGCTCTGGGGGCATGTTTTTGATAATGATTGATGTGGGAGAGTCCAGCTCACTGTGGGTGGTACAACCCCTAGACAGGTGGTCCTGGGAGTCACAAGAACGTTAGTTGAATGTGAGCTGGAGACCAAACCAGAAAGTTGTGGTCCTCCATAGTTCTTCTTGCTTTGTACTTCGTCTGACTTTCCTACATGAGCAGTTCCTGTGTCTCAAGCTTATGATTGTGATCTTTTGTGCCTGTGAACCGTTGGGTTTTTACGTCTTGGCCTCCTCGAAGAAGAGCTGCCCTTCTCTGTCTCCCCTGCGTCTACTTAATCTGTTCCTTCTCAAGTGCAACTGGGGAACAAGATGAATTGGGTGTTGAGATCGGAACTAAATGAAGAATAAGTGGGAGCTGAGTGAGGGTTTGATGGGGGGCAGAGCCAAATGTTTGTGGAGGTTGTGTCCCTCTGCCCTGTCTTCCCTGACTCTGCCTGATCTGTAGTTTCACCGATGTTGGAAGGGTGGCAGCTGGTGACAGTAAATGGAGACACTGTTAGTCAGGACAGACTCGGGGACAAATCAGAGACCATTGGGTCCTGAATATTCCCAAAGAACTTTAGAGAACACCATGTACATTTGTCTGACCTCACCCCTGCCTCCCCCCACCCAAACTTACCTTCTGGTAAGGTCAGAATGATGACGTTGGATCTGTGGTTCCGAGAAACTCAGTGACATCTCTGTTCTCTCTTCCTTTCCCTTTGCTTCTCCTTTCTTTCCCTTCACATTTGAGTCAGCGCTGACACGGAACTTGTGTTGTAGACAAGGATGACCTTGAACTCCTAATCCTTTTTCTGCCATTATTTCCTGAGTGCCGGGATTACAGTCATGTGCCATGTCACCCAGTTTATGTAGTGACAGAACTCTAATTTAGGGCTTCATGGGTGTTAAGCAAGCGCTCTACCCATTGAGCTACATCACTAGCTCCTCAAGTGACTTTAACCAAAGGCTGTACAGATGCAAGATGGCAGAGCTGTGACTCAAACCAGCTCTCAACGACAGATCTGTTTTTTTCTATCCTTTTTTCTTGCTCATTCATGACCCAAGCTGGAAGCACCTGAGAGCTCTTTACTGATTGAGAGCTTTCTGGGGGAAAGTACCAGAACAGAACAGAATGTGTTCAAGACCGAAAGGCTTGGGAGTCAATCAGAGGCCAGATCTAGGGGATCATTACTATGAGAAGAGTAGAGCACATTTGACTCAAGCTGTCCTTAGCCAAAAGAACAGCTGGGCAGGAGCAGGGGCCAAGAACACAAAGTCCTCATTAGCTTGGCCTGCTTGGTCAAATAGCAGTAGAAATAGCAGGCTCCTAGGAGCCTTGAGCTGGGTTCTAGAGCCTTTGTGGCTGTGTCCCCCAAGTCAGGAAACACCCACTTTGAGCTTCAGTTGAACACAGGCTCAGTCTTGCTGTCAGGACCTTCCAGTTTGCAGAGATAAAGAAGGACAGCCTTCCTCTGCACCTCTCTGAACAGGTCAATGTTTGAAGCAGTTTGCTCTTGTGGTCACTCTCTTCTTACTTTGAAGGTTTGGTGCTGAAGGGAAAACAAATAAAAACAACCCCTGCCTTAAAGACAACCTCACAGTCTTGCCTGTCTTACCCTGTTTTCATCATGCTTCCCACTGAATTCTTGTCTTTCTTCACCTGCCTTGGCTTCCTACCCTAAATGGAACACTTCCCTTGGTCTCCAGTTAACTTCCATGATGCCCATAGCCTGAGATTCAGGACACAGATGCTCTGTGTTCCTGACTCTCTGTTCTCAGTCTTCTCTTCCTCCTAGCCTGCCTGTCTCCTCTCTGTGCAGTGTCTGGGCACTGTGTACTCTTCTGGTATCAAGCCTGTGCTCTAGCTGCTCCCTCTGTCTGGAATGTTCCTTCTGCTGTTCTTAGTATGGTGCTATGGCACTGTGGGACTCTGTCTTATTGAACCGCCCACACCGTGGATGTGATACTCTTACTCTAAACTTGCCATCTTTTGTCCCATCATCTTTCTATGGCTTGGTTCCCATGTTAGAATCTCATCTTTATTCCAAATCTCTAACACTATTTTTTCTGGCAGGTCCAGACCCTGCTGAGGCGAACACCTGTGGAGAAACAATGTGGTGTTGGCTGTAGATCAAGCCCTAGGCCAGGCACAGGAGTATGATTCTTTTTCCTTGACCCTAAATACATCTAGAACCTTTCATTTTGATCACCAGAAATCCCTGGGTACAGCTTTATGAGTCATTATTTTTTAAAATTAGGGTTATACAATCTATCCAAAAAAATGTACCCGTGAGGCTGATTTAAAAGGGTGGCTACTCTTGTAGAACTTGCTTTAGCACTCTGGCTTTCTTTGGTGGGGGGGATCGTATTAATTATTTTCCCAGTAGATTTTAGACTATAGATTTGCTTTGTTTTTCAGATTTTTCTGGCCTTTATTAAAATTTACAAATTATAGATCCAGTCTTTCTATAACGAATTTGGTCCTAAAATTTTTTATCAGGATGATTCAAGTTTTATGTTAAGATTTATGAAACATTTATGTGTGTAGTCAAAGTCTGGAGACAGCCCCTTATTCCCAGTTCTCCAGCCGATCTTAGTCATCACCTGGTGAAGAGCATTGAGTTTCCTGGCCCCCAGTTTTCTTATTGATAGGATTTACTCATTCAATAACCTGTGGTCAAGTTCCTACTACACATCAGGTAGGGCTGTATGTGCTGGGGCGGGAGTTATGGAACAGCTAATATTCCTGCCCATGTTACTTTTCTCATTGACAAAAGTCCAATAAAGGAAGGAAGGAAGGAGCATACTCAAGACCAGAGCCCCTCGTGGTGGGGAAGACACGGCACAGGAGCTTGAGGCAGTTGGTCACATTGCATCCGCTGTCTGAAACAGAGAGGAATAGATGTTGGTGTCCAGCTTGCTTTCCCCTTCTCTTCTTTGATCTCAGGCCAGTACCCCAGTCTCAGGCTAATGCCACCAACTTCAGGGTGGGTCTTTCAGCTTCAACTTAACCTCTCTGAAAATCCTGATGTTGACATACCCAGAAGTGTGTCTCCCAGGAGACTTTAAATCTAGGTGAGTTGGCAATGTAAAGTAACCATGACCTCCCTGGTGACATTGACCCTTGACTGTTCAGTCTCTGTATTCTTGGAGCGCAGTGTTTACTTGGATGGGGGCAGAGGTTGGGGAAGGGAAAAAAAGATGAGGACTGTTGAGGGTACACAGAATGAGTTTCATTTCAGTCCTTGCTGGAAAGTACACTGTCCTTTGCAAAACACCTGGAAATTGAACCTCTCTAAGGCCATCTGGAGCCTGACTTGACCTGCTGTGTTCCCATTGGTATTCTCTAGCGACAGTCTTTTCTCCACTCCCCAGCAAACCCCCTTTCTCTTGTGTTAGCCCAGGCCTCCTCGAGAAGTCTCTGGCATTAATAGCTTCAATGCCAGAAGTTGACTTGGAGGTGAATCCAGACAGAAGCAGTGGGGGCGAGGTGGAGCGACTGGATCCTACAGGAGAAGAAGGCACCAAGTGGCAGGTGTGTCTCATTGGGTTGTTACTGAAAGCTCTGGGAGTCTCCTTCTGACCAAGATCTCTGAGAGATGATATTAGTCTTGCCTCAGTAGGCCTGCTTATGGATGAAGAAGTGGGTCCGGTTGCTTACACACTCCCACTGTGCACTGACAGAAGCTGCTCCTAGGGAGTCCGAGCTCTTGACCCCTTTGGCCTGTTGGAGGAACACTCAGTCTAGCAGACAGTAAGTAGATGGTCTAGCAGGTAGAAGACTGTGGGTACCTAATGTACCATATGTATGTTCCAGATAGGCAAAAACTGATCAGAGGTGGGAGCTATTGTCATAGAGTTTCTTCTATGACTTGGATGGTTTTATTTCCGACCTAAAGTACAGATCCCTCTGCCGTCATCCCACATGTAGGTATTGAGGGGACAACAGGACCTTTGCACTTACCATATCCTGCTTGGAGCAGTCTTCTCTTTAGCTCTTTGAAGAGATGCCCCCCTATCTTTTCATTTTTGCTTTGGAATCTCTTCCTTAGACATGTCCGTTCTAAATTACCACCCATCCCCTAAACACCTTCATCATATTATCTCATTTGTTTCTTTTGCAGTGCATGCCAGGGGTCATAAGTTGGCTTAAATGGTTGGGTTGCTTGTAGGTAGTACAAGGTCTGAATCGTGGCTGCATCTTTGTAACTATGTTTACAAATAATATATCAACATGCTCCCATCTCATGACAGCTACAGAACCCACACTGTGCACCATGATCCCCATGCTTCCTGGGTAAGTGTTATGGGGTCTTCAAGATACTGCTAAGCTTCACACACAGTGGCTTGGTAGTTGCTAATTAGAAGTCTTAAGTCTTCTACTCTTGGGCAAGGGAACACAATGCCCAGTGTTGATGAGAATGCTTGAACTTTTGAGTTCCTTCTATGCCTTGGATGGTTTTACTTCTGACATAAAGTACAGATCCCTTTACCATCCCACATGTAGGTATTAAGGGGACAACAGCCTGGTGAATGTTCTTCAAGATAAATTTCATGTCATCTTTTCTTGGGCAAAGAGGTTTATTCCATCCCTTCAAAAAATCTGTAGGGTCTCCTGCTTCTATTTTTCAAAACTATATTTAGTTTGCTTTGAAGATGAATAAAACTGAGATGCTACACACTCCTCCCCTGCTTTGCAGTGTCCAGAAATTCCTTTGCTATTAATACTCCACAGAAACAGATTTCTTTGATTTTTTTCAGTTTAGAAGATCAAAAGCTGCCAAAAATTGTTTCAAAAGAAAAATAAATCTGAGAGAAGTTGAGTTTGGAATTGCAAGGGAGCTTGCCCGTGTCCACTACTCAAGGAGCCACGTAAGAGGGGCTTGCACTGCAGAGCTGGCCTCTCTTCTCTGTTCCCCCAGCATCTAGGAAACCCTCACTTTAGCTTTGTCTCATGAGGTCTAATGATACTGGCTCCCAAATTAAACTGCGTACAAATTGAGCAGGCAGGATCATTTTCCAAACAGTGTTTAGAATAAATGGCTGTCAGTTTCTGGCTAGCCCTACTTTGATCTGGAAGATGAGTTCTCAGACTTGAGAGTTTTGAATGAAGGACTCAGGTTTCCTTTGGGATCTAAACTCTGTCTCTCTAAGTCATTGTTTCTCTCTGTCTTACACACACACACACACACACACACACACCTATCACAGGTACCTTTCAGCATTTCCATTTTACCAGTGAAGGGCCTGGTCAAGGTTAGTGATGCTTCCTATCTTGACCTGGGATGGTCAAGGAATTGGGATCTGTTTCCCTTTTATGTCTTTTGTAGACATTGGACTTTGAAGAAGAATCAGGTCTTGGGAATTAAAGATAAACTTAAAGATGAGACCCTCATGGGTAGAGATTGGACACTTGCTTGAAGACAGAAATCTAAGAAGGAAGAGAAGATTCAACACACCTCCTATGATGTCCTGGGATGAAGACGAGATTGAGTAGAGAGGACTTCAAGTCCATGGTCCCCATGTCCTCATGCCTTGGGACACAGTGTTGGAGGTAGATCTTCCTCCAACCATTAATTCAGCTATTTGCCAGATTACACACAAAAAATTAAATGGTAAAAGGTAGAAAATACCCAGCAAAACAAGATGGTGACAAAAAAAATTAGAAAATAATGTCATAAAAGAAGAAGAAAAAATAGCATCATCTATAACCTCTTCCAGTCTGAGAACACAGGGGCATCATTCAATATCACATTACATTGCGGCTGTGCTCTGATGTTACGTATGACATGCTGTTCATATATACAAAAGCACATGTGTACACAATACAATGCATGATTGATCAGCCTCAACTTATGAAAGTTCAACCTCTGATTCTGCGAGCTTTCTTCTTTATATTGATGCAGAGATTACATGCTTGGTGGAAACTCCCATTCAGTTTTGAGTCTGGATATCTTTTCTTGGCTGTACTATAATAATCAAAATTCAACCATTAACACTCACTAACCTGTAGACTTTACCTGGGTGTTCCAGGTCCTTTTCTGCCCCAGTATCTGAACCGATTTCCCACAGTCATTGTTGAAATTCCTCCTGAAGCCTTGTGGTTCTCCTGCCTCTCCTCATTTTTCCTGATGTTGACACTTTTGAAAAGGTTGGCAAATTTGAAGACTCTCACTGGGTTTGGTTTGGACTCACCGTTCTCCATCCTCAGTGTTTTCTTTGGGACTCTTTCATGACTTCTCTCTGGAGTGTTAGCTTTCCTCACCTAGTTGGAATAAAGATTGCTGGGTTTCTCCAACGTCAAGGATCTGTGTGGCTGTTTTGGCAGAGTTGTGAGCAAACATCTCTACCCTGAGTACGGCACTAATGACAGACCAAGAAAGGATTCTTCCAAAGTTCTAGCCCAGGGACACAGTGAGCTTATTGAGGCTACTTATGAGAGTAGGGGTGACTCAAAGTAGTTTCATCACTAAGTCATCCCACCCTGCATGGGTGATAATTCATGAAACTCAATTCTTTAGAACTCCCAGCAGGACTTTCAGCAACCCAGCTGGAGGGAGCCATTGTTACTGTTTAGTTACATTACATAGCTTGGGCGAGGGATCTTGTGAACCTTCTTTCTGAGCATGTTACTCCTCTTCCTTTTCAGTAAGGAATGTTCTAATAAATTGGAGGAAATGGCTCTACAAACAGAGGTATTATTTTCCCTTTATAACTAATAAATATCTCCGAAGAGATGCCTCGAGGGTATAACTCATTTCTTATCACACATCAATGAGTCGTTAGCTCTCCGTGACTGTGACAAAATACCTGAGCATGTCATCTCCTAAGAAGGAAAGGTTTATGTATGGATTCAGTACATTGTCACCTAGCCCATTTGGTCCAATGATGCATTGTGGTGGTTTGGTATTATCTCCTGAGAAAAGGAAATGAAGACAAGGAAGGGCCTGATCTTGGTAGCCCCTTCAAGGGCACACACCACTTTCCAAAGCTCTTACCAATTCCAGACAGTACTGCAGGCTGTTGGCCTTCAGTCTGTGTCTGGGGTGGGCTTGGGAGACATAATTAGCTAGTTAATTTTAGCATTCAGTAGTAGATCCTGTCTGCAACCCTTATTCTTACCATGGTGGCTTCAGGGAGACTCCCTTTTGGCATTCCTTCTAGACTTATTGGTAGTAATTTTTCTGTACTGAAGAGGAGTCCCTTCTCATTAATTAACATTAGTAGGCCTTATAATTTGTTCTGCTTGATGGTGATAATCCAATGCTTTCCTTATTTTGTGGCTCAAGATGTCTCCACTGTGAATCTTTCCAGCTCTCTCTTGTTGGCTTGCAAGCCTTTTTGTACCATACCTTCATCTCCCCCTCTTAATTTTTAGTTCTTTCCTTTATGATACCTGGAGATGTTTCAGGCTTGTTGTATGTTTTTTTTTGTTTTTTTTGTTTTTTTTTGTTTTTTTTTTTTTTGACTAGTCCTGGCATCGACCACTCCTCCAAGGAACTGGTTTTCTTTTATTACAGAGAAGTACAGAGCAGTACTTAGAAACCATGATCTGGCTAGCTTGTCTCATTCCTACAGGATGTGACTGTTACTAAGCCCACTAAGCAGCCAGAGCTGGGGAGTGTATCTATTTACAGCATTCTGTGAATGTTCTTGTTTGTGCGTATACACATGCTGTCTTAGTTACTTTTCTATTACTGTGCAGACACCATGACCAAAGCAATCTATAAAAGGAAATGCCCATGGGGCTCTCAGTCCACAGAGTTAGAATCCATGATCATCATGGTGGAAAGCCACGTGGGGACACTATGGCAGTAGGTAGGGCAGTGCTGACTGGGACAGGTCCTTTCTGGGAGAGTGCATGTGACCCATGGTGGCAGAGGTCTGACAGCAAAGAGAGAATGAAGGAGGACAATTTTGCTTTCTTAACATGTGCCTTTTGCAGGGAAGACTGTGCATTTTGATAGAGTTCAATTTAATATTTTTTCTTTTATGCATTCTTCGTGTCCTATTTAAGAAATATTTGTTAAACCAACATCACAACACCTTTTCCTATGTTTTACCTAGCAATTTCATAGGATCACACTTGCATTTAGATATTTAATCCATTTCTATTTGTATTTGGATTATGGTGAAGTAGAGGTATCTTTTTTGCCTATATGTTTTTACATATGGATATCCAATTTTTGCTAACATTATTTTTGAAGAGAATAGTCTAAATTTAATTATCATTACATGTTGTATAATCAACTATTGCATATATATGTATGATTTATGTATATGCTTGTATACATATGTATATATGTTAGCTTTTTTAAATATGTCTGGTATTTCAAATTTTCTTCGAGATTAAAAAAACATGGGCGTGTAGTGAAAAGTCTCAGTGGGTAAAGGCACTTGCTGCCAAGCCTGGTGACCTGAGCTTGACCTTCGTGACTCACGTAGTGGATGGAGAGAAGAAATTTCCTCAAGATATCCTCTGACTACTGCATGCATGCTGTGACAGGTATGTGCTCCTCACACAGAATAATTAAGTGTAATCAAAAATAAAAAGTAACGGAAGTGGGAGATGCCTCAACGGGTAAGAATGCTTGCTGTCCAAGCATAAGAACCAGAACCCATGTAAGAGCGGGACTTGGTCACTTGATCCTGTAACCTCAGAGCTGTGGTAAGTGAAGACAGAAGGATTAGTAGAAGTTGGTGGCTACCTTCTAGCTCCAGGGCCAAGAAGACATCCTGTCTCTGGAGGATAAGATGGCAGTAATAGAGCAGGACAGTCAACATCTCAACATCTTCCTCTGACATCCATGTACATGTTGGTGTGTATACCCAGATGGCCACATTCTGCTCCTATACCACACACTGTCTCTCTCTCCCTTTCAGTCTCTGTCTCTGTCTCCCTCCCGCCTCTCTCCCCCCCTCTCTCTCTCTCTCTCTCTCACACACACACACACACACACACACACAAATAGATAAATAGATAAATAAGTAAAATCACAGCCTATGGTAATGTCTTTCAATGAATAGGTGGTACATATGACTAATAAATCTGATTTGGGGATATAGACTCTGCCATTTGTTCCACTCACATTCTTCTGATGTTTATGGAAATCCATAGTGATACCGCCTCTTGAATTCCTGATTTTGATCAGCTTGTATAGATTCTCTTTTTCCTTGGTCTGTCAAGATCTTGGCAAAGAATCAAATTTATCAGCTTTTATTTGTCTGTTATTTTTTTCAATTTTAACTATTTCAGCTGCCATATTTATTATTTCTTCCTTTCTGTTGGCATTGACTTTATTGTGTTATTTGTTTTCTACCCTCTTAAGCTGGAAACTTTGTTTACTCACTTGAGATATCTTCACAATACAAAGAATACTGTCACAAAGTTACAAATACAAAGAGTGCTGTTACAAAGTTACTAATACAAGGAATACTGTTACAAAGTTACCTCACACTCTGCTTTTGTTGCATCCCACACTATTTCAATAGGATCTTCATTTTCTTAGCATTCACCTTGTTTCCAGATCTCTTCTCTCTTTAGATTACTTTGATGTGCTTTAAAAATTATTGACTAATTATTTTCAGAATATCAGCTACTGATTTTATGATTTGAGAAGCATCTCAGGTCTGCTATGACCTGAGAACTTAGTATAATTTGTATTATCTTAAATTTGTTAATGTTAAAGGTTTAGAATAGACTATCTTTGTGAATATACATTTAAGTTTGAACATGATCTGAAAATATATTCTTTGGCATAGGAGATAGTTCAAAGGTGTTTGCCACCAATCTTGATGATCTGAGTTAAATCTCCAGTACCCACATGGTAAAATGAGAGGATAAATTCCTGTGAATTGTTCTGTAAACTCCATATTCATGGTGTGGCACATATGTGCTTCCACTCCCCACCCCCATCTCCCACCACATAAGACAACTGTGTTTTGCTCTATTGGGCTAGTATGTTTCAAACTATTCAGTTGTCTTTATTTGATAGATAGGATTTACATGTACTTATGCTTTTATAGCTACTGTTAATTACAGATAGAAGTACTGATGTAGCATGTAAAATTCTAAGTTGATTTGCCTGTTTTATTTTCTCAAGCTCTATTTTCAGGTCCATACATGTTTACATCGAGATTTCCTGAAGAATTAGGAGGAATTCTGTTATCTTTGATAATAGTCTTTATTCTAACCTAATGTTATGATATTAATATAGGGACTCTGAGTTATGTTTTGCTAGCATTTTCTGGCCTATTTTTCCATCTTGGCCTTTTTACCTTTTTACAGTGAGTTTCTTGTAAACAGCATATAGTTGGGTCTTGCTTTTTGTAAACAAAGTCTTCTAGAAATTCTTGTCTTTTGACTTGTATATGTAGATGATTAACATTTACTGTAATTGTTTACAAAGCTGAAATAGAGTCTATAATCTTGCTAACTGATGTTGGTTTCTGCCCCATCCACTCAGTTCCCTTTCTCTATTACTGGGTTATCTTAGATTACTGGTTCAATTTTAAATGAATCTATTTTTCCTATTGTTTTATTACTTGAACTTAAATTAGTATATAATAAAATAATATAATATGTATATGTATATATTCTCCAGAGTCTACCTGTAATATCATTTCATGTATAATATAAGGACTTTAGAGTAGTAGTCTCACTTTTTCCGGCTTGTGATGTGCT
This sequence comes from Rattus rattus, assembly GCF_011064425.1. NCBI lineage: Eukaryota > Metazoa > Chordata > Mammalia > Rodentia > Muridae > Rattus > Rattus rattus. The sequence goes on along the minus strand of NC_046155.1, from coordinate 56,545,092 downwards.
TGTCGTTCATTTCAGCTTTGTATACGATGAACACATATTCATTTGCTTCTGTTTTCACTTTAGCTGTCCTTTAGGACAGTTAATACTAGGAAAAATGACCTCATCTTGCATTTCTAACATCTTTCATTTATTTGTTCAGTTTTTCTCATTCCTGTTTTGTGTCATATTCCTTCTACTTGAAGAATTTGTTTCCAGCAATGAATTGTGGTTCTGTTCACCCAACAACATCTTTAGTCCTCTTTCATTTAAGAAATGTTCACATTGGATATTCATTCTGAACTGCCAGATTTTCTCCACCACATTTTTTTATCAATTGAATGCAAATACAGTTGCTTCATTATATTCTAGCTTGATGCATGTGAATCATAATTATCTTTAAAAAATCACCCTCTATTACCTATATGGTTGTGTTTCTGTTTTTGTATTATCTTGTTTAGTTTTAAAACTCTTTTAGATCTGTTTAGTATCTGTCATTTACTTGGTGAATCCTTGGCTTTTATTTCTTCCACATTTTTTTCTGCTCATTTTCTCACCTTTCTTCAGGTATCTGCTGTGATTTTTTGAGTTTTCATGTCTTTCCTTTCCTTCTAGGCTCTTGTATACCTCTAAATCATTAATAAATTTGTTGTCTCTGACCAGGTCTATACTGATTCAGTAAATGTAGTGATCATGCAGCCTGCCTGGATTTTTTTTTCTTCCTTATTCAACAAGTAGGATAAATGCTGTTTACAGTTTTTCCATCCCTAAGTGGAAACAAGGAATTTACTACATAATTCTTGGCGAATATATCTCATTTCATTGATTGGGCATTCCTTTATTAAAACAATTTCTTGGTATTTGGCAGGTAGATTGTTTAGTATTTATTTTGCTATTAATAGTGGAACAATATTATTTGAACATATATTTGATCCACTTATCTGAGTAGGACAAAGGATCAAAAAATATGGTTGTAGGCATTTATCATTTGAGGGATTTTATCATTCCCATCCTAACTTTAGGAAGCCTCTGATAACTCACCCACAGACTTATAGATGGAATTTGTGGGTTACAAATTGGGAATTTTAGGGAAACTTTTTTATGGCTATGAACAACAGCTATCCATCACAACTTGGTCCTGGCATTGGCTTGGGGTATGCTGTGTTCATGCTTTGGCCTTTCTGTGATCAGCTCTAACTGCATAAAGCTCTAAAGTTCTGTCAGAAGGGATAGCCTGGAGCAGGCTGCTGTCAACACTGGTGAAACCCACCAGGCTGTTCTGCAGGAGAGTCCTCTAACAGACGATAAAGGTACTTCAGGAACATTTTGACACTTCCTGTCTTAGGGGTTCTAGACCAAATCTAGACCACAGACCAATGACACTGCATGGCATGACAGCAGAGACTAAACACAACAAAGACAGATTTCAGATAAAGGTAACTTCTAATTATGGTGCTGGCAAGCTCATAACCAGCAACCTTTCAGTTTCTTTCTTTCTCTTTTTCTTTTGGTACTGAAGGGAATCCTGTGGCCAGTATGTTTAATTCCAAATTAAAGTGTTTAATGCTTGCAGTTGCTGTTTAAACTGCCAATGATATTTAACATTAATTTGCTCACCATTCCCCAGTCCCATGCTAAATAATTTGTAACGCTAAGCCCCTTTAGTACTCCAAAAATGGCAGATAAACTTTTCTCATTTGCTCTTAATTTGACCACACAGGATAATACCAACTTCTGAAGGCTTTTTAAACCGCTCTTGAGAATGTGTTCATTGGTTCATTCGTGTGAGCGTCGCCCCTAGACCCTTTGCTACTTGTCACCACCAATAATCATTTTTGATTCAAAGCATCCTTAATGCATATATTCATCTGGAATTCTCCTCAGCGTGAAGCAAATTCACCTCTATTAATTTTAACTCCTTCCCCCAACCCAGTTTTTAAAGGGGACTGCAGATACTTGGCTATTAAGGAAAAGCTATTAGAAGTTAACACCTTTCTCTCCCTGGAGACTGGCATCATAGTCAGTCTCCAAATGCCACCCCATTTCACATTATCATCTCTAACGTGAGGTGTTATGCCTTCTCCCATCTTCACTTTAGAGCAGGGAACACTGTTTTGGGCTGAAGATAGGACTCTGCTACAGAGCTACAGGAGCCTGCATTCAGAGACTGATGTCTAGAGTTCTCCCCAACCCCTGCTTTTTCTTTTTCTGACAGAATCTTTCTAGTTATCTTTGACTGGCTCTGTACCCTTGATGCTCCTTCCTCAGCCTCCTGAATGCCTGCCTGGTGCTAAGAATCCAAGCACAAGCCATGACACTTGACAAAACTGACTTTTAGATATTAATTTGGAGAGTGTGTCTTCAGTTCATGGGCAGATGAGGCTTCAGACGAAAGATGCTGAGCTGGTTTATAGGAGACAAAGGGGGCAGACAGGAAGCACGTTGAGGGGAGTTACACCAGTCTGGCAAGAAGAATCTCTATGAGCATCCTTGATGGACCCAGGTGTCTATCTGCCCACAACAGGACTCCCCTGTGGATTCTGAGGCACTTGTCTCACCTCATGGGTTCACCCCCATCTTCTACATGTTTTCTATATGAGAAGACAGAAGTCAGAAAGCAAAGCTGAAAACGTTAAGACCTTGAACTACCTGGACTAAAGTTCTCTGTGGTGCTCTGCTAAGGACCTTCACCTTTGGACATGGACAACAAACTTCCTGTCCTTCAGCTTGGACATGAACACCAAACTCCCTGACCTAGAGGGGATAGAACTATACAGGAAGACCAATGGAGTCAACTAACCTGGCCCTCTGGGAGCTCCCAGAGATTAAACTACCAACCAAAGGGCAAACACGTGCTGACTCCCTTTCCCCAACACATATGTAACAAATGTGCAGTTTGGTCTTCATGTGGGTCCCCGAACAACTGGAACAGTGACTGTGCCTGACTATGTTGCCTGCCTTGTGGATCCTGTTCTCCTAACTGGGCTTCCTTGTCCGACTTCAGTAGGAGAGGATATGCTGAATCCTTGATGTGCCAGAGTGGGTTGGTACCTGGTGGGGGTTCTCCTCCTTCTCTGAGGAAAAGAGAGGAGGGTGGGGAAGGGACTCTCTGAGCTGGAGCTGCAAAGAGGGGGCTGCGATTGGGATGTAAAATGAATGAATGATTGAATGAATGAATGGATAAACAAATAAATGGAAAAATAGTTCCTATGATGAATGCTCCATGAAAACCTGCCTAACAGCAATGTTAAAGAAGACATGGGTAAGAAAACCGAGGCTCTAGAAAGTCACAGCCTGTTCTGGAGGCCCTTTATGATGAGGACAGGATTCAGTTTGATTCTGTAGATACCTGTGCTTCCTATATTTCAATAGCTATTCTCAGAGGAGTTTTGAGTCAAGCAAAAAGTAAACAAAAAAATCATACCATCCTATACAGTTTAGATCGTCGTTATTGACCCCTCAGCGGTTGTCTCTCCTGTGGGACTGATTCCTTCATTTTCTAAAAATGAGTGCTTTAAAAATCTAAGTAATTGGGGTTGGGGATTTAGCTCAGTGGTAGAGCACTTGCCTAGCAGGCGCAAGGCCGTAGGTTCGGTCCCCAGCTCCGAAAAAAAAGGAAAAAAAAATCTAAGTAATTAAGACATGGGACAATAAATATCACAAGAGTTTAAATAATTTATGCCACAATTGTTTTAGCATAAGACTTTGAATCAATACTATTATTTTTGAAGCACTATAACAACCATTTTTCTGGCAGTTCTATTTTTTTCTGTACACCTCAAAATTAAAATTTTATTTTACTTCCACATGATATTGCTCATAGTTTAAGACTGTCATCTGAATCCACTCAAAGACTATGGATCAAACTTGATTATGCTAAAAAAAATAAAAGTAATATCTTCAACCATTTTCACACACTGTTTTGAGAGTCTGTGCTTCACCTCTCACAGGTGTGCACTGTTCCAATGCGCATCTTTCTGAAGTGGAGATTCCTTTCGAAACTCAGTTGTGCCCTGTGATGTTTCTCTGGAATCAGTCTTATGACAGGATGTTTTGTTGATGCAGACATGTTGAGAGGATGTTTTGGGGAAGCAGTCACTTGAAAGGATGCACGATGTTTGGAAAGAGTGTAAGTAGAACCCAACAGACAGTGAATGATACTCTTGCATTGGTTTGCCTTGCAATGACTTGCTGTCTTTCACTGATCTTCACCTGTCATGCTTTGTGGCTTCGTAGGGAGAACAGTGCCAAAGAACTTCTCTTTGTACGCTGGCTGCTTCTTGCCACTTCCACAGACTTGTGCCAATTTGGTAGAGCCCCTCGGTTTCTTCTAAATTGAAACTCTGCTTCTGATTTGTGTTTGGTGTTTGACAATTGGGCTGGGCTGTTGCAAAGAAATTCTTCTAAACAGGTCCACATCCTTCTTGTCCTACTTTCCATCTTCTTCTCTACCTCCAGTCGGTGGGCTAGAAGGGAGGTTGAAGCATTTGAGAACCCCAATTAAAGTAGGTTTTGAAAAAAATCTAAGCCTACATCTTTCCCTATGTTCTAGCACAAAGGTTGGAAGATTTGGACACTTTTATTCATTTTTGAAGTCTTGTGTTGCACACTTTTTTTTTCCTGGAAGAAAACAACCTGACAGTATCTCTCAGAAGCATGGATGTATATGTCTCTGACTCAGCGATGCCACCTCAGGGAACTGAACATGAAGGCTCTGCAGCGGAAGAGATAAAGACAACCAAATGCACTTCAAATGGTGTGTCGAAGCAGACACGACAGGCTAAATGTCAAAAGCAAGTGTGGGAATTAGTTGTCATATGGTCCCATTTCAAAGTGCCGCAGGCCCAGCCGATATTACAAATCACTCATGGGTTCACATGGAAGATATTTTCTGGGATGCTTTGAGTCACGGTCTTACACTATAGCTCAGAGTGACTTTGAATTCACAGCAAGCCTCCTGCCTCAGCTTCCTGGCTTGGGCTATTACAATAATATGTCAATGGAGGATGGTTCACTTTGCCTTTTGAGATCTTTCAAAGGTTTTACTTGGTCTAGCAAGTATGCATGACTTTGCAATTATAAACATGAAATTAATAAAATAAGAATCAAGTCACTAGGTGGGTTTGATATTGATGATTGAAGTACCTACTTTATATTCAAAGAATACTAAAAGTTAGCCATGCTCCTGTTATTGGAGAGCTTACCACCAAGACTAGTCACTTGAGAATAGAGAAACATTTTTCACTTTTGACTTGCTGGCTCATCACGTAGGAAGGCATTTGCATGTTAACATCTCTCAGTCTCTGCAACAAAGACTATTCTTCAGTTATTATAGAATCATGATTTAAACAGGAGATATGGATGGCAGAACAGATAGCAGATAGAGAAGACAAGGTTTGATTAAGAAAGTTGCTCACCAAAATATACTGTCTTTCCCATTTAAAAAAAACTCTGCTGATTTAAGTGTCTGATAATTCACTTGATAATAGTTTTGAAAGCCTGCAGAATAGATTGGTTTTCTGACTTTGCTCAACTCGTTAGAGCCTTCCCTGCCCATCAAAGAAACGTCCTTGTTTTAAATTAAGAAACAAATAAAATGAGTTCTACCCTTAAGAATCTTAAAGCTGTAGCAGGACCCTCTCAGCTCTGCTGAGATGGCTTTCCCAGAGTTCTGAAGCCCTGCTGTGAAACATGAACCAGGACAGGGCTGAGTGAAGTTTCTTGGTGACAGTGCTCACAATCACTTTTGACAATTTAGTGGTTTGACTTGGTGGCTGACATCAGGGAAATCACTCTGTGGTTTCCCTTGCAGTGAACGTCATCACCGAAGTCTTCAAGGCATAGTTGGAACAGGGGAATCATGGCTACTAATCCTGTTGATGTAACTTTTAAAACTTTGGTTCTGTTGATTGACTTTTTCATTCTGATTTAAATTGGACTACTTCCTTGCAAGTCAGGCGATCTCTGATTGGATGCCAGCCACGGGGACTTTGGCCTTATTGAATACTTGGTAGATTTGTATCCCTCTAAATATTTTTGTGCTTCCTCTGGGATAATTTGATTCTTGGGGTTTGTTCTTAAACCCTGGGAGGTGGTGGGGCCACAGAACTTTTGGTCTAGAATTCACCATGCCATTTTGATATATTCTGAGGTTGATCTCTAGTGAATGGGTACACACACACACACACACACACACACACACACACACACACACACACACCACAAAGAGTTCCTAGACAGATGTGAACACTGGTGATTGTCTTGGCCTCTCTGTTACCAGCTGCTTCCATTCCCTTTCCCAGGTCATTTTTCACACATGCTTAATTTGTCAGTTCTCGCTCAGCAGAAGACTCAAGGGATGCATGGAGCTTCCAAGAGTCCCATTCAGAAACCACTCTGTGCTGACTGCTAGTTATGGTGTGAAACTTAGTTTTACTAATTCCTTTTGTTTTTGTTGTTTAAGATGAGACTCTTTAGCATACTGGATATTTATTTATTTGTTTAGACAGGTTCTCACTATGTTGCTCTGGCTGTCTTGGAACTCACTATGTAGTCCAGGCTGGCCTCAAACTCAGAGATCCATCTGCCTCTGCCTCCTGAAGGCTGGGATTAAAGGCATGTGCTGCTACACCCAACTGGAAATGGAATTCTTAGAGTCTCAGTCTCAAAAGGCTGGCTGGGTCCCCAATTACACCCTATAGCCTACAATGACATATCCCTTAGCAAGGCCCTAAAGTTGAGGAGTCCAAAATACATCTGGACAAGTTTAACAGATCAGATCTAAAAGAAGTGAGATGTTGAAGTGACAAGAAGTAAGGTAGCACCTGCCATGTGTACTTAAAGTTTCTTAGTATAATGAATTGTCACCCATCATTGCTAATGTAACAGGAAGCCACATCTTTCCCAGTCCCTGGTTGTCTCCAAGCTCACCTCCCTTCTGTCCAGCTGGGCGCAGCTAGCCTGACCCTTTCTGAGACAGTGACTACTTGGCTCTACAATCATTCTTGGCGATAGTTGTAGCTCTAACATGTAGTGAGAATTCTGGAATTTTGGTTTCTTTAAAAAACACAGAAATGTTATATAGTTTCATTTTAATCCCAGGTGTGGGGATGTGGAACTGCCTCAGATGGCCTGCAGCAGCTGACTATGATTTGCCCCCTGCTCTAGCAGAGGCATGGTTTTGGCAGCTGCAGACAGTTTTGGCAATTGTGTGATGTTTGGACTCCTGGGAACTTTTTAGAAGGTATATAAATGTTAGGGCCCTGATAGATTTTGGCCATTCATGGGTTTGATTGTGGTCTTTAAGTAGTACTCAAAGAAGAAGCAAGAAGAAAGAATTTAGATTCAAGGATATCTCTCTCCCCGCCCCCTCCCTCCCTCCTCCAAGGGGATAAAAGGTAGAAAAAAGAACCTACAAAGTAGCAAAGACAGCTACGGTAATGTCACTTCTTTAGAATGCTAAGGCTGGCTGCCTTAGACCTTTCCTCTCCTTTAAAGCTTTCACTCTGGTGTGATAACAGAAGGCAAGTCATTATTCTTGAGTAACTAAAACTGGAAAGGCCACCTTAGATCCTGGTGACTTAATGTGTGGTCCAATATCTCATAGGAGATGGCATTTAAAAAAGTTTAGTTCACATTATATTTTAAAATTCGAGTGTGAAACACCTGAAGGGACCGTGTGATGACTTTGCAGGTATGAACATCTGCTGTATGAGCCCAAGAACCCGAGTTTAGATCTCTAGAACCCACGTAAAAGCCAGATGTGGTTGCATATATTATAAACCCAGAGACCTAGGGGATCCCTCCAGTCAAGAGGATCCCTAAGGCAGCTTAAGTGGAGGTTCAGTGAGAGAACATGGTTCAAAGAAATAAGACAGAGAATAAGATAGCAGGACACTGCATGTCTTCCTCAGTCTCTATGTGCATTCATACACACACACACATTCACACACATATACACATGCATACATGCAACATACATATATACATATCCACATACACATATACACATATATACACATACACACATATATACACATACACACATGTAGACCCACATACATATACACACATGTACATACATATACATATACACATACACATATACATACTCACACATGTACATACACATATACATACTCACACATACACACATACACACATACACACTCATACACATACACACATATACACACACACTCACACATGTTGACACAGCAAACATAACCACCACACATATACTCTCTGACACACACACAAATTATAAAAAGTATGAGAATTATTTTATCTTCTTTTTGCAAATCTTAGATTTCAATTTCAACCACACACTATACTGTAGGATGATAAAAGGTAATCCTGTGTTGATAATTTAGGGAATATACTTTTTTGCAACAAAGTCCAGTAGTTGCTGGATAGTGGTGGCATATGCCTTTAATTCCAACACTTGAGAGGCAGAGGCAGGTGAATCTATGAGTTTTCAGCCAGCCTGGTCTACATAGTGAGCTCCTGGACAGCCATGGCTACACAGAGAAGTCCGGTCTTAAAAACAACAACAACAACAACAACAACAACAACAACAACAACAACATCCAGTGGTGGCATACTATGATGTCCTGTGTCTCATTTGCATGTTGCCTTTACTACAGACAGCTGTTTGTTTAAAACAGAGTCCAGTCTCCATGAGATTCTTGCAAGAGCTATTCTCAAGCACTGAACAGTGTGGGCTTTTTGTCTTACCATCCACTTGCTCATCTGCTCTGGCAAAGGTCTGTCTGTCTGTTGTTACCTGGTCAGTCATGATCTCATTGTTCCTGGCTTGACTAGGTACTAAGTTGTTCTCTAGCTCTCCCACCAGTGTGGTAAGATCCCTCAGCCTTGCTAAAATATTTATTTTAGCGTTTGCATCACACCACAGATAACCAAAGGATGGAAGACAAAGCATCCATGTGATGACATCTCTTTGGTTCTGGTGGATAGCGACATTATGTTTGAAAGAAAACTAATCTTACCAGTAGCTGGCTCTCTGAATATTTTTAAAAATATTATAATTTTTATTTCTCTATGAAACACAATGTATGTGGACACTTAGAATGCATTCCTGTGTGTAAACGTTTGTGTGTAAGTGAACAAACATGTAAACATGTGTGTGTAAACGTGTGTGTGTGTGTGTGTGTGTGTGTGTGTTTAATATGGTCTTTATTATTGGATGTTACTCCAGAAGACTGGGAGATCTGAACCTCTGGACCACAGCCAAGACTTGATAAAAAAAATGTTTGCAGTACAAGAAAAAGCATTGGAGACCCAGGAGGAGGAGGGTCCTTGGCAGAGTTGCCTCAGCCTATGAGATCACTGTGGTGTTGGTGCTCTGACGCCTTGTGATCATCATGCTGGTTCACTGGCATTCCTTTCTGCTACCTGCTGGTGTTTGATGAGAGGAGTGTACCAACCTGGGATGGGAGTTGTTCCTGTCTGTATCCCTGGAAGCATCTACTGACCACAGTGACTTGACAGGTCCTAGAATCACCGTGGAGACAAAGCTCTGGGCACGTTTGTGAAGGACAGCCAAGATTGCATTGATTGGAGCGGGAAGACCCACCCTTACTGCTATACTGAACGATGGAAGAAAACAAGCAGGACCTCAGTGTGTACAGCTCTTCGCTTTCTGAAGGTGGAAACTTGGTGAGCAGCTGCCCTAGATCTCCTGCCATGCCTTCTGCCATGATGTACTGCATCTCTTGAACCATAAACTGAAGCAAGCTCTTTCTTCCTTCAGGTTTGATCACAGTAATGAGAAAGGTAGCTGATACTTGCAGTAGGCCAATATCTTCCATCAAAAAGTCCCCAAACCATGAATAAAATATTTAAGTAAAAGTCTTATAGCTGGGAGACACAGTAGGTAGATTCTGGGGCCTGCTGTCCCCTTAGGCAGTAATACAATACCCACAGACCTCAGCTTGTGCAAGACAGTTTCTGACCAAGAACCTCATCCTCACAGTACCAGTGGCCAGTTCTCTGGGGCCTCCTTAACACCAGCCCTAAGTTAGAAAAAGAGGATCACTCTGGCAGACCGTGGCTCATTCTGTACCCTGGGTACAGCAGTAATCCAGCTTCAAGAGCTATCAGCGCTAATCAGACCTCATTCGCCTTTTGCTGCCCAATATGATCTAGTTCAATCATAAAATACAGTAACTCCCAAAGCAAACAAACAAAAGCAAAAACAAAAACAAAAAAAACCTTCAGCCTTTTTCCTAAGGGCATTCAAGGACAATACAGTTCATTTATGGACATATGAAAATGTGAATCAAGGGTCCATCAGTCTTAGGACACACCGAGTGCTTTCCGTGTTGAGACCCCAGGACATCTTTTCCAGAAGGTATAGCCCCAGTTATGCTCTGGCCTCCTCTGAATCCTGGCAACCAGCACAAAGCTCGCTCTGCATTTACACGCTGATGGCCATTTCCTTTCTTCCTGTGCCAGGATTGGTCACAGCTCCTCTGTACTTGGCTCCTTCAGGCTTCAGATTTTAGAACAAAATGAAGCCAGACGGTTAGGAAGATCCTGAGCCTGATGCAGTCTGTCTTGCTTGTGTCTACTTGTCAGGGAGCTGATCCCAGATCCTGGCCCCTGGCAGAAGCCTCAGATATCAGCCCTGCTTTGGTGGGCTCTGGCTACCCTTCTACACTCTTGGGTGTTAGAGGGACCGAGGAGTTGGCTCAGTCAGTAAAGTGTCTGCTTCACAAACATGACTTAAACTCCATACCCAGCTGTGATCATGCACATGTGTTACCTGAGTGCCATGGTGAGGGACGGGGAGAAGGGAGGAGAGAGAGAGAGGAAGAGGGAGAGAGAGTCAGATACATAGAGAGACAGAGACAGAGACAGAGAGAGGTCTAGAGCTAGGCGGTAAAAGGAACTGCTGGGTTCAGTGGAAGACCCTACCTCAAAATATAAGTAGAAAGCAACCCAAGAAGATCTGGGACCAATCTCTGCCTCAGATGCAGATGCTGACAAAATATACCACATGCATGTTCTATACACATCTATCTATCATCTATCAAATTATCTATTAATCACTTATCAATCATCTATCTTCATTTATCTATCATTTATCTTCTATTGATCATCTATATATCAATCACTTATCAATCATCTATCTTCATCTGTCAATTATCTACATCTATCATTTATCTATCATCCATCTATCATTTATCAATCATCTACCTTCATCTATCACTCGACTATCTATCATCTATCTCTCCACCCCACCATGTATGTATATATGTATGTATGTATGTATATATCATATAACAATCATCTATCTCTATCATCATCTACCTATCATCTATCTTCAACATCTATCATCTATTTATCTGTATCTATATATCAAATATCTATCATCTATTTATAATCTATATATCTGTCATCTATATCTATTAATCATCTACTATCTATCTATCTATCTATCTATCTATCTATCTATCTATCTATCTATCTATCTATCTATCACCTAAACGTAACCACAGAATGAGGTAGAACTAGTACAGAAGGGCCTTTAATCAACATTTATTTGGATCCCTTTATTTTATAAGGGGAGAAACTAGATACCAGAAAAGATGGTGACTTGCCAAAGATTACTCAATTCATGGCAGGGTCCCCATCTCCTGACTTATTTAGAGAATGATAAATAGTTCACTTTTTGCTGAATGGAAGACCATATCCAGCTAAGTTCTATGTCTTTGATGTAGAATTCTCCTTCTATATCCATGATTTGTATGTAAATTTGTTATTTTCATGGCGTCCCAGAGTTCCTATGTCTTCCATTTTGTCAAATTAAAAAAAATATTGCTTTCTTTGAGTGAATGATTCAATTCTTCTACCTCGTTTTCAGGTCTTGATAGCCTGTCTTCTTCGTGATCCATTTTCTTGGTGAGACTTTGCATTGATTTTTTTTATTAGACTTACTTTCACTTCCAGCTTCATTTCAGTTTGAGTTTTTGTCAGCTTTTCTGCCTCCGTATGCAATTCAATGTTCAGATCTTATGCTGTTCTCAGTATTTCAGTCATTGTTGGTGTCTTATAGGACTTCAATCAGGATTTTATTTCTCTGTATGTTTTATTTCCCTGTACGTCCTCTGTATGTTCATTCAGGAGCTTATTCATGTTCTCTTTGAATTCTTCGAACTCTTTGAATTTGTTTATAATTCCATGCCTTGAGTTTTGTCTAAGGTGTTCTTGTTGGGGACTGTTACTGTGGGATTGATGAGTCCTGGGGGAGACATATTGTCTTGGTTTTTCATGTTGCTTTGTTCTTGTGATGGGACCTGAGCAGCTGAATATGGTTGTTGATTGTGTGTTTTCATGTGAGTTCTTAGCCCACAAGGGTAGAATCCTGACTCGCAGCAGCGGGCTGAGTTGTTGGCCGATCCTCAGGAGACAGAGCTAAGGTAGTGGGTCCTTTACAAGTTCTGTGTGGTAGCTAGTTGTCTGGATCGCTTGGAGGAGTCCTGAAGAGGCAGAGGTGAGAGGAGCAGTTCTCTGGCTAGGGTCAGTCATTTTGGCTGGGTGCCTAGAAAGGGCTCTGGTTGGAGGGGGTGTATACCCCGAGTACCACTGAAAAAGCCTGCAGCATGGGAACCCAGTGAAGGTAGGCAGGATCTTGGGAGTCTTAGGGAGAATAAAGGAGAGAATTCTTAATTTGGAGAACCTCAAGAACTCTTGGCAGGATGTTGAACAGTCTAGAAAGAAGGAAGAAGATGGACTGGCCTTGTGGTGCAGCCAAGGTGGGGTCTTTGGAAAGATATTAAGTGGCCCAGTGACATGGTTGTCGCTGGTGCATGGTAGGGTGTTGAACTCATTGCCTTCTTTCAAGTTGTTTATGCCATATATCCTCTTCCTGCAAGAAAAGAACTAACATATTGAGAATGGGTTGGTTGTCTTCCCTAGACTATGTTTTTAAAACCTGTTTTTTTAAGTGTATTTTTATCTCCAGTAAAATTTATTCCATTCCAGGTGTCTCTATCTGTGATGTTTTGCAGACATATACAGTTGTGGACCACCATCATGATGCAGACTTCTCTACCTCCTACTGTGATGATCAATACTGATTTTCTTCTTTGACAACATCTGGAATCACGTAGCAGATACACCTCTGGACATGAGTGGGATGGAACTCCAAGATTCACCGCAAATGGGGTGGGAAAAACCTGCCCTGAACATGTGTGGCACCAATGAAAAGGAGACAGAGAACCTTCATCTCTCTGCTTCCAGACTGTGGATACAATGTGACCATTCGCCTGCCTGATACTCTGGCCCAGGTGCTTTCTAAAGCCATGCTGGACTGGGCAGTCAAGCCATTCATTCCTTAAATTGTTTGCTAGTATTTAGTCACAACAAGAAAGGCACTTGATACATCCATCACCTCAGAGAGCCTTCCCTGTGCTTTTGTGGTCCATTCTTCCCTAACCCTCATCACTGGCCATGGTTTATCTGTTTCCTGTCCTCAAAGTGTTGTTTTCCAGTGTTCTCTAAGTACAACCATGCTCTGAGCAGCCTTCGGTTGTCTAGGCTCTTCCATTTAGCATGATGCTTTTGTGATGGGTCTGTGTTGTTTTATGAATCAGTAGTTTGTGCACGGATGTGTGAGATGTCTCCTCTATGGGGTGGCTATAAATGAAGCTTCTGTGAATGTCTGCCTAGTGGTTTGCTGTGAGTGTTCCTGTGCTGTGCCATATGCTGAGAGCCAGCGCATCATGCCGGAGTCACACATTTCTGTCTCAAATAGCTTTATTAGAGCTGGTGCCTGTGTTAGACTCCCACTCCTGGAATATTGTTCAACGTGATGATTGAGTTTGTCAACTTGATTGGATTTAAAAGCACCAGAGCATGCATTAGTGAGGCACTCCTTCCGGTTTGTCCATTAGGGTATTTCTAGACGGGATTAGCTGAAGTAGGGAAACTCATCCTCAATGCAGACTGCACAGTCCCCATGAGGATTCAAGACTGATTAAACAGAGAACAGAAGGAAAGGGGGATGGGCACAGTGATTGCTTCCTGTTTCCAGGTTTTGAAGACATAAGCAGGCAGACTTTTAGGCCTGAGGCCATGTCTTGCTCACTATAATGGACCATATCCTGAAACCATGAGCCAAATAAACTCTCCCTTTGGTTACAGTACGATCTACCAGGGTTTTCTTAATACTTGAAATGGCATCTGGAAGGACAATCGGGTCAAGTTCAACCATTTTGCCCAGAAAGGAAGGGTTTCCATAACTCCTTTAGCTGACACTTTGAAGTTTAGATTTGAGGTTGAACATCTTCCTTTTGGTCATATTTTCTTTCCATTTTGTTGAGCAAATTTCCTCAGCTCTTTTGCCAGGGGCATTCTATTGTGTAGCCGAGGCAGGCCATGAACCCCTGACCCTCCTACCTCTGCCTACCCTAGATTTATTTTAAATTATTTCACTGTATGAATTTTCTCAAATACCTTTGGTACTGGGTTGTAAGTAACCCCTAACCCAGAAAGCCACTGAATTTGGTCGATGGTAACCTGGGACCTTTGGGATGCAGCAGTGCTTGGGAGGTAACCAGTGTGTGTGTATGCTTGTGTGTGTGTGTGTGTGTGTGTGTGAGAGAGAGAGACAGAGAGAGAGAGAGAGAGAGAATGTGTATGTGTGAATGAGTGTGTATGTGAGTTGTATATGAGTGTGTGTGATTGTGTATGAATGTGTATATGTGTGTGAGTGAGTGTATATGTGTCTTTGTGAATGTGTGTGTGAGTGAGTGTGTGAGTGTGTGTGAATGTGAATGTGACTATGAGTTGTGAGTGCATGTGAGTGAATGTGTATGTGTGAGTAAGTGTGTGTGTGAGTTGTGTATGAGTGTATGTGAGTGTGTGTATGTGTGTGAGTACATATGTGAGTGGTTTATGAGTATGTGTGAGTGTGTGAGTGCATGTGAATATGTGTGTGAATGTATGTGTGTGCTTATGTACACATATGAGTATGTGTGAATATGTGTGTGTGTGTGTGTGTGTGTGTGTGTGTAAGAAGTGACTTTGAATGAGTCGAGTGACAGCTTGTCTCAGATCACCTCTGTCAGTGTCACTCCTCAGGGAGCTTAGCGTCATTTTATGAAACCTAGACAGTGTTGAGGAGTGTCACACACTCAGATTCCTTCAGAGGCCAGGGAGGTCCTACTGACTAGCAGAATAGGTTAAGTAGAGGGCAGTAGGGCACAGTGGGGACCACAGAAACCAGAAGGCCACCTGCCCTCACTGCTGATTTCCTTCCCTTTTGCAGTAGCCAATGGAGAGGTGGGTGTATGATCTCGTTAGGACTTTAAAGAGGACGTGAAGCAATCAACCATGTGCTGGGCCTCAGGATGTGTATGGCTGCCTGAAGTGAGCAGGGTTTGGGGATGTGGGTGTGGCTTCAGGAGGCCCTTATTTGAAGGCTTCAGGGCTCTTTTGGGAAATTTAGAGAAGTTTGGATTAGATCATAGGCAAGGTTTTCTTCCCTGGGCTAACTCCCTTTCATGCCTTATACACTCATGGGACTTATCTCTTCCTTCTCCCTCTGGATACATTAGTTAGTTTATTTTTATTGGATATTTTCTTTATTTACATTTCAAATGTCATCCCCCTTTCCTGGTTTCCCCTCCAGAAAACCCCCATCCCATTCCCTCTCCCCTGCCTTTATGAGTGTGCTCCCCGACTCACCCACCAACTCCCTCCCACCTCCCTGCCCTGGCATTTCCCTATACTGGAGCATCCAGCCTTCACAGAACTGAAGGCCTCTCCTCCCATTGATGCCCGACAAGGCCATCCTCTGCTACATATGTGGCTGCAGCCATGGATCCCTCCACGTGTACTCTTTGGTTGACGCTTAGTCCCTGGGAGCTCTGGGGGATCTGGTTAGTTGATATTGTAGGTTTTCCTATGAGGTTGCCACCCCCTCGGCTCCTTCAGTCCTTTCTCTAACTCATTAGTTTTATCCACCTATAATGACTCAGAGCCAACAAAACACTGCAAATCTGCTTTACAGACAAGAGAATGGCTTCCAAGGGCCATGCTCTCAGCCACTGGGGTCCCCGAGCTCTGTGCACCCACATGGATGTGCATGTGTATTTATGAATGTCTGTGACTTCCTGAGGGGGAAAGCAAAGTCTATCTCCTGGGACTATTTCTAGTTTGTGCTATTCTAGAACGAGGAGATGCAAATAACTTCTGGGGGTCAAGTGCAGCCGGCAGAGTGCGTTTCTATATCACAGGACTAAGAATGGTTTATATATTTTTAAAAGACTGTTTTTTTTAAAAGACCATTCAGCAAAATCTATACATGGTGGACACAGCCTAAAATAGTGGCTCCCAGGCCCCTGAGCATGTGCTATGGGTACATGAGTCAGAGAGCGCAACAGGATGAAGTAGCCTCAAGGACAGGGGCTGTGTCACCACGAGTGAGGGGCCGTTGAGTGTCTTGCATGTTTTTCCCCAACCCAAGCTTCCTGGGAGTTGGTTTCTCCCATGACTCAAGCTCTAACTCAGTGATGCCAGGCTTTTGCTGGCCTCCAGGAACTGGGTGGCACCTACTCGGTTATTCTCTATGAGCAACGTCAGGCTCAAATGGTTTTGCACATCCTGGGTCTGTCCCTCTGACTCTTTCTTGCTGTGCGTAAGTCAAACACCTTTGCTTCAGCAAGGTGCCACTGCTAGGACCCATGCTTCTTCAGTGAGCCACTCTAGTCACCAGCTTGCAAAACCAGAAGTCTATGCAGGTTGCGTCCCACGGCTGTGGAGCCCAGTGTCTGTAGGGCATGGCACTCTTATTACTCCCAGAAGCCATTCACATTTTAACCACTTCAGGGACCTATATACCTTCTGTAGGATGGCAGGCATGGCCAGTTGATCCTAGACTTTGGCAGAGAGGGAGGACTCACTGATACCAAATTCTAGCATGGCTTTGGTCTCAGGTCCCACTGTGCATTGGTTAAGTCAAATCCCTTCAGTGAGACTCAGTTTCCCAGTGACTCTATTTCTGCTTCTCACTGGGAGGCAATTGAAGCTGTGATTACAATGAAATATAGACTCAGTTTTATTTTACTTTCTCCATGTGCGTGCATGGGCAAGTGCATTGCTATGAAGCTAGCATTGACCTTAAGCTCTTTTATTTTAAGCCAAGTATTAATTCTGTGGGGTTTTTTTTTTTGTATCAATTCTGTTTTATTTGTCAACTGGTAAACTAGACAATCCTCCAGTGCAGCAAGGTATTAATTAATCGTCTTCCTCATCATCACCAGCTCCAGCACCACCCTGGCCTTTCTTGGCATTCTTCCTCTTCACTCTGCCTGGGCGGCCACCAGCATAAGGAGAATGGAGAGAGAGGTCAATGCGCTTCTGGGAGTCCAGAGAGCAATGAAGAATGGGTTGCTCCCCACCTGCTTGTGGACCCTGATGTGACATTGGTGGATGAGCACACGGGCATGGTGAATAGATTTGGCCAGGCCCAGCTTAAAGACCTGGGTCTGCAGCCGTCTGTCCAAGAATTCCTCAATCTTCAGGACCAGGATGTAATCCAGCTTCATCTTGCCCTCATCCAGCACCCGAGTGCGAACAAGTCGCCACAGTAGAGCATTGCCTTCAAACAGACGCCGAGGATTCTTCTCGTCCAGCGTCAACAGCTCTGGGGCAGCCCTACGGATCTTCGCCAGGTGAAAATTGACCCTCCACACTTTACATTTGTCCCGGGGTCCATACTCTCCAATCAACTTTAGCTTCTGGTTGAGACGCGATTTCTCGAAGGGTCTCAGTGGAGTCACATAGGTTTTGCGACAAACCCAGCTTCTGGCGACCGGCATGTCGACTTAGCTAGGCCTGCTGTGCCTACAAACTCAGGCCCATGACAGACCTTAAACTTTGATCCTCCTGTCTCTTCCTCTTCAGTGCTGGGATTACAGGCCCATACCACTCACTTTGGCTATTTACTGTTATCTGAGGTGCTGGTGTGACTATTAAGGGTATCTGATAGCTAGTCACCCAGTTGGGTATGCCTATAAGCATGTGAAAGCCCTTTTATTTTGGTGCTGATGATCAGACCCAGGGTTTTGCACACGCTGGGCAAGCACTCTATACCAGAGTTACTACACTCTGCACTCTGGAATGTGAGCACCTCTCATGAGCGTGTCATCAGAACTGTGCACTTGGATTCTCACAGACAAGAGAGAGAAAGCTCAGAAGCACCCACTGGAGGACCGTGACGTCATGGCTTTCTGTAAATGGTATTGGGGCAGCCAAAGGGAGAACTGGTGGGGGGAGCTGAGTCATTGCTAAATATCACTTTGCTAAGGGCAACGAATCTGCACCTCAGCAGCCTCCACATAGGGAGCTGGAGCGTGTTCTGCAGAAGCTGATAGGTGTGGGTTCCTCTACACATGTCCTCCTCACAGCAGCTTCTTAGGGGAGATCAAAAAGCTGTGATGCTGTTTCTGCATATATTTACTTAAATATCATTATAATTAAAATAACCCCTAGTGATGCTCTCCCCCCCCTGCATAGAAGACACTACATTCCTTTTCTAAAATGATGTGTCATCAGGTCTGTAAGACAGACTCCAAGTCATCTATGAAGGGCCAGGTGACACTCTGTGTGGTTTGCAATTTAGCAACACACCATCGGAATGATTCGGATCTGAAAAGCAGCTATGAAGGATACACAGACATGCCTGTGCCCTAATAAAACTTTATTTACAAAATCACATTCAGCCAAAGGTTTCTGATCCTCATCTAAAAGATCCTAGCACATCTTTCTCCCCAGACTCGAGACCGTTTTGTACTCAACTCAGGGTCTCATGCACGCAAGGCAAGCATTCTGCCAGGGCGGAACCCCCCACCAACACACACACTTTATTTCCTAGTGACAGGGTCTCACTAAAGTGTCCAGGGAGGTCTTGAACTTGTGATCATGTTGTCTCAGCCTCCCTGAGTGCCTGCCTGGCCTTTGGAGTTTTCTCAGCAAGCTGTAGACCTTGTCTTCTGTCTCCTCAGAGCACCCCTGCTCTCTGCTGTCTAAGCTCTCGAAGCTCCTACAGGCAGTCGCCAGGAGGATGGATGAATGGCTCTCTGGCAGCCGTAGTGAGAAGAGGGCTTGCTCCTCCTTGGGCCTGAGTTTGTCTGGGCTTTTCTGGCATTTGCCCCATGACTGCCTCTGTATTCAGAAGAGCCAACCCTGCCCCCAGTCCACAGCTTGCCCACATTTGGAGGCTGTTAGAGGAATCAGCCTGCAGCCTGCAGCCTGCAGCCTGGCCTGGCCGAGCTGGCCCTTTTATCTTTCTTTATAAATCACCCTCTCCCTCCTCCTGATCCTGCCTGTCCAGCTCCTCTGAACCTCCTCCAATTTGTCTCTAGTGAGGGGTGCAGAGTCCTGCCTGCGAGGCCAGGTGTGGCTGTTGTGAGGCTTGCTGGGAAGGAGGGCCCCCTCTTCCATCTGCAGGCAGGCGCCTTTGCCTGCAGTCCACGCCTTTGCTGGGCTCTGTTGGCTGTAGCCCAAGTGGTTTCCTTACTGAACAGTCACTCAACATTTATTTCCTGAGCTTCGTGCTCAAGTGCCAGGTGGGAAGACTGGGAACATGTGCAGTCTCCTTATACGCTTTACAAGTGCCACAGAAGAAACCAGTGGGGCCTGCGATGGTTGTGACAGGGGAAGCAGGTCTTCTGAACGGTGACTTCCCTCCCTGGGCGTGATCAATGAACAGAGCCAGCTGTGAATGTAGTGGAGAGGGAGAATCCATACAGAGAAATGGCACATGTAAAGGTCCTGTGGCTTGAATAGCCACTGAGCTTGACTTTCAAGGGCTGGCAGATCTGCTTTTGAGGAAGTTGGGCATGTCAGTGCTCTGGCTGGGGCACTGAAGGCAAAAATGCTCACACCGTGATGAGCTTCATGGCCGTCCTAATAGCATCATCTACCTAAGGGCAAGGGCCATGTGCAAAGTGCCTCATTACATTTACTAGTGTACAGGGAATTTTTGCAGATAAAGAAACAGCCTCAGTACCCTCACCACTGTGACGCAGATAGTGAGGACACTTTAAACAATAAAATGACTCATTTAATTTAAAAGCACGTGTGTGCATGCCACTTCCAAGAGTATAAAAATCTGAGACCAGAGACATCGGAGTCGGAACACTTTGAGATGGATACCGGGACCAGCTGCCTCGTGCTCCTGCACCACAGTCAGGAAGCAGAGAAGACAAATGCTGGTGTTCAGCTGGGGGACCTCAGCCCACAGAGGGGTGTCATGTACACTTAAGGAGGGTCATCCTGTCCTGTTAAATATTTCCAGAAACATCGTCACAGATACACCCAGAGGCGTGCTCCCGTGGTGACTGCATATCCTGGCAAGCTGACATTCATGATTAACCATCATCCCATCAAGGGACAGGGGTGAAGATCAGATATTTGGCTCTGATATCTGGGTCAAGGGCTTTGTGTGGATGTAAGGAGCAGGGTGAGGAGGACGCATATGTGTGCGTGTGTTATATATCTGTCATCTACGTATGTATGTATCAGAGTAAATCATCTATTAATCTACCAGTCTATCATCTATTAATCTTTCTATGTTTCTATCTGTGTATCTATCTGTCTGTCTGTCTGTCTATCTATCTATCTATCTATCTATCTATCTATCTATCTATCTATCCATCCATCCATCCATCCATCTATCCATCATTCAGATGGAGGAGTCCATGGGCACCCAGGAGCCATGTCCTGGGCAGGAGTCAGGAACATGAGAGAGAAGCAGGGTTGGGCTGTCTCTGGTGTGTTGGTCTCATGGCTCAGTACAGTGAGGGCAGTGACAGTTTCCCCATTTCATTCTCCCATCTACATCAGAGAGTGGTGTCATGAGACATGCTCTGTATATGGGGAAACTAAGACCCAAGGAGACACAGCTACTTGGTCCAGATCTCAGGGTCAGAGCATGGTAGTTTAGGAAGGAAAGTCTGTTTATCATGTTTGTATATATGTATGTATCACCTATGTATCTATGATCTGTATACCTGCTTATCATATATGTATGTATGCATGTATGTATTTATCACCTATGTATCTATGATCTATCTGTGGGTATGTTTATCATGTATGTATGTATATTTGCATGTATATATGTATGTATGTATGTATGTATCATCTATGAAGCTGTCAGGCTGGACAAAACCCACTTCTTTTTCTTCTTGCCTGGAAAGTGAAAAAACAGGTGCTACTTTGTCTACAGAAGTTGTCTTCCAGCTGTGTGTGTGTGTGTGTGTGTGTGTGTGTGTGTGTGTGTGTGTAACCCAGAGGGGAAAGTTTTTGTTATGTTGGCCTTGCTGGGAGGAAGAGGTTCTTCTTGCCTAGGATTCAGACCTAGCAGAGATGCCCAGGAGCCTAGAGGCCTGGAGGGCCAGGAGCTGAGCTGCAAATGAGGGTTGCCTGGCCTCCATCAGCACACACAGATGTATTAGGTGGGAACAACTCCCTCGGGTTCCTCCCTGTCATCTCCTGGCCACAGTAGATCAGAGGTGTGGGAGCGAAGTGCTTACTTCACAGATCCCTCACAGAGGGTTGTTGGCTTGTGATGTGGAGAAGGAGGTGGCATCAAGGTCAGAAGTGGAGAGAAAGGTGACCCCAGGAGAGAAGTATGAAGGCTTGTTTGCCCTCTCCCACTGGTCCAGGAGACATGTGGAGGGACAGAGGCCGGCACTTGAGGTCCTACTCTCTTTCTGCTCTCCCTGATGTTTGAGCAGGTCTCTGACAGTACTGTGGACCGAACTGGCATCTTGGGCCATGTCCGCTATGACTATGCCCCTGAGTTCCCAGGTCATACATCACAGCTTAGAGAGGCTCAGACAGTACCTGACGCTTTGCTTACCATCCTCATGATAAACTCAGATAAGTGGCCAGCCAGAGGCTGCCAGGGGCTCTGGGAAACCTGGTGGCTTGTGAGGTCTAGGCAACCACCTGGATAGCCTCAGAGGAGTGATTCTAGGGGACCCAAGGCTGGGACGAAGCTCGTTACCTCGGGTTGGAAAAGGAGAAGCTGAAAGCACACTAGATTCTTCCAGGCTTTCAAGCTAAAGAAAGGAGGGAGGGAGGTGGATACTTGCCCCTGGGCCACTCAGGTCATTTAGAGGCCAGCCAGGCGGCCCCTTCTACCAACAAGAGCCCATGTCACACTGGGTCCCCTGAATCTGGTGTTGAACTCTTTCTCTGCTGGAATAGGCCCCAAATTGAATCCCTTGTGATGATTTCCAATGATGTGTCACATTCTTCCACATCTTTAGGGCTGTGCTTGTGTCCCAGACACCTGCCATTCTTCTTATCCAAGCTGTGTTCTGCCTGTGAGAAGCGTGGGCAGGTTCCTGTCCCACTCAGTACAACCCATGTAGCCTTGTCCTGTGTCTCTATGTCAACATTTACCCTTCCTTATCGCTGGGTTCATATCTTCCTTTGCACCAGAGCCACTTTAGGTGACAGACCATCAGATACACAGTTTGACAAACAGTGGGTCCTCGGTGCTGCTCGATGATTGACTGAGTGAATGGAAGGCAGACTTTGATTGTTGATTGGCTTACGTGCTAAACCCCAGAGGACCTTTCCCCAAGATTTCCTTCCTAGTTTATACAGCAGACCCTCCCTTGTGTTCCTCTGAGCTGGAGACCACTACACAATTGCTTTACCCTACCAGGAAACAACTTAAAAAGGTTTAATTTGGGTTTTTCTGGTATGTCTCTGTGGAAGCTCACCCTGGTCCCTGAGATGACTGGGCCACAGTGATCTTGACTTAGTAGTAACTTCAGACCCTTGGCCTCATGTAAATATATAGGAAGCTCTGTCTGAAGAAGGGAAAATTGTGTTTCTGCTGCTCAAGCCCTGGGGTCAGAAGGCCAGAGCCAGCTGGCTTCTGGGACCTATGTCTGTGCCAGCAGGTCCCAGAAACAACTTCCTGGTTAGGCCAGCTGTCTTCCGTAAGCTTTACCTACTTGTTCAAGGGAGACAGGAGTCAGGCCCTCTGGATTCCAAAGCTCAGAATGTGTCTCTTCTTGTTGCATCTCCAGGAATTTCAGCCCCGAGGAATTTCATTGTCTTGCAGGATGCTCGGAGGGATGCATGTTCCTAAAAAGTGCTGCACTCCTCTTCAAAGAGAGGCATGCCCCTGTATCCCCTCAGCAGGCCACTCCCAGAGGAGAAAGCCTAGGTACATCCCCCAGACCAAGGCCACCCTGGCCATTCCACTCACACTTTCTCTCCCCACTGAGAGAATGCTGGGCTAGTGAGATCCCTCATTTACATTTCATTAGGAGGTGTGGGTCTGGGTGATAAAGAACAGATCTATTCTGGCCCTGGATCCAGAGTTTGGGGCACCACTCTGCAATTATCCCCAGCAACCCTGTCAGTGCACCTCCCCGCCTCTCACTGTGTAACCGGAACTACTAGAATTGTATGCTAAAGGTTCTGCCTGTTTCCAGGGTGCCTCCAGAAAGGGGATGGCTCGACCTCCATTTTTACATAGGAGAGATCCAGATCAGAGAGGTCAAGCCATTGCTACTGATACTCAGCTAGAACATGGCAGAGCTGGGCAGTAAGCATAAGCTAGCTCGCCTCCAGAGCACCTGCTCTCCCTTTACGTCCGAGCTGATGACCCCCACCCGAAGAAGGAGTTGGAACTAGGAAAGCTTCGCAGAAGGGACTCAGTGTAGACCAGTGAAAGGAGGGGGCGGTTGCCCAGAGACCCTGCTCTTTGCTGCTCCATGCTTTCGGAGAATGGCACAGGACCCCTTAACAGTTCCTCTACTCATTATGGTGTAACTCATCATATGACACTCTCAGGGTATCTTCCTTCCGCTCTCACCCGGAGAACCCAGGAAGAAGTCAGCATCTTCTCGTAGGAGCTTGGAGACTCCACATGAAGTCTTTACCAGGGAAAATGTCACCCTGAGAGCCCCTCCCATCCTGGCCTTCACAGGAGGAAGAATTTCCTAGAAAATGCTGGGGACCAGCCTACATCTAGAAAGGAGATCCTGTGGCTCATCTTCCTGTGCATCTCGGAACGCTCTGGAAAATTCAGGCTCAAAGCGATCAGTGTTTTATCACGTTTCCGCAGGTACCGTGCACGTTTCCACGTGTAAGGCGCTTTTCAGCATTTCTCGTTATGTTTTTAAGGCTCAGATTGATGAAGGCAAGGTGGAAGTCAGACCCGGGGTAGGGGGTGGAAGAGACAAGGGTTTCGTAATGAGTTCGAAGTTTACAAAACACAGAAGCCAATATGGCTTCAATACGCGACGTGACCCTTTATAAGCCTGGAATCGACTCTTCTAAA
Source organism: Rattus rattus (assembly GCF_011064425.1). Taxonomy (NCBI): domain Eukaryota; kingdom Metazoa; phylum Chordata; class Mammalia; order Rodentia; family Muridae; genus Rattus; species Rattus rattus. The sequence goes on along the minus strand of NC_046155.1, from coordinate 56,520,773 downwards.
CTCTTTCTGGACTGACTTCAGAGTGGAGTGGGTGCTGGGACACCACAGACTGACTTTGAGAAGTGGGTCGGTATTGCAGGAATTTTTTAATTTCCTGTAGCTCAGAACAGTTTTCTCCCAGGGCGCTTTCGGAGTGACTCTGCTGCGAGTTGACCACGTTGCTGCTTCGGGAACGGCCGAGAGAGAAGGAAAACACCGTCCAGGAAGAACATTAATGGGATTCCCCTGGAAAATGACACCACTAAAAGTTTAGAAAAATATTTCCAGGGAAATGAGGAACCCGCTACTCAGAAGACAGAAACCAGTGACCTGACACCTCCGAGCTTTAAAAAGCAGAATAAAAATGGAGTCACTTACACTTCCCAACTGAAAGGAATTTGGGAAAAGCAGATTATTATTAATTATTTTAATAGCTTCCTAATTAGCCCTTCAAACAAGTTTTTAAAAATCCCCAAAGGTGTCTAATTTGCATTACATGTTTTTACTTTTCTGTGCATTTCATTAACAGCCCCCCCCCTTAAAGAAAAAAAAAAAAACCAACAAAGCTAACAGCGAGACAGGAAAGCAATGATTTTTACAAGGTGGATTTGAAAAAGAACTCAAACTATAGTTGTTCAGAATCTCACGCGTCTCTCTTCACCTCAGCCGTGTCTCATCTGTGCCACCCCAGGGTGCTCATGGGAGCACATGTGCTCTTCTGAAATCACCAAAAGAGCTCCCTCAGAGTCACCGTGACCCCGCAGAGCATGGCTGGCTCCAAGGGGTGGGGCAGGGCAGGGGTGGGGCGGAGGGCGGGGCAGCTGCTCCTTCAGCCAACAGTTAATCTGGAAGATAATGGACTTCAACCGCATCAGTGGGCACATGACCGGTCACAGGAGCTGACCTGGGGACACTGAGAGACCAGTATGCGGATGTCTCTCACAATGTGTGAAGTCAGGCAGAAAAGTGGCACATTTGATTGAGAACAGAGGACAGCAAGGAAAAGTCAGCGCCACCCGCTTCTGGCGGATGTGCGGCTGGGAAGCTGGAAGGTGACACTTGGCAGCCCAGGGCATGGTGCCAAAGGATGGACTCAGACCCCTGGAAGAGCTGGGCAGGAGGGAGGGGCTGACCATTGCTCTCCCCTGGTACTCCTCCTCTCCCTTCCTCCTTCCCATCGTTGTGACCAATGGCATTTTTCACTTCATCTAGTGTGTACCAGATCTGGATCAAGGTCTCGGCTATATCATCTCTCTAAATGTTTTCTACCCTACCGGCAAAATGAGCTTCACTATTTTCCTCATTTGGCAGAGAGCAGCTGTTTAATAGCTAACTTTTAATGAGCAGTTACTATGCAGCAGACCTTGGAGTCTACTAGTATAAATTCAGTTAATTATCACAACACCCACCCATTCTACAAGAGCTTTCCTCCCACACTGGATTTTACAGCGAAGAAAAGGAGGCTCAGAGAAGTTAAGTGACTTACCTTGGTCACACAGCGTTTGAGTTGCCCAGTCAGACCTCGAACCCATGTTGAACTTTACCTATCTTTTAAGGTCACACCAGGTTACCTATTTTCTTCCAGGAACCCTTCTCTGATTTTCCACAAATCCTAAGCCAAGTTTTATTATTTGTGCTGCCTTTTGAAACTTGATTCCTCTATCCCTGCTACATACTTTCCCTGACTGTATTCTCGTCATGCTCTAGCTCAATGTATGAGTGTCGTGGGTACAAAATCTGCATCAAACAATCATATAATGAGGCAACTTTAGCTGTGAACTTGGACACTGGATAAAGCTACACTTTAGCTGATTGGATGGTGTTGGGCTGGGGGGGGGGTGTCCAGCACTGCTTATTAGACTTCAAGGTGATTTATCTTTCTGCTTTTTTTTCTTGCCTACTAATGGAAAATTCTCTCCAAAGTCACATTAATTAGCACTCAGAGGCTGCTGTAGCAAAATCTTCCCAAAATAGCCCCAAGTACATCTGCAGGAGGGGAGAAGGGCTGAGCCTCTGATGAGGTTTGTGGATTCGACAGGCAGAGGAAGCTTGGAATAGGCAGACTGGCAGCCTCCACCTCCCCTAGAAATGGCAGCCCAGGGTGGAGAAGATGGTGTGTTTAACTGAAGGCAGCAAGGAACAGGCACATGGAAGCCACTGTTACCCTTTTAACAGAGGGTTCCATTGCCCAGATCAGACAAGGTATGTATGATTGACACTGTTTCTCACCAGACTCAACGGTTAAGGAAATCTCTTCCTGGTAAGAATGGGTCCTCAGCAAACACGAAGCATGGAACAAATTGGAGGGACTACAAGAAAGTGTGTATGTCTCTCTTTTTTTTGTTGTTCATTTTATGTCACTGTGGAGACCTGATGTTCAGGAACCCAGAGACCTCAGAAGCAGGTGGTCGCCTTTATTCTTGCAGTTGAAGACTCTTGTGTACAGAATGCCCATCAAGAGACTGAAGTTGACTGGGAGCGATGGAGTCATTGTGTTAAGCATTCACAGAGCACCAGGGAGAACTTTCCCTAGCCCTAGTAAGGGCTTTTTGGGAAAGGATTTAGCACCAAGTGGAGGAGGGGGTGTCCCATCTTGACTCCTCTCAAATGAGACGCCATAGAAACCTGCCTTGGTTCACACATCCCTCTTTGATTCAGCCTGTTGGCTTTGGCATTCATTGGAACTCCTGGGGTCTTTATTCCAGGAAAACCATCAGCCTAAATCAGATATACCAATGTTCTGTGATGTGATGGTTCTTGAGCAGGGACAATTTTTGCCCAGGGGCCACTGGGCAATATCTAGGATGTTTTCTGTCACCACAACTGGGGCTTAGGAACGATATTTGTATCTAGAAGGTAGGGACAGCAATGCTTCACAGTGGCTCATAGTCCCTACAAGGAGTAATCTGGCCCCTAATGCCAACAGTGACAGTTTTTGAGGAAAAATAGACTAAAGAAATTTCTAAGATTTTCCCAGAAGGGGAATTGGTTTGGAGGTCTGAGGTCACATGAGACCTCAGAATGACAATGCCAGGTATTCTACAAGGCCAAGGGCTTTCAAAAGCACCGTGCTTGTATGGGTTGTTTGTGTGTGCACTTCTGTGTGAATGTAGGTGCACACATGCTGTGAATATGGAAGTCAGAAGACAGCCTAAAGGCTTGGTCCTTGTAGTTTTGAGATAGTACTTTGTTGTTCTAATGCTGTTTCTTTAGCTGGCCTGGGAACTTCTGGGGACCCCCCATCTCCCCCCCCAGCTCTCTTTAGGAGGTCTGGGATTGCAGCTACTCAAGCTACTGTATTCCACCTTTATGTGTGTTTTTGAAGCCACAAAATAACGCTGAGAAGGTAGGTGTGGCCAGCCTATCTTGCAGAGGCGCTTGTGGTCTCTAGTGAGGTTTGAAGGGCACACAGTTATACTTGCAGGGAGCTGGCAGTGGCAGGTTTAGATGGAAGAGCAGATACCCGCCATTCCTTCTTCTACTGTAGCTTCTTCCCATGGCAGAACTGGCCCTGACATTCCCCAGTGACTAGGGAAGGAAGAATGCAGAGCTTTTTAAGAGAGATGACATCCCAGTTCACCCAAGTAAATTACTCAGTAAATTCCACTTGGCTGAGTCTCAGTGATCAAAGTAAAGGATCATCAGAAAAATCAGTCCTGGGTCTTGGGAACCACCTCAGGGTGGGCGTGAAATTTTAACCCAAGGCATTTGGCTGGGCAGTTGTGCAGCAGCAAGCTGGGGCTACAAGAAACTTGGATGGTGCTAGAGGACAGGGGAAAGCCAGAGAGAGGTGCTGCCTGCTTCCTTTTAGGGTGAAGAGACAGTAGTGCGTTTCTAGTGACAGAGATGGCAGCCTCTGGTCCCTGTTCTGGGTCACCTGTGGGCGGTGGGTAGCTGGCTTCCTGGCAGAGACAGATCAGATCCCAAGCTGTGACACCAAGACAGTTGAGACTGGCCAGGGGTCCTCACCCATGGCACCTGCAGGAATCTATCTTTGCCACCCACCTCACCCCAGCCTGGTGCTTGCAAGTCGGGATGACTTCATTGTTCGTTGGTCCTCCTATTTGCGGTGAACCTGAGGGGAGGGGAAATGCTCATGTACCCAAGGATCAAAGAGCTGCTCATGTACAGCATTGGAGGAAGGAGCAGACATGAGACCAATATGTCAGACCAATGTGGCACATGCCATAGAGGCCCGGTAGACATCAGATCTCTCTTGGCCAGAGCATCATGGAAACTTTCCTGGAGACATGGCACAGGGTGACTTTTACAAATGGGAAGTTTTACTTGTCTTAGAATTTCATTCCAACCCCACTACTGAGGAGAACGTAGATGGGAACTTGGGTGTGGACTTCCTCTAGCCTAGGCTAGCCTAGTATTTTCAGGTTGTAGCTGTGGCGGTTGAAGGAAAATGGCTCCCATAGGCTCTTTCCTTGGGAAGCTAGAAAGCATGAGTCAGAATGCACTTACCTGCATCGCAGCTTGCCTGGAGAATTTGCTTAAGTATCTGCAGACTGACAATCCTTAAGAGTCACTGCTGTATACATTGTAGCAATCTGAGTACAAGTAACCACACTGAGCATTTTCTTCTTAAACTATGTGAGTCGTGAGTCAGAAACACAGCTATGGCTTGGCTTGGCTCAGGGTGAGGCCTTCACAGCAGCAAGGGTAAGCAGGGCTTGTTCCTTTCACCTACAAGGCCTTGCAAAGAAACTGAGCCCTGTTACACTTTCAGGTACTGCAGAAGCCCAGGATCAGTGGAGCCTTCATAGAACTGCAGGCAGCTGGGAAATGGATCTGAGGAGGTTTCTGCGTAGATATCAACCTGTTGTTTATTCTGTTTTTTTTTTCTTTTTGTATTAGTTTATAGCAGGAGCATGATTATCAAGGATGTGGCAAGTGAGTGTTAGTGCCACTCCTTCTTGCCACATGGATTGGTCACCTATTGCCTGGTTCAACTCAAAAGCTCTCAGCATAGGGACGCTTCCCAAGTCTGTGGTCCTGGCCCTGCCTCCACCCTGTGCTCTACTGATGAATGTCCTCTCTTACTCTTCCATAAGGCTCTCAATAGCAGGACCCTTTCAGTTTTCCATCTCCGGGGATGTCTGCATATATCTGGTGCCAATAATGTTTGTTGGGTGAATTGGTAATCAGTGATGTCTTGGTGGGTTTGTTCCTTTGCTTTATAGGAGCCATCTAGAGAGTTCTCTTGCCTCTAAATCCCCTGAGTGTGTTTTAGGCGATCTTTCACAGCATAAATTACTCTTCAGATGAGGAAACCAAAGCTTGGGCATACGGTAGGGCTGAGAATAGGACCTCTCCTAGTTCAAGGGTCTTTCCTTGAACTGTCTGTTGGAGTCTGCTAAGGGCCATTGGGGAACCATCAGTGGGGGATTCAGTTGCTGTGTGTGTGTGAGGGGTGGACCCTGAATCAAATGGTGGAGATGACACACCTAGCTGGCCAGTTTCACTGTACAATCTTCTTAGAGGACATGGATTGAGCTACATCAGGAAGATGGGACAATTGGATCCTACTTGTATTTACCCATAATCTACCTACCAGAAGTCCGGAGAGAGAGAGAGAGAGAGAGAGAGAGAGAGAGAGAGAGAGAGAGAGAGAGAGAGAGAGAGAGAGAGAGAATGAGAGACAGAGACAGAGAAGAGAGAGAGAGAGTGAGAGACAGAGACAGAGGAGAGAGAGGAAGAGAGACAGAGACAGAGGAGAGAGAGAGAGGAAGAGAGAGAGGGAGAGAGAGAGAGAGAGAGAGAGAGAGAGAGAGAGAGAGCGAGCGAGCGAGCGCTCATTGAAGGTCACGTAACAAATGGAGATCATAGCCTGGAGCAGCCACCAGGCCCTTCAAGCACACATGAGGCTGCTTCCCCTGCACAGGTAGAGCCATTCCTTGAATTTCCTCAGCACCAGCATTGCAGCTGAGGGCAGCTCACAGGCAGAGGAGGAGGCAGCCATGTCTGCGCCTTATCTGAGGTTGCTCTCTGGTCCCCTTGCAGGATCTTAGCTCCACACATGGTTCCTAAGAGGTTGAAACATTTTGGGAACCAGAGGCTATTTTCAGACCAGCCGCCTGCTCAGAGCCCATCTCTAGGATGCCAGAATTTGGGGGGCCTCATATAGAAAAGGTGGCCCTTTGCAGACAGTGGAAACAAATAGAGCCTTCTGTTGCTGAGGTGTGGCCTCAGTGGTCTGCCCTTCATACCCATTCGTGGGAAGCCTTGGGCACTCCACCCAATCCGGTTTCGTGATGGATGTGGCAAGGCGACCAAATGCCCCTCATTAATCACTGGCTCCATCTGGCTCTGTGCTTGATGATTTTCAGCTGACTTGAAAAAGACCCAATTAGATCAAAACATTTTGACAATTTATCTTATGGCGTGAGGGCCAGATAAAGCCTATGAAGTCATCATCTAGGAAGGAGGAAGGAGAGTTTAGTGAGAGAAGAGGTCCTACAAGAGGCTTCTCATGAAACCAGAGCGCAGTCTGCCTCCCAGGGGAGGCTGCATATATCAGTGCCTGGCCCAGGGACCGGAAGGGTGTGGGTACCTTTGGTTTGAACAGGAGAGGCCAGAGCAGGGAGTCTGGGTGGAGCTGAAAGATGAGCAGTAAGGAAAAAGCGAGTTCTTGGGCTGCTTGGTACAGGGTGTGAGTACATGGAGTGGACACATTCAAGACCAGTCCCAGAAACCCTCATTTTCAGGGGTCCCTGCCCCTGCCCTCCCACCCTGTGATGGGCTACCTGTCAGCTCTTGCTGATTGCTACCCTCTCCTCAATGGATAGGACTACTACACACCTCCTTGCCAGGTGGGAGCACTAAATATACCCTTGCTGGGTGGGAGCACCACCTACCCCCTTGCTGGGTGAGAGCACCAACTATTCCCTTGCTGGGTAGGAGCACCAACTAATCCTTTGCTGGGTGGGAGCACCACCTATCCTCTGGATGGGTGGGAATACTACCTATCCCCTTGCTGGGTGGGAGCACCCCTTATTCCCTTGCTTGTTGGGAGCACCAACTATTCCCTTGCTGGGTGGGAGAACCAACTGTTCCCTTGCTGGGTGGGAGTACCACCTACTTACTTGATGGTACATCTGTGGTAAGAAGCCATGAGACCTCAGCTTTGGCTCTTGACCTTTTTTGTTTCTTTTGTGAGACAGTATCTCATGTAGCCCAGGCTAGCCTAGTAGCTGTGGTGATTGAAAGAAAATGGCCCCCATAGGCTCACAGGGAGTGACGCTATTACGAGGTATGGCATTACTGGAGTAGGTGTGGCCTTATTGGAGGAAGTGTATCACTTGAGGTTTCAGAAGTTCAAGCCAGCTCACTGGCTGTGATAGTTCGTATATGCTTGGCCCAGGGAGTGGCACTATTTGGAGGTGTGGCCTTGTTGGAGTATGTGTGTCACTGTGGGTATGGGCTTTAAGACCCTACTCCTAGCTGCCTGCCAGTCAGTATTCTGCTAGAAGACTCCAGATGAGGTGTAGGACTATTAGCTCCTCCTGTACCATGCCTGCCTGGATGCTGCCATGTTTCCACCTTGATGATATTGAACTGAACTGCTGAACCTGTAAGACAGCCCCAATTACATGTTGTCCTTCATAAGACTTGGCTTGGTCCTGGTGTCTGTCCACAGCAGTAAAACCCTAACTAAGTCACTGACTTTTCCTGATGCTTGTCAGACCCAGGGATAGAGCTACCTGTCCAGCACCATGACTGCCTGCATGTGCAATGCTTCCCACCATGAGGACAACAGATTAAACCCCTGAACTGTAAACCAGCTTAAACGCTTTCCTTTATAAGTGCTGCCATGGTCATGGTGTCCCTTCACAGCAAAGAAACTCTAAGGCAGCTGCTAAGGATGGCGTTGAACTTTGGATGCTTTTGCTTTCACCTCCCAAGTACTGGGATTGAAAGCAGGTATCTCCACGCTGCGTTTACATGGTACTGGGGCTGGAACCCAGAGCTCTGTGGATGCTAGGAAGCACTGTGCCAATGAAGATATGTCATAGTGGACGCACCCCCCCCCCTGCTCTTTGTTCTGAGGAACCCTGGCATCAATTTCCCCTCTTTACCCACCAGTGTGGCTAGCTGCTCAGCAACCCTGGCTGGCATCTCACCACAGCCTCAGGAGCTCTGCTCCAGCTGTGCACCCAACAGATGCCGGGAGGCTGAAGAGCAGACCGTGTCTCCTTCCCACTTCCTTCCCCAGCTCCCCAGGCTAAGGTGAGGCTGCAGAGAACTGACTAGGACAGCAACCTTTGTTTTCTGGTTGGGACCTCCATTCTGCCTGTTAAGCTGGGGTTGGTTCCCAGCTTGTCTCTGCTTTTTCTGGGTACCTCTGGGTTGACTTAGGAGTGAAGAAGACCTTCTTTGGGAGGGCTGGTGTGAAACAGCCCAAGGAAGACTTCTCCAACTGTATTAGTTACTTTCCTCATAGCTATGACAAAAAACGCCAGAAGAAAGCAATTCAATGAAGCAAGGGTTTATTTTGGGTCAGGGTTTGAGATAATAGCCTATTAGTGTGGGGAAGGCATGGCCAGAGGAGCGTGAAGCATCTAGTTACATTGAATCTAGTTACATTGAGTATGCAGTCAGTGGTCAGAGGAGCGGGAGGCAGCTAGTTACATTGAATCTAGTTACATTGAGTCTGCAGTCAGTGTTTGAGTTGCTTCCCCCTCTGATAAACATGATAAAGGGTTGTGAGCAAGGCAACTGAAAAAAAAAAAGCATTTAATTTAGTGTGCCGTTTCAGAGGGTTAGAGTCCATGATGGCACAGTAAAGCAACAGCTGAGAGCTCACATCTGGATCCACAACCACGAAGGAGAGAAAGATAACTGGGGTTCACATGGACGTTTGAAACCCCAAAGCTCATTTCCAGTGACACCATTCCACCAAGGCCACACCTCCCAAACCTTCCCAAGTAGGTCCACCAACTGGTGACCAAGTATTCAAACTCAAGAACCCACAGGGACCTTTCTCGTTCTGACAACCACAGAGAATGCTGGTGTTAAACTCATCTCCTTTTTATCCCCTGGGACAGGACCTCAGCTACTGAGATGGTGCTCTCCACATTCAAGAAGAGGGAGGGAGAGGGAACCTACCTACGGTGGGCAAGGGTACCTTGACTCATCTGTACTTTTTGGTCTTTGTAAATAAATGAACTTGGCGTTCTAAATTCCCCTCTTTAACAGAAAGGAAGCATTTAGCATGGCTGTTTTGGCAATCCACAGAGTCCAATTGTTTTGGTATATAGCAGAACTCTGTTGCCCACAGGCTATGATGCTCTGAGGCAAATCATTCATTCTGTCTCCACATTTGTAGAGTAAGAAACACCTCCACCATTACACGTTACACATGCCAGAGATCCTACACGGATCCCAACCATAGCACTACTGTGGTTTCACGCTGGTAAATTCTTTGTCATGAGAGGATGTTTGGCAGCATTGCTGGGTTCTACTCACTGGCTGTCAGCAGCAGCAGCAACATGCCTCACCCCAGTCATGGCAACGTTAATAAAAGTTAATTAAAGGTAGGGAACCACCTGGATCAGAGTAACTTAGTTCCTTTAGAGTACCTAGGTGCCAAAGCAACTCAGGTAAACAGTATTCTTATGCATCCAAGAATGGAAAAAAAGGGAGTGGGTCATGCAACTCCATGAAGCCAAGCAAAGGGATCCAGACTCTTGCAGGGGCAGAATCTTGGACAGAAGTCAAAGTATTTGGGATCAGCTTCTTTCCTTGTTCCCTTGGTGTTGGAGTCTTTGGACACTGGTAGAGAGTAATTTTCCATGTTTGTAAAATGTGGAGGCCCCAGCAGAGGCTGTATGCAGGGACCCCTTCTCTGTCTCTCAAAGCACAGTGTGGTGGGTTCAGGGCCTGTCACCTCTCTCAGGCAGCTGCCCCAGGGCTGGGCTTCAGTTCAGCCTGGCTGGGGAATCCTCCTCAGATGTACCCCTCCCTCCCTCCACAACTGTGGAGCAGATGCAGCCTGGTGACTACGGCCCAGCCACAGGTGGTACCTGTCACACATGCCTCCATTCTCCATCGTCCTACAATCACTTTTGGCCCCCAAACAATTTGCTGGGTGAAGGGAGAGGAGGGCCCAGAGGGAGAGGAGGAAGAGAGGGAGGGGAGATGGGGTGGTGTGGGGTTAAAAGTGGCTTTGAAGTTTGCAACCGTCTTATAGAAACCATCTTCAGTCACTCCCCATTTGGGTGATGTCAGGAGAACACATTACCATCTGAGATCAAATGCAACAGCAAGAATCACTTGTTGTGCACCAGGCTGTAGTCATAGATCAAGGACTGCAGGCACATGCAATTCGTAACTTTCCCCAAAACAGATTGATATTTTCCTCTTCCACTTTGTGGGAGGAGACATCTGACTTTGCCTCAAGAGCAGTTTGGGAGGCGGCAGAGAAATTACAGCAGGGCCTAGAGACTTTGTCAGTCACGCAACTGGTGCCCAGTTCTGTTTCAAGCCTCTTTGTGTCCCGAGGCTATGTAGTGGATGTAAAAGAACCCGAAACAACCCTGCCAGGCTCCCTAGAGTCTGGTCCAAGCAGAGCACAGAGCAGCAGGCATTGTGGTTTATTTTTCCTGTTATAGGCTCTTGTTGTTTTGTTTGAGGTCTTCCGTGTCTTTCCACTGTGGATGGAATTAAGGTCCAGAATGGCGGGTAAACCTGGGAAGATGCTTGATGAGATGACTCAGTTGGTCAAGTGCTTGCCTCACAGGCATGGAGGCCCAAGGTTGAGTCCTAGAACAAACATAAAAATAAATGAATGTGGTGGAGGCTGTTTGGAGTCTTGTGATAGGAGGACAGAGTCATGCAGACAGCCTAGCTTCCCATAGTGAGTTCCAGAGCGGTGAGAGGGCCGGTCTCAGAAAGTAAGGTGGGGCTGGAGAGATGCCTCTGGGAGTAACGGTGCTTGCTGCAAATGCTGACACCTGAGTTTAACCCATGAGAACCACATGGTAGACAGAGAGATAAGATTCCCACAGGTTTGTCCTTGGACATCTGTGGACACACACACACACACACACACACACACACACACACACAGAGAGAGAGAGAGAGAGAGAGAGAGAGAGAGAGAGAGAGAAAAGCAAAACAAGGTGGATGGCTACTGAGGAATAACATTCAAGATTGTCCTCTAGTCTCTGCATGTAACATACGACACACCACATACACAAACACACACATCACACACACACACACACACACGACTGATTTTGTTTGTTTGTTTTGAGACTTTCAAGTAAGCAGAGCAATTGAGCCAGGGGCAGCTCCCCGCACCCACCACAGAAAGGAAGAGAATGAAGATAGGGAAGAGTGGCAGGATCCAGGTGCCATGAAGTGTTGACCTTGAGCAATTCACTCACTTTCTCTGGAAGCTCTTTCTCCTCTCAGTGAATAGAAAATGTGGGGACCCCTCGTAGCTTCTTCTCAGAGCTAAGAGAGTTGGGAACACAGGAGGGAAAGTCCTGCAGAAAATGCTTCCTGAAGCCACATCCAGAGACAAGTTGCTGCTGCTTGTGAGGGAAGCTGGTACTGTGTGTGGCCTGACATCCGACAGAATTACTTCCTGTGTCAGGTGACAGTTATCTGTTGCCCTGTACAACTGTTTCCTGTAACAGTTATTTGAGAAACAGCTTAAAAAGTCATTTCAAATATTTCAGTCCACGCCTGGCTGCCTTCACCGTTTGCGGGTAAGAGGTAAGACAGACCTCAGGGTGGAAGGGTGTGGTGGGAGGAACTTCTCATCTCTCATGGCTGCTGAGAGTGAGTGATGGAGGGTGGGAGGGAAGGACAGAGGGAGACAGATATTGAGGTTCAAGGAAGCTAGGGGCAAGATACCTTTCAAAGGCACACCATAGTGACCTTCTACCTTCAATCACGTCCGACCTCTTAAGTCTTTCTCCCCCACCTTCTAGTAACACTATCCTCATTTCCTGACCTCACTGGTGGATCAATCAACCTATACAGTCAGCACATCATGAGCCAACCCTTCCAGAGAGCCCTACTAACTGCTAACTAACCCTTTAACACAGGACTGTTTCAGAAGATGCTTCTTATCCTACCTCTTACCACACACTTGGAATGAATTCACACTGTCTGAGCTTCAGCAGACACGGGTCGAGTCTGAGGGTCCCATGCCACAAGTGTGTGCTTGGAGGGGTCACTATGTATCCAGGAGAATGAGGCAGGCAGGTGACTTAGGGGAAGATCGTGGCCCCCTGGAGGCAGCCCCAGGAAAAGGACAGGCCAACACTGACTTGTCCCTAACTCTCTGTCTTGGGGGGACCTGGAGCACAGGGTAGAGATTAATACCATCACTCTCCATGCCTCTCAGCCACATCCCTTCTGTAATTCATAACTTCTCTCTAGCAGCCCAGCTGACTCAGGACAGCCAGCTCAGTTCAAGTGTTTATCCAGTTGTCTGGGATCAAACCCTAGCTCCACTGATTCCATGCTGTGCAACGTAGCCACACTTGTTAGCTTCTCTGGGCCTTGGCTTTTAGTCTTTTAAGTTTATTTTGTTGTTTGTTTTAGATTACAACTTAATGTGCATACAAGTAAGTGAAAAAGTCCAGTGAATTTGCTTCTCAACATAAAAAGCAGAACTTTTTTTTTTTTTTTGTCATGTTGGGGCTTCCTCAGATCCATTAAATCGTGGTCCCTTGGAAGCAGCCCCAGGAAGAGGACAGGCTGACACTGACTTGTTACCTCTGGTCAGGTACAAGCCATCTTGCTTTTTGATACAGGGGCTTGCACTGGCCTAAATTATCATTAGAATAAGTCGCTGGCCAACGAGCTCAGGATCTCCGAGTCTCCTCCTCCCCAGTTCTGGGCTTAAAAGGGGGGACCACCATACTCTGCGTTTTTATGTGGGTTCTGAAAAACGAGACCCTGTTCCTCTTGCTTCAAAGCAAACACTTTTTTTTTTTTATGAGATGGTACAATCTCACCCTCAGCACAGGCTAACCTGGAATGCACTATGTAGACCAGGTTAGACTTGAACTCATGACAATCCCCCTACCTCTGACTCCCAAGTGATGAGATTACAGGTGTGAACCACTACACCATGGAGACATTTCTATGACTCATCTCCGCTACCCTGTTTCTCCCATCTTTTCTGTGTAGACTCCTTCATTGCATAAGCACATCACAATTAACTTCTGCATTCCTCTTTCGATGGGTGTCATACTGGCTGGTTCTGTGTGTCAACTCGACACAAGCTGGAGTTATCACAGAGAAAGGAGCCTGCCTTGAGGATGTGCCTCCAGGAGACCCAGCTGTAGGGTATTTTCTCAATTAGTGTTCAAGGGTGGGAGGGCCCATGGGCTGGCAGTCCTGGTTTTTATAAGAAAGCAAGCTGAGCAAGTCAGGGGAATCAATTCAGTAAGCAGCACTTCTCCATGGTCTCTGTGTCAGCTCCTGCCTCCAAGTTCCTGCCCTGTGTGAATTCCTATCCTGACTTCCTTTGGTGATGAACAGCAATGTAGAAGTGTAAGCTGACTAAACTCTTTCCTCCCCAACTTCTTGGTCATGAAGCTTTGTGCAGGAATAGAAACCCTGATTAAGACTGAGGTTGGTATCCTGTTTTATTACAACTAGAAAGAGTGCTTCTGTGAGCATTCTGGTCTTTCCCTCTCTCTCAGTCTCGTTCTGTCTCTGTGTCTGTCTGTCTGTCTGTCTGTCTCCGTCTCTGTCTCTCTGTCTATCTGTGTGTGTGTGCGTGTGTGTGCGTGTGTGTGCGTGTGTGTGTGTGTGTGTGTGTGTGTGTGTGTGTGTGTGTGTGTGTACAGACTCTGAAGAAAAGTTTGCATGTCTTAGGGAGTAGTCATACTAACTTTATGGGGGGAACACTAGGTTATGTTCCAGCGTGAAACTGTCTGTGCTTTCATTTGGGATATGGATGCCTGCTTCACAGAGGAGCTGTTTGGGATGCATAGCCTGGAGCCAGCTGCTATGTTCCTGTCAGGATTTGGGAGAGGGCTCATGCATCTTCTGTGCTGTTGCTGCTGCTGCTGCTGTGCCAGCTGCCCTGGCGCTCTGCTGGAACTTGTACCTGTGGCACTAGCTTCTGGGCTTTAGCTATCATTGGCCTTTAGAGTCCACACAGCAGCTTGGTGTTATCATCCCATGGCCTCTTTCACTAGGCCCCAGTCAGAGCATCTTGCCCACTTCCAACAGTCAGTGCTCTCCAGTTTAAGTGGGGACTGTGAGCATTCAGAATTGGATTTGGTGGGGGCAGGTTGGAAATTCTGTTTCCAGGCACATGTGGTCCATTCTTTGTGAAACAGTACAGACCACACAGGCCATTTATTCAGAATATCCCAAACATACCTTCCAAGTACCTCTCAGCCTACAACAGGGAGCATGCAGTCGTATTAGTGTGATACTGAATGTCTAACAAAATGCCAGTTTCCATCTTGACAGAAGAGCAGAGGAAGGAGATGGAGGATGGAAGAAAGTAGAACTGGGTCAGAAATGCTTTTGGTTATGGTGAGCTCTGGGGGATGCTGTGTTAGCCAAGCCCTTAGCAGCCGAGGCAGACTCTAGAACCAGGACAATGGAGTAGAGAAAGGCTACGTTAGTAATGCCCTTTTCACGATATAGGAAAAAACTCCTTCTGTGAACTCTTTAAATGACTTTGAAACTATTTTTCTAGGGAGTGAGGCTAAAACCAAACATCCCTAATGCCTTCTGAAATCCTTATCAGGACGGACATTCAGCTAGGCAGAATCCATTGCTTGACGAGGACCTTTTAGTTTGGGGTATGACTCCTACTTGGCTCACTAAGTTTACCTAGAGCATAGGAAAGCCTGGCCCTTGCATTCTGGTCTTATACCCAGAAACCCACTGTTGGGGAGAGTACTGAGGTGTGCAGATGGATGGCCAGTCTCTCTAGGAAGTAAAATTCAGTCTTTGAAGAGTTAAATACTCCCTGTTCATCCCCATCTTTGCTGTTGACAGGTAGGCACCAAGGGAAGCATGCACACACAGTTCTCCATGGCTGGCAACCTAAGATACTCATTACTCCCTGGCACTATTCACAGCTCACGAATGAAATACCATACTTTCTTGTTCAAATAGAAAATTTCAAGCCAGATCTGGTGGAACAGTTCTGTAATTCTCAACTACCGTGAGACACTGAGGCAGGGAAACTAACAAGTTCAAGTCTAGCTTTTTCTTTGGAGTGAGTTCTAGCCTGGGCAACTTAGTGATATCCAGTATCAAAATAGAAAGGGAAAAAAAAGCAGGGTGTGGATGTAGCTTAGTGGTAAAACTCTTTTCTAATGTGTTCTATGATGTGGGCTCAATCCTTAGCACAGCAAAACAAACAAAAATAAAAGAAAACAAAAATATTCAAGTGTGAATTTCTGGACACTGTCCGACATCAGGATGATGGTGACTCAAATATTCCAGCTCTGGAGCCCAGACCCACATGTTCAGACTCTAAGATAGTGCTGGATGATGTGAGTTCTTCAGGCTCTAATCTGACTCTTGGGTTCCCTCAACCATCTTTCTCAGCGAAAAAAGTGGTGAGGCACTGAGGCAGGATTTGAGGTGCAGCTCTCATTGTAGAGATGCCAACAGGAGGGCAGGGGCCCCTGGCAAAACTCCTCAGCTCTCTGCACCCAGTTGGATATTAAAAAAAAATTCAGAGGAAGCTTCTTAGGAGCCAGAAAAAAGTTGCCCAAGATGGTTGGTTTGGAGCTCCAGGTTCCTACTTATTGTCCTTTCCTAACCATAGAAACCTCAATGGTCACTTTAGGAGCCCCAGTGTGTCCCATGAAATAAAATTTTAAAACAACTGAACTAAATAAACCCCCAAAGCCTTTTTTCATTCATTTGTTTTTGATGGTCTGCAAAGATACTACAACATAGCTGAGTTTGGAGATGTGGGTTCTTATGGGCTGAAGTATGTTCATCAAATTAATATTTTGAAACCCTAATTCTCTGTATCTTAGAATGCAACTTAGTTGGAGATAAGATCTTAATGAGGTAATTAAGTTAATAAAGTCACTGGGGTGAGTCCTAATCTAAGGACTGGTGTCCCTTTAAAAAGAAATCAAGACATACACAGGAAAATACTATAGGAAGAAGTGGCAGCCTACAAGGTATGAGGATACAGGGAGAAGATGGCGGCCTCCATTTTAGGAAGGGAACTAGCAGGAGAAGCCTGTTCTGGTGATACCCTTGTTTTGGACTGCCTGCTTCAGGGAGATACATTTGTATCATTTAGGTTTTGGACTGTTTGCCTCATGAGCAGATACATTTGTATCATTTAGATTACCCTGTCCGTGGTACTAAGGTATTTTAGCTATAGCAAGCTAACATGGCCAGCTTCCTACAAAGGCTTGCATTATCCGGAATTTTGTTTCTTTCTTTCTGACACTAATTTGCAAGTGTGTCCTCAGAAAATCAGAACCATATTCTTCACAGGGGAGGTGAGTAGTATCCAAAGAAATGTCTCTGTCCTTGGGGGAATGAGAGGCATGTTCTAGAGCTTGGCGGTTTGTGGGTAGTGAGTGAGATCAACAGATGTTCATGTTAGATTTCAAACCTGGGATGACTAGTGGACAGGTCTCACTCAGAACCTGTGGCTCCTCCCAGCTCTCCTCACCCCAACCCCTCCTTCCCAGGGCTGGGATTCTGCTTCCCCTCGCCCAGTCTGATTCCCTTTATTGTAAAACTGCCACCTTGGCTATACCACTTGCTCTCTTGGCCTCTTGGCTAGGGCCAACTCTCTTTGTCATCAGCTCCTTTCTTGCTCTCCCTCCCTTCTCTCCTCTCACGGTTTGGTTTATTCTGCAGCTATGTTCAGCCTGGGCCCTTCTCAGTGGTTGCTTTCTCCCTTATGTCTCCAGTAAAAATTGTCTCCATACTTTAGGACTAGTCTAGTCCTCCACCATTTATTACTTATTTTATAAAACTCATCTGGTGCTACAACCATGGGAGGAGCATAAATGAACCTCCTTCCAAGGGACTTGACCTCTCAGAACCAAGCTGCTAACTTGACTCTGCTAAGGTATGCATAAATTATTTGTTTCTGCTGGCTTCTGTCACTCACCATATTTGATTTCAAATTCTAGAGTCTGCCTCTTCAAACACGTCTTTCCTGCACCTGCTCTGACCATCTGTTTCTCCTTGCCTAGCCAGTAAGTGTTCTCTGGCTCTGGGGCCTGCTTTGCCCTCCAGCGTCCGTATCACTTGGGGCATATCTCTGTCTTGCTGAACCCTGCTTTACCCTCTGGGGCACCCACCACATGAGCATATCCCTGCTATGTATGACCTTTGAAGTGTGTGCCCTACTGTGTGTGCAAAAGACACCCTGTTCTCCTCATCTCCTCTAGGAGCTCCCTTCTAAGTCCCAGAACTCCTCTATACCCTTGTGTGTAACTTCTATGATGTTGGAACCTGCCCCTGGGTAGAGTTCCTGCTTGTTCCTTTTGTCCCTCATGGCTGTGCTGTTCTCTGTCTTTCGGCTCCCTCTTAGAACCTATTGGAACCCTCCTCATGGTGGAGTTCATTTTATGACCCCTCTTTTTCTCTTCAGAATCAATTCCTTCTTTGGGCTTATGTTTTATTAAAGGTTTACTATTTTACTTCAAACTGTTTGGCCTCAGTACAGCTCAATGGCCAAAGATTGTACCCACTTCTGTCACGTCACAAGCCCATGATCTAAAGGCTCTTGTCTCTAAGGTGCATTTATTTGTTTAATCTCTATGATTTCTCTGTGCTCTTAAATGTTTTTTATAATTTATTTTTTTAATTAGTAATTAATTAATTAATTAAAAATTAAAACAAGGTTTCTAGCAGTTCAGTCCTGGAATTCACTCTACAGACCAGGCTGACCTTGAACTCAGAGATCTGCCTGCCTCTGTTTCCCAACTGCTGGGATTAAAGATGTGCACCACCTGCAGGTTTCTAAGAAACCCTTTAAGACTATTGTGTAAGCAGTCTTTATCTCAGGATTTGTAAATTCATCAGGTATATTTGAAGAGTCTGTAAAATCTGTAACAGAAAAACGTTAGCTTAAAACTTGCTACAAAAGGTTGAATCTTACTTTGTTGTATTATTCAACTCTTATTTAGAAAAATGAATCTTACTGTATATGTAACTTGAATTCAACTCTTGTTTAAGAAAATAGATATTTCTAAATAGCAATAACTCAAAGACACGCATCTACTGCCCTATCCATCGTGTGGATTTCAGTGCTGTTTACAGTTTGTATATAAACTTTTTTTGTAAACTGAAAACTATTGGTGGATGCTTCAGGGGCTTGACCTGGATCCACCTCTCACAGGTCAAATGGACTCCAGACCTGCCTATTTCTGAGGTTCTTTCTCTCTCTCTCTCTCTCTCTCTCTCTCTCTCTCTCTCTCTCTCTCTCTTTTTCCTGGTCTTGGGACTCCCCTCCACCAACTATCAGGGACCGTGGTTCAATCCCAAGTTTTGGCAGCAGATGAATGAAAAAATTAAATAAAAGCTTGGAGGACATGACTACTCCTAAAGGATGGAGATTTTTATTGTAGACATAAGAGAGAAAGTAGACGATGAGAAGAGTCCATGCAGTATATGGCTGGCAGAGTAAACCAAACCATGAGGAGAGAGGAGAGGGAGAGCAAGAAAGGAGCTGATGACCAAGAGAGGTGGCCCCAGCCAAGAGGCCAAGGAAGTGGTGTAGCCAAAATGACTGAGTTTTATAGGGATCAGGATTGGAGGGTGGAGAAGCCCAGTACCAGGAAAGGGAAGGTTTAGGGTAGGGTGTGGGGTAAGGAGAGCTGGGAGGAGCCACTGGTTCTGAGGGAGACCATACCTGGGTTTGAGGACCTAAAATTCACAGGAGTGGTGGTGATGGACATGGTATTTGAGACCTGCAGAAGGCTTCTCTTTTTCCTAGCCTGGGCAAGTCTGGCTGTGCGATATCTGAAGTCTTCTGGAGCCAGAACCCAGGTCTCATGTCTTCCTGCTCAAACTGCAATCATAATAACAGTCAGCAGTGGGAAAACTATGTGAAAACTAGCAATTTTCACTTCACAGGGATTTGGAAAGAATTACAGGTTTTCACCTTTGGGAACTGCCATTTGGTTTCAGGAAAAAAATCCAAGGTGATAAGAAACGTAGGTGAACATGTTCTGTTGTTCATGAGCTCAATGGTGGCAGGGGTGGTGGTGGTCTTCAGCCTTGTTTCATAGTAAGAGGGGTCACCATGGAGGGACTGCAATGGTTGAGGAGGGTGATGGAAGGGAACAGGGATGTGAATGGGTGTTGTTCATAGATATCCTTCCAAGGGAATCTCTTCAGACAGGGTAGGAGGGAATGATGCCAACTCTGAGACATCATTATCCTTCTTGTTGTTTCTCCATGGGTTGCTTGAATGAGGGCAAAGTATGATCAACCCCCACTGGAGCCTCAGTAATGGGTCATATACATTGGTCAACAATGTCTAAGGTCAACTCCTTAGAGTTTTTAAAACATGGATTCATTTGGCAACTATTCAACCACTTGCCAAGTGTCTCTGACTTCCTGGGTATGCTGGGTATAGTCACCATAGATACTGCAGAGGTGTGAGTGAGTGAGTGAGTGAGTGTGTGTGTGTGTGTGTGTGTGTGTGTGTGTGTGTGTGTGTGTTGGGGAAGAGAATGGCCACATTCAAGGGCAAGGTTTACAAGAGAAGCAAAAGAGTTGTGTGTTCAACATACGGTCCACTGTGTAACTCAGGGGTTATGGCCTTCCCCATTGAAGCCAAATAGGACACAGAGAGACAGCCTCTCAGCCTTCCAAAGGGCTGATGTCTGGGTCTGAGGTACACATGGTTCTTAACTCAGGGTCAATATAAGTTCACAGCCTCTTCTTTCTGGTACTCTGACTCCCTCATCTCTATCAGCACTCCCTTCAACATTCCCATAGTACAAGACCTTGGGGGTGCAGGTAAAGCTCATATAGTTGGGGATAAGGATGGGAAATTAAAAGTATGAAACACATGCAGGGCTTTGGAATGGAGTGACTCCATGAGACCCTTCAGTGAAACTTCTAGGTATGAGTCAACTACAGTTAGGCTGGCATCCCAAATCTTTTGCTGTCAGGTTCCAGCCACCTGTCCTAAGAGGCCTTCTGTGCTGAGGCATGAATGCAGCTATGGGATCTGCTCTTGAGAGCAAGTGCACAGGTTGTAAGGGTGGCTGGTCGCTGTGGAAGAGAGCCCAGGATTTCTGGTATTCTGAGGGGATGAGAAGCTGCCTCTCACCATTTCCATCAGGTGACTTCTGTTCCCATCAGTCAGATGGGAAAACTGATTAAAGAAAGACCTGAAATGGAGACACTCTCACTGTAGATACTAAATAAATGGCTTTCATTCCTTCTACTTCCTCTGTTACAGAGGGAGTAAGAGCAGCTCAGTTGTCATCACTTCACAGACATGAACTGGAATCCTCTCTCTCTCTCTCTCTCTCTCTCTCTCTCTTTGTTGTGTGTGTGTGTGTGTGTGTGTGTGTGTGTGTGTGTGTGGGGTGCATAGCCATTTGTGTGTGCAAATATGGAGGCCAAATGTCATTCTTCAAGCACCATTTACCTTGTTTTTTTGGTACAGGGTCTCTCCTTGTCCTTGAGTTCCCTGAGCAAGTGGGGCTTTCTGTCTGTCTGTCTGTCTTTCTGTCTGTCTGTGGAGCCTTATGTGTTTTCCTTTCTCCATTGTTCCAGAACTGGGATTATAAATGCCCATGACTATAACTGACCTCATCTGGATTGCCAGGATTTAACTCAGGTTCTGCACTTGCACGGAAAGTACTTTTCCAATTGAATCATTTTCCCAGCCCCTAGGCCTGAAATCTATTCTGGGTCCTCCGCTTCTCTTCAAGGAGAGTTGGAGGTTTCCATTCTGTGACAATGAAGGGCCACACAGGAACTATTCTTTTTGCATGAGATTGCTTCCAGGGACTTGGCTGTAGGGAAGCCAGGCTTCCTCTACTGTAGATGAAAACTGCTGATCTCTTGGCAGAGCCTCTCACTCAAGCAGAAAATGCGACATGATATCAAAGGCACATGGGGATCAGAGGTATTAGGAGGCCTTTATTGGCCTGTCAGATCTCATCTCCGGGGGCGGAACTTCCTTTACCTGATCTCTGAAACAATGTTCTTGCCATTCCATTCCCTGGCCCTGACTCCTCTCCTGGATACAATGACAATTCCCTCTTTGAGAAGGATCTAGAGGCCTGACAACCCTCTGTGGCTGCTAGATAGGGGTGGGGGCATCTGATAGGTGATCCTCAACGGATACAATGCCATCACCTAAGGTCACTTCTGCCCCCAAACTTTGATGCAAGGAGTACATCTGCCCTCTATGGGGTGGACTGTTCCCTAAAGCCCATCTGTTCCTAGGCACAGAACTCAATGTGCCCCTTGGAGATGTATGTGAAGACAAGAGTGAGTCTTGGGTTGTATTTCATGGGTAACTCATCCCACAGGAATCAGTGCTCCCACCCCTTGGATCATGTTTCTATGTAAAGCTGCCTTTGTGAGCTGTTCCCATCTTATCTCAACCTGTGATATGTGTCTTTCAAAATTCATCCATTCTCATAGATGTGAAGTGATGTATCATTTGAATGGAGACACTGCTTTATGACCATGCTCTACTGAAGCACTTTCCTGGTATTCCTTTTTTCCTAGGAATCTGAGCTCCATGACTGTGGGTAGCTGGTGGTAGCCGTAAGACATCTGCTTGTGGGAAAACCATGCTGGATGCATCTGGTTATGGGTAATGGCTGCACTTCTTTGTAGAACTCTGTCACTTGAAGTCCTCATTCAGCCTGTTGCTTTGTTGTTCCAACAGTCAGCCATGACTCCCAAGGGTTTTTTAATGGTGGTCACAGGCAAATGAAGCTTTCATTTCTTTGGGCAAATAAAGGAAGTTATGTGAGCTGTGCATGCAAGTCCTAGGCACAGTACTTGACATTGGATAGGGCTCACCTGCCTGACCTGGGAAGGCTGTGAGATGTCTAGGTTGTAGAGTAAAGGAGACATTGTCACTCAAATGCCAATTCCATACTTGCATGGCATTGGGAAAGGCATCTCTTTCTGTCTCAGGGCTGGGTACCCCACTCCCTCTAATTATCTCATTCAGCCTTGACATATGTCTTATGGCTCCCATTCTGTTCTGCTGGTTGTATTGGCTGGTACTCACCAAAGTCTGAACCTGAAGTGGATTTGAGAAGTAATTTGTTGAACTTCTGACACAAATCTCTTCACTATGAAATAGAACGGAAACTATTAAGCTGGGTATGGGGGCCCATTCCTGTAAACGATGCTAGTACCTGGGAGTTTGAGGCAGGAGGAGTGCCACGGGTTAAATAGTGACTAGCTAGACAGGACTAGCATGAGATCTTGTCTCCAAAGCAAAACAGCCAACAAAGCCTCATCCTGCATGATAATGGATTCCAGGCATGAAGGTGACAGCTACATTGTGTGTCTAAGGTTTTGAAGGGAAGTGCATTTCTTTCTGGAGTCAGAGTTTCGAAAACTTTTGTCAGTTTAGCATCATCAACAGTACCCAAGAACGTAATCTCCCCTTCCTCTATTTGATAACTTCCTCTAGCTCCTTCACTGGCATCCTGACTGAGCACCCTAGACTACCTCTTCCTTGATGAATGGCCTGCTCCAAGTCACACATGTGTTCAGTGCCTTCATTCCCCCCCACACACACTTGCAAAGCAAAGACGATACTACCCTAGGTGTTTGGAGCGATGTAGAAATTAAAGTTCAAACCCCGTGAGCCCCCAGGATAGTCCTGGGGAGTTCTTGGGGAGTTCTGAGTGATTTTACACATAGCCCTGGCATTGTGGCTATTGCTTTACCTCCTCATGATGTGCCTTCCTGTCTGACCTTAGTCTTCCTCTGTGGATAATGAACTCTACACCTGGTGACTGCATCGGGAGCATCAAGCCCAAGCCGAATGCTTTAGCTGCTGTCCTGGAGTGCCTTCTGGTCATTAGAGTTTCTGCCTGGTGTCTGTCTTTCCATCAGTAACTGTTAACCTGTGCTCACCATCCTTGAGAACCCTGGATGATGGCCAGGACTCTTGGGTTGTGAGCCTTGAGGGGAGCAGCCCTGGGCACCTCCAGGATTGACATTTGAGGAAATCTGTCCCTGCCCCTTTGCTACCTGTTTCTGCACTGCTGGGTCAGAGTTACTGAACAGGTGCAATTACCAAGGGAACTTGCAATGCAGGAGTGCAAGGACACAAGGCTGCACCTTTCACAGGACACAAACTCTACACAGAAGGGCAGAGATTAGGTAAACATCCCTGGATATGGGGGTTCCTAACTGAGGAACTCTCTGCTGTGGGCCTCTCTCCCCGGGAGCCTCATTCCTCCATTGAGCCTTCTGGAGGAGACTCTGCAACTCTGCTCAGGAAGCTCTGCTCCCTGCTCAGAGGCTTGGCCTGGCCCAGGGACTCATTTTCTTCCTTTTAGAGCTGTTCTATGGGCTTTACTATCTCTGCAGTTCATTTCCAGAGGTGGTTGATTGGTGCATGTGTACCAATGCATACACACACACACACACAGTGCATACACACACACACACACACACACACACACACACACACACTGCACACCACACATACACATCTCCACATTTATGGCCCCATATACACAAACCCAAACAAACACAGTGTGGCCTCTATGCACAAATATGTGTGATGAGGAAACATACAGAATCATGAACAAATTTTCTCATAGTATCTATTACTGAACAAATATTCTCATAGTATCTTTTTACTGAACAAATATTCTCATAGTACAGCTCACACTAAGGAATAAACATGTTCTCTTAGATGTGTCCTGCTCTTCAAATGCCAGCTCTCTTGACAGAAGCCTTTAGGGCACCGGGAAAGGCCCTGGCTTGCCATTTCCTTTCTTTGGCCAGTTCTGGATGTCCTCTGCAATCGATGTATGTAAAGCATCAGGTCCTCGTCTGAGCCATCTGCATCTCTACAGCTTCACGGAGGACAGATGTTTTAAAGTGAATGCTAGAATACCACACTCCCTAAATGCAAACTTGCCCTAACCAAGAGACTCTAATATTACAGTGGTCTCAACAAGGTAAGTCTCTTTCCCTCTCACATACCAGAAACATGAGAAGAGCCAGGTTGTTGGGGAAGTTCTACTCGGGAAGACTTCTGAGCACCCAGAGCACAACCTCTGCCCCATCTGTGGCCCTGTCTCTCCTCAGAGGCCTTCACGTGCCTGTTCACAACCAACTCATCACCATGTCTGTAGAATGCCAAGAGGAGAGGGCTCACAGGAAGGGGTTGCTTTTGGAATTGAGAGATGGCTCAGGTGTTGCCTCCATCACTTGCAATAACATCTCCTCCATCTAAATGTGGTCACAGGGCTAGCCTAGCTGCAAAGGAGCCTGGGAAGTTTCAAGTCTTTATGGAAGAAAGGGAATTTGCCCTCAGATGGACAAGTAGTTGTCTTATGAGCTGCCTCATGTGTTGGTACGAGGGATTGTATGCAAAGCCAGGGTTTGAGAAATGGGAGCTATTATTTAACAATTTCAAAGGAGTTCTCAGGGTGAATGAATAATAATATGAATTATTATTATTATGCTTCTTTGGTGTGGCCAAGGATGTGGAATAAATAAAAGGTCTCAGCCACCAAGTCTTTTGGACAAGATTTGGATGGAGCATGTACCCGTGAAGGCAGAACTCACATGAGGCATGTGCCTTCTCTCTTGGCACATCTCAAAGTAGCATCTTGGAGGAGGCGAAGGCTTTCTAGAAGGGTCCCTCAGGCAAAGGCTTGCATGTAAGAACTCTGCAAAGGCAGGGGGCGTAATGATTGTTGTCTAGTTTCTCATTCTGGCAATGGTGTGTTGTCATAGCCTGTGGAAGTGTTCAAGGAGGAACCGAGCAGCCCAGCAGGACATAAAGCTGTCACGTGCTACCCACATTGGGTCCCACCACCTCCCCTTTCTGAGTTTTATCTTGTTCACATGCTTAATGGAGACGTGGACACTTCCCCTGTGAGGTGGTTACAAGCTGAAGCAAGATAATGGGTGTGTTGCGAGTTCTGAAACTCTGCATGTGTGAGGAATTAGGGTAATTGACTAAAAGTGGGCGCATCCATCACTGGCAGTCAGGTGTGTCCCCCACCCCCGCAGGGGTTCATGGGGTGGTTGGGTGGGGCCTTTGTACCTGTCCAAGAGAAATGTTTGCCCATCCCCCGGGAGTGGCCACGGAGCTGTCGGTCCTCATCAGTGTGTCTGCTCTGGAAACGGCTTCCTTTGTGTCACAGAATTGGCACAGTTCAAACCTCTGCTTCAGGAGGTATTTTCTTTGAGTTCGTTGAATCCTCTTTAACCCAGACTAGACAGAGGAAAAGGAAAAGCTCTGAATTTCTCCCTACCTGGGCATCACCGTGGCTTTCAAGCTGTTCTTGTCTCCTGGTTAAAAATCATAGTTGTGTGTCCACACCCCTCAGTTTCCCCATGTGACTGTCAGGAAAGGTAATTGACTTCTCAAGATTAATGCAGGCCAAATAAGGAGCTAGCGGTGAACTCATCTGGGTGAGTTGTTAAGACAGCTGTTGGGCTTCGTGAGGGCAACACTGAGTTGAATCTCTGGCCTCCTGCCTTGCTTTGGTTATCCCTAAAGACTGGCCGCAAAAGATCCATGGCTCAGGATCTCAGGCTGAGCATGAGGACACCTTTGGTGTGCCCTAAGCTGGCCTAGGAGGTGTTTTGGCCTCTCTCTCTCTCTCTCTCTCTCTCTCTCTCTGTAGTTGAAGACAGTAATGCAAAATGATGTCATAACAGAGCTACTCATTGGCCATCTCCTGCTCATTGCTGGATTGATCCTGGATTTAGACTTCATTGTGGCTCTAGGAATGGATGGTCCTATTTTACAGATTAGGAAGTTGAGGCTCTGGGAAGAATCTTGGTTTGCAGGAGAGAGCACAAACAGTGGTAGCAGGGTTTCTGTTTCAGTTCTACATCCTTCAGGCTTCCCGGCTAGGAAACTAGATCCAAAGGGCTGGGGAGGGAAACTTTCTGCCTCAGCTGATGCCACATCCCTTGAAGAATCCCTTACAGACACCCTATTTGGGGATAGAGGGACCTTTGGAGTGTGTTCTATCGAGGGGAATCTTCAGATAGTTGAAAGTCTGGTTTGGGCAATTGTGGTTCAGCCCTTTTATACCCAGCATTAATGTGCTGGAGTTTTCAGAGACCAGAGCCCATAGAATAGGTTGGCCTTAATCCTTTCATATAGGGGGACCCCCGAAACATTAAGACATTCAGAATAATTTAGAGGCTGAGGAGACAACTGAGGGGATAAAGTACTTGCTGTGTAAGTATGCAGACAGGAGTTTGGATAGCCAGCACCCACCTAATGCTGGTAGCATATGTCTGCAATCCCAGAATTCCTGTAGTGAGTTGGAAAATGAAGGCAAGAGAATACATGTCTTCAGTAGAGAAGATTCTGTAGAGGTAGAGGGTAAGGATTATCCTGAGATCTTCTTCTGCCCGGCACAGGTGAACCATGACATGTGTGTCTGCACTCACAGACACCCCGTACAGAAACCTGCACACACACACACACACACACACACACACACACACACACGCACGCACACACACGCACGCACCACACACACACATGAAAAAGAGAAAAGGGCATTTAAATACCCATTCAACTAACAAACAGTACCTAGTATTGCCAGTTCATAACATGGAAACAGGCCCGTATGTCATTCATCAAAGTGTCTCTGTAAGTTGATAATAGCTGTACGTATTGTATATAATGGGCCGCTCACAGAGAAAATACAAAGAGCCAATGAGTGTATGGACAGTTAATCGCTTTCACTAGCAATCAGAGGAATGCAAATTAGAGCAGCAGTAAGACATCATTTACATTCACTGGATAGGCAGAAATTCCAAGTCAGATACTATCTAATTGTGATGGTTTGTGCATGCTCAGCCCAAGGAGTGGCACTATTAGAAGGTGTGTTGGAGTAGGTGTGGCCTTGTTGGAGGAAGTGTGTTTCTGTGGGCATGGGCTTTAAGACCCTCACCCTAGCTGCCTGGAAGCCAATCTTCTCCTAGCAGCCTTCAGATGAAGATGCAGAACTCTCAGCTCCCCCTGCACTGCTCCTGCTTGGATGCTGCCATGTTCCTGCCTTGATGATAATGGACTAAACCTCTGAATATGTAAGCCAGCTCTAGTTAAATGTTGTCCTTATAAGAGTTGCCTTGGTCATGGTGTCTGTTCACAGCAGTAAAACCCTAACCAAGATACTGATGGCGGCTAGGGTAGGGGAAATATATAAATTTTTCTATTTTCTGTTCCTAGGGATATAGATCAAGACTTCTGCTAGCTTGCAGGGGAATATGGGGGTTCCTATTGAAACACAACAGGCACATCTACTAGGGTTTAGTAGGCTTTTGTTGCTGATAATTCTTGAAGTGTACAAGACAAAACAGACACAGAGTCTAAAGTACCAAAAAACATAGATCAATTGTTTGAACATGGAAGGAGTTTGTTTTTCAAATAATTGGATGTTTACAGAATAGGATGATGTGTAGCCATCTGGATGAATTATCAGGAGAACCTGTGCTACAGGGGAGAGACTCTCTGGGCTGTCAGGAAAAATCATATTCTCAGCAAACCTCCATCTGATGCCAATGGCAAAGCCCTGTAGTCCCAGAGGTCTCTGTTAGTGGGAAACACACGTACAGTAACGTATTTGTGTGTTGCGGGTATGCACGGGACACATCAATTGTGTGGCGATCAGAGGGCAGCTTGGAGAGTTGATACTCTCCTTCCACCACGTAACTTCTAGGGATGGGACTCAGCCCCTCGGACTTGGAAGATAACATTCACCCAAGGCCTTGTCTCCATGGCCCAACACACAGGCTAGGAGAGTTGTTCTCAGTTGGCAACTTGAAGAGTCTGAAACCAACTAAAACCCAAATGGCTGGGGACACTTCTAATCCAGATCTTCAAGGTGGGATTGTCCACCTTTAATTTGGGCCACGCCTTCATCTTCTCGTCTGTATGAAGGACTCGGAAGAAGGAAGCTTGCTCTCTCTACCTGCTTGTTCTCATTGGCAAGTCCATTCTCTTACCAGCATTAGAGCCTACTCTGGGATTCCAGCGTTCGCTGCTGACCAGCGGAGACATTGAGCTGTGTGGACTGGACAACTGGATTCTTAGACCTTCCATTGGTAGACGGCAATGGTTGAGCTAGCTGGACCACAGCCTGCAAGCTATCCTAATAAACGTGTGCATGTGAGTGTGCGTGTGCGTGCGTGTGCGTTCATTCCATAATTCCATAAATTTTGTTCCTCTGGGGAACCTTGATAAATACAAGGCTTTTAAATCTTGCTATAGGGCTATCTGTGTCTACAAACCTAAGAAAGCATCTGGGGAGAGTTCAGGAGAGAGGCAGTACCTCTTTCTCCCGGGGAGGTCATGGGATGGAGATCATCCCAGTAAGGGACAAAGAACAGGGGACGGCTCTGAGGCCACAAAGTATGGACTGAAGATTTCATTTTCCAGCTTGCTGGCAGTGGGGCTCTGCAAATTCTCCTTTGGAACATGTTGACACTAATAGGATTATCTGGGAAGAATACACTTAAGTCCCAGAGAGGGCTTCAGACCACGTCATGGGCATAATACACGAAAGTTCATTGGTGATGTTTGTTTATTTTGTTTTTTTGTTTTTGAAACAGTATTGACTACCTTTACCCAGAGCTTGCCAATTTGGTTAGGAGGCCAACCATGAAACCCCATAAATGTGTCTGTCTCCACCTTCCCAGCACTAAGATCACAAGTTCAGGATCCCCTCTGTTAAAACAAAACAAAACAAATCAAATCAAAACAAAACAAAGCCCCAGGGGTTCTAGGGGTACAAATCACGTCTGCACACCTGTGAAGTAAGCCATTTACCAACTGCACTGCCTCCAGCCTCATCAGTCCCTCTCCCACCCCCCCACCCCCATTTTACACACAGCGCTTTAAGGTTTAGAAAATAGCGTCTTGGAGTACTGTCCTAACAACAGTATTCATGGAGCGTACGCTCATGTCACATGAGCTTTTTGCGTTTCACAGGCACGTTTATGATTTCACTAAGAAGGTCCTCTAGCAGCCCTGTTCTTTCTTTTTAATTAAAAAAAAAATTAAAGTTGCATATCTGTGTACTGTGTTTACATCTCTTCCTCCTTCTAGCCCTTCTCATACACCATCCCTCAAATACAAGACCTCTTTTACCTTTATTATTTTTTTCACCTATAATTTTTAAAATGTCCTTTTCTTCCCCTCCCAGTTTTTCTCAGACCACAGTTGCTTTGGAATTTCCCAACCTCAAACCTGCCGGAGAGTCTCAGCTGAGGGCAAGGCCTTTCTCTTGTCCACGCACCCCTTAGGTCCTTTAAGGTCTGTATCAATTTAACCTCTATTTTTCACTTGCCTGATTCCTGATTTTTGTCACACCAACAAAAGCCCCGAGACAAGCCCCCAAAGAAATCTCTCTCCCCCCACTCTCCACAACTCCTCAGTAACTTACTGGAGCACACCAGAGAGAGCCCAGCCCTGGGAGTTCGAGCATGTGGAAGGGGCAGGTCCCTGCCACACTAGATTCATCAAGAAAGCAGCTTAATTAAGCCTGAGTGTCAACAGCTCTGTTTTTAAAGCGAGTCACTGCTACTATAAAAGGTTCCTTTTCCCTGGGTACATAATCCTATTTTTGCACTGTGCAATTGGCCATGAGATCTTCCTGCATTAAGCAGCTATCAAGTAACTCACGTTCTACTCGGCAGAAGAATGGCGACGCTATAAGACTCCTCTCTTGGTTTGTTTTTCCGAATTTCTTCATGGGCGCATTTGTTTAATATCGATTTTTTTTTTCTGGCTTCCATGCTAGACAAGGCAAATGTCACCTCAGTCTGTTGCTATGACTCTAGTTGTGACGCAATGATTTCCACTTTTCTTTCTAGATGAATAAACGGAGGTTTAGAGAAATCAAATAAAACCTCATATAGTCTCACAGCTTGTGTGTAAATGGGTCACTCCAATGATTTGATTCTTTCTCTGATGTAGCTGTTTTGTGGAACCAGGAAATAGCAAAGATGAGGTTCATAAAGCCTCAACCTTAGTTAATTTTTTTTTTTAACTTTAGATTTGCCCGTAAATACCTAGCTGAGCAGACTTTTGTAGAAACTAAAATTACTGCCATGAGGTATTTAGGTCACCACTGGGTCCTGGGTAAGTGCATTGCAAGCCTTACTATATATAGGTTAAGGTGGCAGGGAAAGATGACCAGAGCAGTGAGTCTATGGCTGGTTTGTGGATTAGATCACTTGTTAACCGCCACACACCTTTCTTACTCATCGCTAGGTATTTCATGCCATCTCATTGATACACGCTCCACAGAGCCAGATTGCCCAGATTCTCTTATAGTTGGAAATCCGCATCTGACCTGAATTCTACTGATGGATGTTCCAGGGCAAGTGGAAGGAGCAGGAGATGGGTTGACCGCACAGGAAGATCAGATTATGACAGTTTCTGTGGTTTGAAAAACAGCACTTGCAGACCAACATAGCCTCACCCAGAAATATGGAACTGGAAACACTCTTTTTGAGTAGTCAAAGTATCTCTTAGTGGGTGGCCAATGCTTTGAACCAATGTGTTTTAAACACCTAATGCATTTCAGGGTACGCCATCAAGACAAGGAGCAGAGGCATAGAGGGAAACAGATACTTCCTAAATTTTTAATTTTTGAGTTGTCTTCATTATTCCTGGCCACTTTAAGTGGTGGTACCAACGTGCCAAAATGTGTTACCTAAGACAACAGGAACATTTAAACTTTGTAACCAGTTTATGACCCTGACAAGCATGAAAATGTCCATACTTCTAGACACTAGACTATCCCTACGCCTAACAATTGGTAGTATTCTAAATAGTGGGTAAGAGAAAGCGAAAATATAATGTTTGCACAGAATTAATAGGGTTCTGTATGGCAAAGATATGGTCTGAGGAAACACACACGCGATTATGACACACACAGATTATGACACACACACAGAGACACACATTGTTTATGACACAGAGAGATTATGATGCACGCACACACAGGTTATCACACACACCGATTATCACACACTGATTATTACACACAGATTATCACACATACATGCATGCATGCATGATCACACACATACATGCACACACAGATTATGACACACACATTATCACACATTTATGACACACAGATGATCACACACACATACATGCATGCATGATCACACACACAGATGCTGACACACACACATACATGCACACACAGATTATGACACACATTATCACACACTTATGACACACAGATTGTCACACACACATACATGCATGCATGATCACACACACAGATGATGACACACACATGTACACACAGATTATGACACATACATTATCACACATTTATGACACACAGATTGTCACACACACATGCACATACTTTATACAGCCTGATACATCCAGGTCTCAGTCTGTCACTTGCTGAGTGACCCTGGACAAGTTAAAGCTAGTCTCCATGTGTCTATATTAGTAGTTTTCTGTTGGCTGTGATGTAAACCCTGACTTAAAAAAAAAAAACAACTTAGTGGAGAACTGGCTTAGTTCAGTTTACAGTTCCAGAGGGAATAAAGTCTATTACGGTAGGGAAAGCATAGCAGCAGGCATGTAGAAGCATGAATCTGACCTGGCAACCAGGAAGAAGTAAGAAAAAATAGTAAAGAAAAAGTGGAAGACATTATAAAACCTTTAAGCATACTTCCCTTGATATCCATCCTCCAGCCCCATCTCCTAAATCTTCCACACCCTTTCCAAACAACACTATCATTTGTGGTTCCACTTGTTCAAATATATGAGACCATGGAGGGGCATTTCTCATAAAAGTCATAATGGTAGCCTCCTAGCTCTGTGGTGAGAGTCTACTGAGATTAGCCTATGTCGATAGACCACCACAAAGTAAATATTCAACCGAGACAAAGGATCCTTCTCACTTCTTTCTTACCTATTTTACTCCACAGAGAGGTCTAACCCAACCAGCTGCTGTGATTCTGAAATACTGTGTGTGAATACTCTGTGTGTGTGTGTGTGTGTGTGTGTGTGTGTGTGTGTGTGTGTGTGTGTGTGATCAAACCAGCAGTGTTTGATCTATGCCAGAGAGCTCCTCTAGGGCCCTAATGGTCAGGCTTTTTAAATCCAAAAGCTCCTTTTGTATTGCAAGTACATCTTCATGGAATTTCTTAGGTATATAACAATACAGGGCACATTAGGTATATAATACAAGAGAACATTAGGTATATAATACAGGGGCACATGGCTTAACTGTAGGCCAAGGAGGAGGCTTAATGGTTAAGGTGCTTGCAGTACAAGAAGACTGGAGTTTAGATCCTCATCAGAACCCACTAAAATCTAGGTGGATGTGGCAGCCAAGTTGCAAAGGCAAAGACAGGAATCCCAGGCATTCTGGCTTGTAAGATGAGTCATATTAGTGAGCTCTGGGTTTGACTGAGAAGCCCTGCCTCAAGAAGTATAAGGTAGAACCGTGATGTGGGAAGAGTCCCAACATTTACCTCCAGCCTCCATGGGCACATGCATACACATACATCAACACACATGGAGATACAGATGCACACCTGCACACACACACACACACACACACATACACACAAACGAAGAAGAAGAAGAAGAGGAAGGAGAAGAAGAAGAAGAAGAAGGAAGAAGAAGAAGAAGAAGAAGAAGAAGAAGAAGAAGAAGAAGAAGAAGAAGAAGAAGAAGAAGAAGAAGAAGAAGAAGAAAACTAAACATTCATCAGTGCCAGCACAGTGCATACCTGTATTTGTATATTAGAAATGTGCATGTGTATCTTTTCACACACATATGTGCCTGTAACATTTCACTATCTGCACGATACATGTATGTATCCAAGATAGGAACTCTATCTGTGTGATTAGCCTCAAGGAATTTTGTCGACCTCTCGATAGGCAGGTCATCTTTAGCATCCCGGAGTCTGGAGAGGGTACCCCTCGCCATGTTCATCTCGGTCCTTAAATCTTCAGGTCAACTGCTAATTGGCTAAAGCAGGAGGGCACAGAGCAAATGGATTACACATGCTGAGTGACCCCTGACATAAATCTACCACTTTGGGGGTGGTTTTTGTGAGAAACGCTCAGCCTGGCAACGGCTGTGCTGTATTTCTTCTTTAGATAAACAAAGGAACATCTCCACCATTGTCCCTAAACATCTAACAGGGACACGGATGGAGTTCGTCCAGTAAACTCCAAAGGTGCACGGGGACGAGAAAATCAAAGGCACGAGCTTTCCCTGATGTCATGGTCAGGTCCAGCAAACTGACTTCCTTTGAGTCGGGTGTTTTGATACCCGAGCAGATGAGCTTTAAAAAGCTGAGTAAGAAGCTTGCCTGTATTCTTAGACTCAAGTTTTCCAAGAGTTAGCTTAGCTATAAATTAACTAGTCCCCCAAATACATAAATAAATGAATTGCCTTGTTCGGAGACGTCTCCAGTAGGGCGCCGGCTGTTCTTCTGAAGCTGGTGGCTGAGCCGCTGCCCGGCACTTTGAGAAATACTTATCAGTGACATATTGAGGAAAATTGTACCTACAAAAGCAACGTCTTCTTCCATGCAAATCAGGCCCCAATTCCCCACAGATAAGGATCTTTTTGATGGAACGCCTGCAGAATCCCTAGCTCTTAATTCTTTCATTAGTATTCCAGGCAGCTGGTAGCTGAATAACAGAGAAAACTGTCTGAATCGCTGTGTCTGAAGCCTAATATTGATTTGTTTAATAGTGTCAGGAAGTCAAAATTCACAAATCTCCTGTCGATTGTTTATGAGGCAGTTAGCAGAGACTTGGTTGCCCTTGCTTAATTAATAACTCATTACTGAAATTTGATTATATGCTTGAACGCTTTAAATGGGTTCCAACACGGCGGCGGCAGAGCGGGGCGGTGATGAGGTAAGGCACTCTGAGGACAGCTTCCCTCTGGAGGCTTCTGCCTTGAGAATGTCCCCGCATGCCCACCACGTAGGCGCCCTCCAATGTCTCTCCCCAGGTCAACTGCCCTGCGGTCAGTAACTGCACTATGAAGGAGGACTGTAGTCCTGCAGACTGGAGACTTGCTGCATTTGAAATCTGAGGTGACAAGCATCATTGATCGGTTACTTGATGGGGCAGATATGTCACAGGGTTCTGGATGTATCCAGTCAGGAGGCAGGAGCGAGGAGGGAGAGGGATAACAGATGGGGGCCCAGGACACCGTCTGTGTCGTAAGCTCCGTAGTCTCAAAATAGAAAAACCCGGCATGCCTGCCTAGTTGTTACCCTGGATAAACAGAACGTGGGATCAGAACTGAGGTCTGCCTGATGGGAGCTTGAGGCCGGGGCTGTGAGGGAGGCGCCGTTCCCTGTGGCCTAGTGCCAAGGACAGATGGAGAAACGAGGGCCTATGCTAAGGTGATGCCGTAGGACAGGGGTGTCTGGGCTCTGTTTCCACATTAGAGTGGGTACTTAGAGCTAACACGAAGGGCCAGGCTCAGGTGTCTGTGGAAGGGCAGCTCTTCCCCACTGACTTACAATGAGGACGCTGCCTTTCATGAGTCCAACAGAGCTCCTGGGTCATGCTGCTCTTCCCAGCCATTTCCACTGGGTTGATGTCAGTCAAGCCTCATGAACCCCCTGTATTCCATTTAGGTGCAATGAGGTGAGGAGACAGAAACGGGGGCATAGGTGAGCTCTTCTGTGTACTATGACTGTGTGGGGGTTGGGTGACTGGGGATAAAGACAGAGGGGATACGACTGCGCCTCCCAGTGAAGCATTGCTATAGTTCAGCTTGAGGTTAAGTTCTTAGTCTGATTGGAAGACATTCTTTCCTTCATTCTGTGGGTTAAATCTATTGGCTGGGCTGTCCAGGTAATGAGCAGCCCTGGGCTGTGTGGCAGGTACATACCACTTGCTGGCTTCTGTGGCAGGTACGCTGCAGGAGAGATGGGACCTGCTGGTCTGGCCAGTCCACCTGACATCTTCCTTGTGTTTGTCATGATGTAGGTTAGTCAGGGGCGTTCACTGTGCTATCTCAGATTTTTTTTTTCCTGGAAGATTGAAAGGGTTACATTCTGGATTCCAGGCAGCTGACTCATAGAAACCTTCTAGCACAGCACAAAGTGAGGGATGCCTGGTGACAGGCTAACCCTGAAGTGGACAAAGGGCATGGCTGCCAGTGGAGTCTTCCCCCACGGAGACTGTACACTGTGGTTACCCTCCTCAGGAGTCATCAGCTTAGGGAACTGAAGAGCAACTTAGGGCTGGAAACCTATACAAAGGACCATAGCGTATGGCTGTGGATTGCAGGGGTAGTGGTCACTGCCAAGAGGAGCTAGAGAGCTTCTGCAAAGAGGTAGGTCCAGCATAAGGCCTTGAAGGGTGGGTTGAATTTCATTGGGTTGGGGCCCAGGGCATTCCAGGCAGGCCCAGGAGCAGGCTGGTCAGAGGTAGGTTTCAGGACCGGCGACCGGCCAGGGTAATATGACCGGCCTGTCTCCTGCCTGTGGTCTTAATTGAACCAGCCAAGCTTTAAAAATGAACAGTTGATCGTTTGATTAAGAAGGGCCTTTGACTCTTTCGAGACCCACGGAGACTGATTCTTATCAGTGTGGATTGGAACAGTTTGTATGGAGGAATGCTGGCTAGACTCAGGAAGGACTGTTTGTGCTGGCCCTCAGGCCAGACTGACTTGTACTTTCTCAGTGTTGGATCCCTCCGTAGAGTGGGCGTTCAGGGCTTAGGCCAGGCTTGCTGTCCAGTGAAGGGTCCCTGAATCTCAAGGCTGTGCTTGCTTCTCCTGGTGACAGGAACTTCATCAAGCCTGCTTTCAAGGCACCACCTGGGCCTTTGTCGCAAGGCTGTCTGCAACAGCTTTCATGTGGCTCCTTCACCCAGCACCGGGAGAGCTTGCTGTTGTTGGCCTTGGTGCCTATTTATCAACTTGTTGTAAAGGACTTTCGGTTATACAGAGGGAGAAAAAAAAATAGAGTTAACTCTTTAAAAAAAAAAAAACTCTAATTTATTCTGCTTGATTACGCAGCTGGAATGGGAAGGTAGCTGCTGTTTGTGGTTAAATAACTCCTGACAATTTCTTAAAGAAATGATCTTCAAAGCTTTAACGGGTCAGTGGCTCAAGTACAAAGGCAAGATTGATTTTCGTCCTCCTACTCTTTGTTCCCAGAGTTTAAAACAGACACGTTTGGGTAAATTAGTTTGTCTATGTTATTAATGGAAGAAGTTATTAAACTCCCATAAATATGTGCTGGTATCTTGCTTAGAATGCCAAGTTTGTTTTAAGTGGAGGGGGAAAAAGTCAGAAGAAAAACATAAAAAGGCAGAGGGGTTGATTCCTGTCTCCCCTACCACTGTTTCTAGACAGAATTTGAATTGGTGAGCTGGGGAAAGTCTCTAGGGGTTCCCCAAGTCGTAGGGGTCATGTCCAGGGTCATAGGACTGGTGTTGGTGAGATATAAGGAGTAGTGTGTGGTAGGATACTGACAATATCCCTTCCTTAGTGAAGAAGAGGACATGGGGCTGTCCGGCTGGAACTTGAGGGACAGATAAAATTTAATGGCAACTGAAAAGTTTTCTATGCTTTTGCAAGGCTAGGAGGACAGTTGGAAGAGTAAAGCATTTCCCAGAACTCACATTAAATAAAACAATACCAATCAGCCAGCCAGCCAGCCAACCAACCATACACATATCAGAGTAGTATGACATGCATTTATAATTCCAGCACTGGCCATAGAGACAGGAAGATCCCCGAGTCTCACTGGGTAGACAGCCTAACAGAATTATTAAGTTTCAGGGAAACAGTGCCTTAAAAAACAAGGTGAGCACATTCAAGGAACACATTCAAGGTTGACCTCTGGCTTGCGCGTGCACACACACACACACACACACACACACACACACACACACACACACACACACCCCATGGGCCCATTCAGAATAAGGGACCATAAAAGCTGGTTCAACAGGCAAAAGCAGCTTTTCTATCTCACATCCTGGGCTATAGTGTAAAGGATTGGCCACAGGACTCACCATGGGGCACTGCCCAAGTTGTCAGGCCTCAAAGCAACAGGATGCCAACATGGGTAATTCTCTTGACTGTGGGAAGTCCATGAGTTACAACTGTCAAGTCCAGTGTTTTTTTTTCCCCCCTGAATTCATGGTGTGACCCTGGGAGTTCTGTTCACAAAGACTCATGAGCCTTACACTACAGGATGCTAAAGGCAAACATGGAGTCATTTTTCTGGTCCTTGAACAGAAAAGTAAAATACAGAAAATGTTTGGAAATAAAGAAATACATTTGGAAAGACAAGGGGTCAAAATACATCTAGTTGTCAGTTAGTGTTTTTCCTAGACTTCTTTTCTCAAGCCCAGAACCCTTGCATGTGTGAATGTATGCACATGTGAACACACACACACACATACACGTATATATGTGCACATACATACATACACACGCACATGCTGCACTGAGAGCAGAGCTCTTTTTTTGCCTCCAACATTCATTCTTTGAAGCTGCTTCTGGATGAAAACTGCATCCAAATGAAAATGGGCTCCTTTTGTTGTATCGAAGCCACTTCAAGGCAGTCGGGAAGACCGGAATTCGGTATAAGGAATTATTTTAGCAAAGCTTTTGTCTGTCTTTACATTTAATTAATCTTTTAATGTTCTGATCATTTTGATGCATTGAGGATCTTAGTAATTAAACATCAGAGATGGGTCTCGCAGAATATCGACATTCAATAACCATGTCGCTGAACTGAACTTTTTTTTTAGCATCATGTTCAGCTTCCATACACTTGGTCTCCATGTATGTTTTCAAGAACACTT
The DNA here is from genome assembly GCF_011064425.1 of Rattus rattus. NCBI lineage: Eukaryota > Metazoa > Chordata > Mammalia > Rodentia > Muridae > Rattus > Rattus rattus. The sequence goes on along the minus strand of NC_046155.1, from coordinate 56,482,802 downwards.
GTGTATCATTTAATTTCACCAAGCCTCATCTCTGTGGGGCAGGGAACAAAGCCTCCATAGTAGGTGTGTGATGACCGAGAGAGCCCGGGGAACTGGAAGGGGGCTGGCACATGCCAAGTGCCTGCAAATTTCAGTTATTCTCTTTGAGATTCTCTGTTGGGAATCATTCATCCCTTTGCTTCTTCGTACCCTCCATCATCGAGTTCTCTGCAAGCCCAGACCCTCTCTGTGTCTCTTTGAGTTCTTTGCATACATTAGATGAATGAGACCTCAGTATTGAGAGAATGCTGAGTATAAGTTTCTTGGCAGTCTTGGTTACAGGGACTCATTTGTGTTCTGGTAAGCCTAAGTGATCACAATGACAATCTTGAAGAGGCACTTGGGAGGATCTTGGTACTGCACAGCTTAGTCACAATCCAACCCCTATTTGTCCCATTTATCTCCACAGAATGTATGCAGAGTTGGGCCTCACTCATAGCTCCTGACGTCAAGGTCTCAGACCTCCTACCATAAGGCCTATCGAGCACCTGGGCATCCTTGGGATCAATGGATCCATCAGGAACACTGGAGATGAGTCTGGTGATCCTCCTTCAGCCCTGCTGGCTGCTGACAGGTATGGGAGGAGTTGACATTTTCTTCTGAGCACCTCACTCTGTGGGCTGATGAAGTGACTGGGTTCACACATGCTACCATCTTCCTCTATCTGTAGTTAGCTGAAGGGGCAGAAGACTCTGCTCCCATCAGCTGAGCAAGGGATAAATGGACCATTGGGTGTCATCTGCTAGATCAGCTTCCCCAGATTTGGTGATGGTGGGAGGAGGCAGGAGACAAGAGACAGAGACAGAGACAAGAGAATGAGATGCCTCTCAAGCACAGGCTGAGTCTGGCATTGGCTTGCTTCCCCCATATTTTACTGGCTGTATTGGTTACCCTTGTCATTTCTCTCACCAAATGGCTGTTAGAAGCAACTTAAGAGAGGAAAGATTTATTTAGGCCCATGGGATAGAGGACACCGTCTGTTCTGGCAAGGAAGGCATGGCTCAGCAGAGGGTCATTTTATAGCAGTAGGAATTTTCATCAAGGGCTTTTTCTCATGGCAGTAGCAAACTGGAAGCAGAGTGTTCAAGTTGAGAGTGAAGCTTGGGTTGCAAGCGTGTACTGCCATCCTGAGCTTTTAATGTGAGTGCTGGGGACCAAACTCAGATCCTCATGCAAGTACGGTAAACACTCAGACATGTCTCCAGCTCCAGTGGTGGTTATTTCTCTCTCTCTCTCTCTCTCTCTCTCTCTCTCTCTCTCTCTCTCTCTCTCTTGCTTTCTCTTTTTCTCTGTCTCTCTCTCTCTGTCTGTCTCTCTCTGTCTGTCTCTGTCTCTGTCTCTGTCTCTGTCTCTGTCTCTGTCTCTCTCTCTCTCTCTCTCTCTCTTCCTGCTGATTACCATTAAGTGTTCGGAACGGACACCTGCCACCATGATGTTCTGCTTCATCAAATATGTTCAATAGTGGGTTGAATCTCTGACACCAAGAGCCAAACAAACCTCAACTTTTCTCCTTGTTGACTTCAGCTGATTGCCACAGGTATGGGGCTAATAACATTGTTTCGGAGCATCATGATGAGGACAGGAGTCTAGCTGTGTTTCTGATACAATGATAAATAATGACTCATGTCAATCAAGTAGAAAATAACAGCATACCTAACAAAAGTAATATATAGTAAGGAGCAAGTAGAACTTGCCATTTGCAAATGGGACTGGGACTTTCTCTCCTGGAAGGTAAATGGTACCCCAGAATTAGTCTAGTAAAGCAAGTTCGACATGAGAATTGGCCTCTGGTCACTTGAGCCTCCATCCTGGGTTCACAGGTCTCACAGGTCTCTGTTAGGGTGTGGGTAGCACACTCACTTCCATTTCTCACCCTGGGCCTCTCTACAAGGCTAGGCCAGGGAGAAGAGGTTTTGTCCAGGAAGTAAGACTGCCCTTCTCCAGGTTCAGGAAAGCCACTCTAGACTTGCTCCCCCATACTCTAATGTCTCTGGGTGGGAACTATTAGTAGGGTGACCAGGAAACACATTTGACTTTTTGCCCAGCAATCTAGAAAATAGCCTACACATAAGCTTCCAAATATGGCAGCCACCAGACACACATAGCCATAGAGCTTATGGGACGTGGCTAGTTTAAAAAGGTCTTTCTATTCAGAAATGGATCATTTGTGCAGGATCACATGGGCGGTAGAATCCTATGTGGGAGAGAGAAGCTCTAGACAGACTTCTACCGCCAACCATCAGCCTGAAACATTTGAGAACCTTGTCTTGGATGCAATGTGGGAGCCAGGTGCAGGGCTGCAGCTGCTCAGCTCAGCTGAGTGGCAGGCCTCTTGACTCCAGCATTGCTACTTTGTCTTTTCCTTTTTTGTTTCCAGGCTTCTGAGAAAAGAGGAAGACCCGAACCCCAGGATACTCCAAAATCCAGGCAAACTCAGCTCCTCTGTCTCCTTGCCTGTTCTAAGTTACTTGTAGCTTCCAGAAAGGCCTTTTTCTTCATTCTTCCAGGGGCCAAAGAGAAACAGCTTAATGGTCTCCCTGAGTACAAAGGCAAGAGCCCACATCCACCCTGGGTGGATAATGGCTTTGCAAATAAATGGTCCAATGTGAGCTTGGGGGACATTATGACAGCTCAAGCATCTGAGTGTTTACACACACACATGTACACACACACACACACACACACACACACACATGTGCTGGTTCACATAGACACATACTTCCTTTAGGAAAGAAGTTGTTCTTGGAGAGCTGAGACGTGATGCCTTGGTGTGGAAAAGCTGACGGGTTTGCTTTGGTTTTAATTGGGTTTTAAAAGATGACAAAGAAAAGCAGCCTCAGGGTCTGCTTTTGAAACTCATACAAGAATTTATTTCAGAACCTTCCCTAAGTACCCAGAGAATGCTGAGCAAGGACCGGATGGTGGCTTTTGCTCAGCAACCCCACCCCCATCCCCACCATTGCCTTTCAACTTCAGCAGCACTACATGGTCCAAGCCAATCTCCGTCTTCTTCCACACACTAGATGAAAAATGCCACCCTTTGTGCTCTCTCCAAGCTTTCAGTCCTTGGAGATTCTTAAAGCTGGTTGATACTGCAGGCTTCTGGAGTCCTGCAGAGCACAGATTCTTTCTGGAGCCTTCCATGAGCTGACTGCAGTCCACGGGCAGTTCCTTCATGAGCTTTCTGCGGTGGCATGGGTGAGATTAGTTTCTGCTATCACTGTAATTTACAAGGCTCACATCACCATGTAACAACTTGGTGATTACATGGAAAATATCGTATAAATACACAGTAATTACAAGTTCATGCAGATTACTTGGGATATACATTTGAAGTTACCGAGTAGTTCAAAGATTAATTATCCTGTAACTGGCAGTATTTAAATCATTTTTCCCCCTCATATACGGATACATCGAGGTCGACTTCAAGGCAGCCTAGGACAGGAATGGCATGGGTATGATCTGAAAAGAAAAAATGAAATTTGACAGGCATGGATTATTTAAAGCATGCATATGGGAGCCGAACAGCCACTACACTTTGATGCAAATCGTAGGGGAAAAGAGCAGAGGGATGCTGTGGAGGGAAAGGTGCTGACCAAAGTGAGGGCTTCCTGCCGGGAACTTGAAATTTAAACAAATAATCATTTAAATGGCAGCTCAGCATTACGTTCCGAACTGCGTGCATTAATGCCAACATCTGGGACCAACATTTTGACAATTCTATTAAAATGCCCCAGCATTCCCTATCTAACACCTGTTAGCTCTAATTTTCTTTCCTGAGTAGCACACCAGTAGACAGGGTAGATTCCAAACCATTTATCACTTTTAAAGTGCTTCCATATGCGTGCTGGACCCAGGCTGGCCCTAGGCAAACGTTTTCCGAATGCATTAAAATTCAGGACTTTGTGTGTGTGTGGGGGGGGTGTGTGTGTGTGTATGTGTACACCAATGTTTCATTGAATTCATGTCTGGTAATTATTAGCTTAAATTATAGCTCACACATGACAAAATGGACCATGAATTAAAAGGCATGCACACATGGGCACTCGAGCACACACGAGCGTGCGCGCACACACACACACACACACACACACACACACACACACACGCACACGCACACACACACACACATGCACATTCTTCAACTGATACACCGGAGCTGTACATCGAACGTTATTGAGATGTCAGTCAGTAACCATTACGCAAACATGCTTCATGGAGGGCCCTGCTAAGAGTCCCAGGGGTTCCCAAGAGACCATCTAAAAATGTCAAAAATGTTACAGCATAAATGAAGGACACCAAGACTACATATGCCTGAGACGCAAAGCTATTAGTTAATATATTACAAGTTTCAAACCTCTAAGCAAAACAGGTAACACAATTTTCTTTTGACAAAAGGCTACAGATAAGATGGGACTGGTTCCCAAACAATACAATCTCCCTGATTTGGAGAAGGCCTTGACAGGCTGGAAGGGCAGGGTGAGCCAGGAAGATTCGGGAGCTTGCAGACCATGCTCTCAGAGCTTGATTCTGCCTTGCCTAGAAATGATGGGAAAGTGAAGTCCAGATATAGCTGGGATCCTTCTCATAACGATGTCTGGCTGCTCCTTGCACTTTCATAAATAGAGGAGGTGCAATGGATCTAAAGGGCTGTTTTTTTAAAGGAAGGAAGGTGCTTGTAAGAAAGAGGTGGTAAGGTTGGGGTTATTGTGTGAGTAGAAGATCACTCACTGCTTTTCTGAGGAGGCAGATTCTTTCAGATTCTCCCCTTGCCAACAAACCCACACAGAAAAAACATTTTAAGTAACAACCACCACAAAACACACATAGAAAAAGGAAAGATTTATAGCAAAACCAAAAAAAAAAAAAATAAACAAACGGACAAACAAACTCTTTGCGTGTACTTGGGATGACAACATGAACAGTTCCCTTGAAACACAAGACAACGTTGAGATGACCAGGGAACCGGACATGGAAACCACGTCACCAAACTCTCGATGTAAAAAGCTGTAGGCAGTTAAAATGTCTGCCCCTGTACACACGCACACCTACACGTTCACACTTCCTCTGTTTACTAAATAACACTTCAGCACAGTTTTCATCGTATAAGGAAAGTGTTTGAAACTCGGAATAAGTGCACTTAATTAAAGGAAGGCTGTGAAAATGTGCACTAATCTGATATGACTAATAGCAAGTGCATGAAATTGCTAATTAGAATTTCATTAAAGGTGCTGCTTTATCAGACTGTGAAAATCACAACCCTTTAAAATTCTTTCAGGAGAGCTTAATTCCTTTTCAAACAGAAATATTCTTTAAAGACATTTGATTTGTTCTGAAGGAATACGTGGTTTCGGCTGGAACTAAAAATGTCTCCGATATTCCAGGAGGCAACATCAGAATAGGAATCTACATCAGGGACATTGTTATCTCTGCCTGACGATGCTACTCACTGCCTCCTACACACAGGATTGTTCAAAAACCAGGGCTTGAAAACACCAAGTAGGGTCAGTTTGTTCCACACGGAATGTGCATTCTGCAAAACCAATATCTAGTCTCTCCTGGAGAGTAAGTGCAAAGTCTTGCTAAACATTTAAAGTCACTGAAAGAATTAAAATTTAAGAATTTTTCACATACATTTTTTGGGTGATTTAAATTTACACTTTATTTTATCACTTTGGCTTTTAAAAGAAACATTTAATTTTTTGAGCTTATAATACAATCACATGCATGTTTAAAAGTAAGAGACATTTGCAACAAAGTATTTTCTTTGAAAGAGAAGGCTATTCTGTTTCTTTCCTCATCAGTAGTATTTACTCTTTTCTTTCTTTTTTGTAGAGAAAAATCAATCCCTTAAGATATAATAACATATCAATTATAAAATTGTACTTTTAAAGTTGGAAGATCCTAATGTCAGCAGACGTGTACTGTCTCACCCCTTCTCTGGCTTGCTATCCTCCCTCACCGGGTTATAGTTCCCATTTTAATTACTTTGCACTGGGTCCAAACTTCAGATTAATATGACTAATTAACTTCAGATTACCAGATTAATAAGAAATATCCCCTTTTTAATTTTCCTGTTTTTTTTCCCAGCCATTTATTTGCAGTTTTAAAGTATAAAAACCGCTCTGTGCTGCACCTTCTTGTGTGGTCAATGGCATTTTTGTTGCTTTCTACGTGTCCCTCTTAATTCTCACTGGTAGGAATGGGGTTCTTTGGAATACTCACACTTGATTGACCAGTGACATTTTTGCTACAAAAAAAAATCAAACAAAAAACTCATTAGCAATCATGTAAGTAGAGTCCCTCAAAAACACCATTTTGCTTTACTTTCATGGTGTTAAAATATCAGCCTTGCTGACTGCTCTGAACACCACATCTGACAGTGATGGTACGATTTCAGAATCAAATCTCCTATATACATTTCAAATCTTGACTTATAAGCTCATCAGTCATCCTCAGATGACTATTGTTTCTGAAAGGGGAGAAAATGAAATTACAAGTAACTTTATTTGAGAAACTGATTTCCTTGGACACCTGAACAAATCTCAAGAGGACTAATGACGGTTTGGTCTGATTTTAAATTCAGCTAAAGGAATTTTCATGGCATTTGGATAATTTATCACCAATGCTAGGCAGAAGGTAAAAGACTACGTTTTTCCTTTCCTGCATTTGGGGGGTACATTTGTACAATAAGAATAATGATTTGGGGGAAAAAAAACTGGGTCTAGACTGAAATGAGAGAAAATTATACTCCTTAGCTGTCGTCTGGAGTCCAGGGTGGGTGTCAGTCTTGCTCTCTGTGGCCACTGCAGTCAAACAAAGCTGCTAATTCGGATGTTTAAAGTTTCAAACTGGAAAATATTGTTGTAATGCGGAAACAATGGGGCCATTGTCCTTGCGATCGCTCTGCCATTTCAGATGCTTTTATGCAAAACAAGTGACAAGCAGTGGCAACTTAATTTTTGTCAAGTCAGTCACACAGAGAACGTGACACGAAACATAGCAGACTGGGACCCCACTTTCTCCATCAACAGTCGAATTAACAGTGGCAGGAATAAAAATAGCAAGGCATCCAATAGCCTTCCTTGGGTTTCCCACTCTCTCAGAAGGGGAATTGTTCATTCGCTGCCACCACCAGGCAGAGAACTCTCCAGTAGCCTACGTGGACTTGGGGATGGGAAATTCTAGTATCACAGAACTGGGGTCCTGAGTCCAGGAGTTGTTCATCTTTGGGGTCCCTGGAGAGGTCAGCATGGAATACTTTAGTTGGACCCAGGAGAGAGACTTGAAAATGGCAGGTCCCTTGCTGGCCCTCTGGCCAGTTACTGAGCTTTGGGTTTCTTACTGACTGATCTTGGATTTTTCACTTGGCCCCACTCTGGTTTCAGTTTGCTCAACCAGAGGATGTTGACAACAGGACTTTGCATTTCAAGGCCCAAATATCTGTCATGGAGAGTTTCAAATGGTGCTTGGTTGGAATAAAGCGGCTGGTACACCTTGGAAAACTCATTTTCCCCAATCCCCGACTTTTCCAAGCATGCCCCTGCCTCAAAACCTTGCCTTTCCAGACATACTTCTTCTCTTGCTTCTGTATTGTTTCTGTTCAGCTACCACAACCCAAGAGGTACAGGATACCTCACCAAGGGGTATCCATCCCACCCCTCACCACCGTGAGACCTTCGCCTTCCTAATGCTGGTTCTAAGAGAAATGGCCTCTTTTCTTTGTTTAGCATGATTGTCTGTCTCCCCACCCCCACCAACCTGGAAGGTATGTTGAGAGAGACAGGTTCACCAAGGGTCATTCAGCCCTCTGCATTAATGTTGCATAAGTGGGAGGTAGTCAGTAAATCACAGAGGGTGGATAGGTGAAGTCACTCCCTTTGCAGCACACACACCAGACCGGGTGAACAGCATCATATCTAAGCACCAAGGCCTTGCCATTCAAGGTTGCACATGAAATCGTCAGCTTGGGGATGGGGAATTTTAGAATAATAGCAGTTACAATTCCTTAGCAGATGTAGGTTCTCCAGAACAATGCTTCTTTCCACCTTGCTCCAGTGTATGAGGAGAACAAGCTCTGTGAAGGGTCCTTCTACTCGCGGAGCCTGAGGATGGTCCTGAAAGGTAGCCAAGGGAACTCCTAAGTGTCCTCCTGTCCTCCTCCATGTTTGAGAACTGTGCTGGCTCTGGGACAGCCCAGCCCTTCGCCTTTAGAGCTCTGGAGGGCCTTGGAACCCAGTCCCCACCCCTAGATCAACAATCCTCACCTTTCTACCCTGTGCTTCCAAGTGACGCTTCCAGAGACCTCAGTCCTCAACCTCTGTGGCCAAAGCTTTGATCTCTGATTGGCCTTGCTTGATTTGACCTTACCAGAGTCTCATTTGTTGTTCCTCTTCTCTGAAGCCAGCTGCCCAAGACTGGTTCCTGCTGGGCTGGCCAGGCCAACCCAAGAAGAAGCCCGTGCCAGCTGCCAGCTTATGGAATCGGAGCCCAGTGGGGCCATAGCAGCTTAGTGCCCAGTGGGTGGGGTGATGCACAAACTGGTCAGAACCTCTGGGTCTCAATGTCATGGCTAGAACCAGGGCCTGTGTATTTCTGGAAGGGCCGGCTCCTCATGCCATGCTATTTATTACTCTGTGGGATCACTGCAGACAATGACCATCCTCGATGGCGCCTCCCATCCTGAGGTCCTATTTGAGGAAGGAATTTGTGGAAGATCTCTGGCTATCTACCCAGAGACCCAGGAGTCAAAATAAGAAGATCATTTATGTATCCCATACCAGTTGCCTAGCAATGATGGGAGCCGGGACATAAATGTGATCATAGCTGACACAGGCTTCCATTTCTCCTTGCCAGGAACCATGCTTATCTTGTTTCATGTGCTCTGTATAACGCATAGCTATCAAAGTGGGCCTTCCGTTATCCTGTCATGAAGGAGGAAACTGAGGCACAGAATATATTAAAAGGCTGATAAAGATGCCCAGGCAGGGTCTTGGAAGCAAAGCCTGAGATCTAAGATTCCTCTTAGGCCTGGGATTCAACGAGTGCCCATTTTCAGTCCCTCTGAGTCTCCAGGAGGACAAGACACAACTGCTACTCTCTAGAGTCTTGGGAGTTCAGCAGTGAGGGGAGAGGTGGGTGGCAGAACTTCATGCATGAGGGACCAGTCATCACCCAGGGCTCTCGCTATGTACCAAGCCCTGCTCTAGCTGCTTTGCCTGCTGTCTCTGCATCTGGGACCTTTGGAGTAGCCTAGTTGGTAGGAAGAAATGCCATCCCCAGTGTGGATGTGATGGGCGAGCCATTCATCTGTGGTCTCAGGGGTTCTGAATGGCAGAGCCATGTGTGTGCGCGCGTGCGTGTGTGTGTGTGTATGCATGTGTGTGATGCATTTGCGTGTGTGCATGTGTGTTTCTGTGTGCGTGTGTGCATGCATTTTTGTTTGTATATGTGTAACTCTCTGTGTGTGAGTGTGTGTATATATACATTTGTCTGTGTGTGCATGTATGTGTGTGTGTGTGGGTGTGTTGTGTATATGTGTACGTGTGTGTGTGCACATGTATGTGTGTGATGCATTTGCGTGTGTGCATGTGTGCATGCATTTTTGTTTGTGTATGTGTATCTGTGTGTGAGTGTGTGTGTATATACATTTGTGTGTGTGCATGTATGTGGGGGGGGTAGGTGTGTGTCTGTGTGTGCATATGTGCATGTGTGCATGCATTGTTGTTTGTATATGTGTATCTCTCTGTGTGTGTGAGTGTGTGTGTATATACATTTGTTTTCGTGTGCATGTATACACATACTTCATTTTGTGTGTCTTTGTGTGTGTCTGTGTGGATGTGTACACATTTATTTGTGCACTCATGTGTGTGTCTGTGTGCATGTATATGTGTGCGTGTATGTGTGTTTGTGTGTGTGTTTGTGTGTGTGTGTGTGTGTGTGTGTGTGTGTGTGTGTAAGCCAGAGGTCCACATCAGCTGTCTTCCTGTTACTCTTCACCTAGTGTTTGAGACAGGCTCTTATTGAACCTGGAGCTCACTGATTGGTTCGATTGGCTGGCCAATCCAGGGATCCTCTTATCTGCTTGGTGCTGGATCACAGGCACGCACCCCTGCACTTAGCATTTACCTGGGTTCCAGGCATCCAAGGCAGTCTTCACACTCATGTGGGGAGCAATTTAACGGCAGAGCTATCTTCTTCACAGATCTACCATTTTTTTTTCTTTTTTTTTCGGAGCTGGGGACTGAACCCAGGGCCTTGCGGATGCTAGGCAAGTGCTCTACCACTGAGCTAAATCCCCAACCCCAGATCTACCATTTTAAGAATGTTTCTTCATTTTGTGGTTTTGGGTTCAAACCGAGGGCCCCATTCAAGCTTGGTGAGCACTGAGCTCCATAGCCAATGCTTTTTGTGTTTTTCATTTTAAGACAGAGTCTCAGGAAGTTTTTCAAGCTAGCCTTGAACTTGCTCTGTAGCCCATGAAGTTTTCAAATCTGAAATCTCCCCAAGTCAGCCTCTCTAGGTGACTACTGTTACGGGCCTGTGCCCCTGGTCGGGCTTGATCTTAAAGACCAGGTACAGGGAGAACCAGACATGTATCTGTGGCCTGGGGTACTTTGCTCTGTGGCTTTGGTCTCTGATGAGCATGGTGTGATTGTGGCCAGGTCACTGATCTGCCTCCAAGGTTATGTCCCCTAGTTTAGGGCACATGGCCATGGCCAATGGAGAGGGGATCAAAATAATTGTGAAATGTCTAGAACAGAATTTTTTATTGAATGATACAGAAGGTAGGAAATTAAGCCCATTGTGATCACCACCATCACTGCCATCAGGGTGAGTCCTCCTGTAATCACCCTGACCTTCCACCTGTTTTACAGGCCGAGAAACTGAGGAGCAGCACCCCAGCAAAGTGAATGGTGGATATTGACTTTGAGTCAAGTCTGCCTGGCTCCAGTCTGTGTGTCTTTGCTGTAGTCTCACAGATTTAATGGGGGACCTGTGTACAGGGCTGTTCTGCCCTCCTGGATCAGAGCGTTAGCTAAATTGGTCTTGAGTGAGTGGCACCATTAGCCCTTTTTCAACTGTCACCCTCCTTGTTTTTGGTGGTCCCCTCTTCACATACCTGAAGTGGAAATTCCTGGTTACATTGGAGACTCGGTTGTGTCACGTGATGTTTTTCTGGAAGCTGTCTTATGAGAGGACGTTTTGCTAAGACAGACACTTGAGAGGATCTGTGATGTTTGGAAAGAGTATAAATAGAAGCTAACAGACAGTGACGATGGCTCTTGCCTTGGTATACCTTGCAACTCTTCACTGGTCATCACTGATCTTTGCTTGTCGTGACTACATAGAGAGAAATGCACCAAAGAAGTTCTTGTGGCATTCTGGCTGCTTTTAGCCATTTCTACCTGCTGACTCCATGGGGCCTTGCGGTTTCTTCTGGATTGAGCCGCCGCTACTGATTCGAGTTTGGTGTTTGGTGATTGGGCTGGACGGCCACTACTGATTGTGTTTGATGTTTTGGGTTGGAATGCCACTTGTCTTAGGGATTTACTGCTGTGAACAGACATCTTGACCAAGGCAGCTCTTATAAGGGACAACATTTAATTGGAGCTGGCTTATGGGTTCAGAGCTCTAGTCCATAATTATCAAGGTGGGAGCATGGCAGCTTCCAGGCAGGCATGGTGCAGGAGGAACTGAGAGCTCTACATCTTGTTCTGAAGGCAAATAGGAGAAGACTGACTTCCAGGCAGCTAGGACAAGGGTCTTAAAGCTCATGCCCACAGTGACTGAATTCCTCCAACAAGGCCCACATTTATCCAACAAGTCCAAACCTCCAAATAGAGCTACTCCCTGGGCCAAGCATACTCAAACCACCACAACACTACTGACTCATGTTTGATGTTGTGTTTCGTGTTCTGGACAAGATGGCCTCAAGTTTACAACACCACCCTAAACAGCTTGGCAGGCTCTGCATGGTGTTGCCAGGTTATAATTGGCTGACTTTGCTGAGGTCAAATACACCCTTGGAGGACTTAACCTTAGACCCAGGTGAGAGGGTCACGTGCTCTACTTGCCTCAAACTCAGCAGGCGAGCAAAGGAAGTGCCATGCTAAATGCCCAGGGTCTTGAATGGAAATTCATGAACACCATATGAGTGGTATAGTCATGGGAGAGAGGTCCTGTGCCCTCTCAGCTATGGAGATTCAGGTAGTTACATGTCTTCTCTGTGCCCAGCTTCCTCATGCATAAAGGCAGCAGGGTAACTGGATATATCTCATGGGGGTCTGTAGGATGATTTTGTTGTTTGTTCTTTCAAGACAGGGTTTTCCTGTGTAATAGCCCTGGCTGTCCTGGACATGTTTCATGGACCAGGCTGGCCTTGAACTCACAGAGACCCACCTGCCTCTGCTATATGTATCCTTGCACTAACCTTCCCTGTAATATGCCACCTATCAAGAAATACCCCATTCCCAAACACGTTATGAAGTAAACCCAGTACTGCCTCATCTTTATGGGTAGGGATACAGATCCAGAGAAGGTTATGTGCCAGCTGTCACTGGGAATTGGGGTCTTTCTCCTCAGCTGCACCAGTCCTGTGAGGGAAGTATTCAGCATGGAGCGGTTCTCAGTCACTCTGAGTGCTTCTGTGATCTCATGAACCAACACCAGGACCCAGCCACTGTGAGATTCTGGGTAGGGTGAGAAGAGGCCAGGCTGGGACCTGGTATGCGTGTAGGACATGGGAACTCTGATTTGGGTAGTATTTATACCAGATCACCAGGCAGCTCCAGCCTGTATACACTGCATGCTGTATGCTATTCCCAGGCTCCTGACTGTATACACTGCATGCTGTATGCTATTCCCAGGCTCCTGACTGTACACAGTGCATGCCGTGCGCTATTCCCAGGCTCCTGACTGTACAGTGTATGTGGTGTTCTAATGCTTTAGAAAAATGATCCCATTTAGTTTCGTATCTTCTTCCGCAGTAGAGACTGTGGTGGGCATTTTCCAGATGAGAACTCATACCTTAGAGAGGTCCACTCTTCCCCAGAGTTTTCATGGTTAAAGAAGGGAGTCTGGTTAAAGAAGGGAGTTTGGTGCTCCCGGGGTCCCTGATCCAGCCAATCTTGCTCCTTGTCTGGCCCCTGGGAAAGAGCAATAGTACCAGGTGTGTGCTCTTCCATGGATGGGGTCTCAGTCAGGGTTTGTATTCCTACACAAAACACTGTGACAATAACTAAATCGGGGAGGAAAGGGTTTATTCAGCTTACATGTCCATATTGCCTTCACCACCAAAGGAAGTCAGGACAGGAACTTACACAGGGCAGGAACCTGGAGGCAGGAGCTGATGCAGAGGTCATGGAGGGTGCTGCTTACTGGATTGCTTCCGCTGGCTCACTCAGTCTGCTTTCTTATAGAACCCAGGACCACCAGCCCAGAGATGGTACCACCCACAATGAGCCCTCCCTCATTGATCACTAACGTAGAAAATGCCTTACAGCTGGATCTCATGGAGGCATTTCCTCAAGGGAGGCTCCTTTCTCTGTGACAACTCCACCTTGTGTCAAGTTGACACACAAAACCAGTCAGTACGGATGGTGACCCTGGAAACCTCCTGAGAACAAGTAAGGACCACTTTTTGGAGTCAACACCTAATGTGCACACAAAGGCCTCATACTTGGGATGACAACAAAGAGCCCCATCCTCAAACCACCAGACTGAGAAAGGAGCTGACCTCTACCTCTGATCCATATCAATCCACAATCTGGAATGGGTACCTTGGACCATCACACACCTCCGACTTAGAGCAGAGAGGACCCACACAGGCAGGAGCGAGCATGTACCATGAAGAAGGCAAAGTCAGAATGGTCTTGGCTGTTCCCATTTTGCACACCGGCTCTGCTCCTAGCTGAATGACTTTGGGCAATTTACTCCACCTGTCTAGGTCTATTACGCCACCTATAAGGTGGAGACAATCGAAGCGCCAATCTGATGATGCTGAAATAAAGTGTATAAGTGAAATAGAGTGTATAAAATAGCAGGCTCGACAGTAACAGTGCTGAGTTGCCTGTTACCATTTAGAACCAGAAGGGTTTTAGCAGGTAGTATGAGGGGCAATACACAAAAGTCATGCAAACGCAAAGCTTTCAGGGCTGCAACATGCTGTCTATTGGTTCATTTGGGGCCCATAGAAAACGAGACTGGAAAGAGAGGCAACGCTGGCTAGGGGAGTTTGCCTTGACACATTGTTTCAGCAATGGGTACTGTGTATGTTGGCGGTCTCAGAGTATTACATCGTCTGGCGGTGTCATGGCCACGTTGTTTGCACAAGTATGTTCTATGATGTTTTCACAACCACAACAATCTCTTAGCAATACACTTCCCAGAATTCCTCTCCGTCACTAAGTGATCCGTGGCTATTTGATATGCAATGGGGACCCGCTGGAGCTGGAGGTTTTTAAGTAGGGGAAGTGTCATTATCTGAGCTATTCTGAAAACACCCCTCTAGCTGCAGCGTACAGGGTAGAGAGCAGCAAGCAGCTGTCTTGGGCAGGCTGGATGAGGAGAACATGCAGGGTGGTCATGGAGAGGAGATCTGTGGGCTTGGCAGTCTGTGGAGTTCACGACGCACAGAGAGTTCCTGCTCATCCCCTTGGTGAGAGTTGGTACAGTGGGAGCATCCATCCCATGTGTCCAGTCGGGCAACTGGCGGCCATAGCCAGCTTTTATTCTTGTAGGTTCTGCCTGGGCGTTAGATCCTTTATGCAGTGTCCACTGTAGCAAGGTAGAGACACAGGAACCAGCCTCCCTTTGGGCCTGAGACCCAGGGAATCTGTTGTCCTCTGGGAGGCAGAGTTCTTTGACCTTCGGAAACAGGGTTCCAGAAGGTGTGCTGAGGGTGGGGGCGGGGGAGGCAGGCCCCTTCCGTAGTCACATGCCGGTTTCCGAAATGCAAGCCATGCTGGGGGAGAGCCTGCTGTCTGTCTTAGACAAGCTTTCCCTTAACCTTTGCTTGTAATCCTGCAAGCCTACCTAATCAATTGAAGATCATAAAATATTAGACTTAACGCCGCAAAGTGCTGCTTTTTAATTCGCATAACAAGCTCCTAAATAATTCAAACAGCAAACAGACCCTGCGAGTCAATGGTGGGAGGCAGCTTGGATCAGCAGGAGAGTGTCAACACATGCCACATTTCCCGGATCGACTCCATTTCAAGAACCCTATTAAGTTAATTGCCGGTTTCTGACAGCACAGAGCATGCTGGGAGAAAGCAAGCTTTATTAGCCTCATGGCATCTGGAGGCCTCCACCTCTTTGCCTCTACTTGTAGGCACTGGGAGTGGTATAAAGAAAAGCAAATCAAATTAAGAGACCAGAGATGCTTTGGACAACTGGTGGCCATCAGGCATATAGTTAAAGCCAGAAACTTTCAACAGTCAATTTGCTTTATTATTACTTAACCACCCCCCCCACAGCCCCACCCTGCCACCACCACAAGTCAGACTGCTTACATGTGACAAAAACTGTAGTAAATAAGAAGTTAGTGAGGAGTTATACTGCTTGGTGCGGCCTGGGGCACATCAGTAAGCATTAAAGACAGGAGGTAGCCTCCCAGCTCCTCATGAAATATACATGCTTTGGTGAAGGGCTAAAGGGGAGTAAGGTGGACTCGTGAAGGTACTTTGGTAGACCCTGAGATCAGTGAAACCAATTCAGGGCTAGAAGTAAGTCCCTAGGGTTGGCAAACTGGGAGAGCTTGTGGATCTAGAGATGGGCAGAAAGGACCAGGGAAGGACAGAAGGGTGACAAGACCCTTAGCCTCCTGTGACGCAGAAGAGGCCTCCACACAAAACTTTACATGGAAACCCCTTTGTGGTGCCGCCCCATGATGAGTCCCTGTGGGCCGAGGTGTCCTGTGACTTCGTGGTCTACTACAGGTGTGTCACCACAATGCTGTTCCTCTTTCAGGCTCAGGATCATGCTATAACAGATTCAGCCAAGATTCTATGTAGATCATAGTTCTGACTCATTCTTTGCTGTGACCTTTCAGTGTGTAGTGTGATGTGATGTATGTGTGTGTGTGTGGTGTGTGTGTGTGTGTGTGTATGTGTGTGCAGGGTATGTGGGTGTGTAGGTGTGTGTATATGTGTATGTGAATGTGTGTGTGTATATGTGTGTATGTGTGTGTATGTGTATGTGTGTGTAGGTGTGCATGTGTGTAGGTGTGTATATAGGTATGTGTATGTGTGTGTATGTGTGTGTAGGTGTGTAGGTGTGTATAGCTGTGTAGGTGTGTGTAGGTGTGTGTGTATATGTGTGTGTATATGTGTGTGTGTGTATATATGTGTATGTGTGTGTATATATGTATGTATATTTATGAGTGTATGTGTAGGTATGTGATATTGTGTGTATTTGTGTGTATGTGTGTATGTGTGTAGGTGTGTGTGTATGTGTAGGTGTGTATGTGTGTGTATTTGTGTGTGTAGGTGCATGTAGGTGTGTGTGTGTGTAGGTATGTGTATGTGTGTGTAGGTGTGTGTATATAGCTGTGTGTGTATGTGTATGTAGGTGTGTGTATGGGTGTGTAGGTATGTATGTGTGTAGTATGTAGGTGTGTGTATGTGTGTATGTGTGTGTGTGTGTGTGGGTGCATATAGAGGCCACTGAGTCAATGGTTTCTTCTTTGACTGTTTTCCACTTTATTCTTTGAGACAGGGGCTCTCATTGAGATCTCTGGAGGTCCCTGATAGACTAGACTAGTTGTCCAGCAAGCTCAGCCTGCCTCTGCCTCCCAGTTCTGGTATTCAGCTGCATGTTGTTCTGCTTAGCCTTTTATCACAGTGTTAGGAATCCACAGTCAGGTTCCCATGTTGTACAGCGGTGCTCTACCGATTAAGCCATCCTCCTAACTGAACTTACTGTATGCACTTAAGCAAACAAGCTGAGTTCCCTGTCCCTCTTTCCGTGGTCTGGGTGAGGATGGGACCCTGACTGAGGGGATTGCATTAAATGATACACATTAACTATCTGGTCCAGAGCTTGGACCATGACGGCCAAGGTCCTTTACTACTCCCTGGCCATCCTCTATGTAGGACTTGCAGGTGAGCAGCCTGAGGAAGGTGTTACACAGCCTGTTACCAAGCACCTTCCACTGCATCTTGCTTGCACATCTGATTAATTACAAGTGCTTTCTTTGTGTACTGTTGGATAAACAACTCTTTTATAGTTCTTTTTGTCCCAGTCTTTGGGTTCAGGCTCTGACTACTGAGATTATGCTTGTGAACCAATCCCTTGAGAGACTCACAACAGAGAATCAAGTGTGAGAACTGTAGGCGTGAGGAGTCACATTCACAGGGTCTGCAGTGGGAAGCAGGAATGGGGGGATAGGGACCTCTCTGCTGTAGCACGCTCAGAGCCCTGTATGAATGAGATTGAAGCGCTTTGCTGCTCTGATGATGACCAGGCCGCAGAGACAAACACAGTGTGACACAGCCTCAACACACACACACACACACACACACACACACACACACACACACACACACACACACACACACACACACTGTACCCAGCTAACTGGGTTATAATCCTTACAACTGCTCTATAGACAGAGGAATTACTATCCATTTTCCATATAAAAAGCAGAGACTCAGAGAGGCTACACAACTTTCACAAGACCACACAGCTGGCAGATGTCAAGAGTCCGAGACCCTACTCTGTATTACACCACTAGGCTGTCCTTTTACTAGCTCTACCCTCACTTCCTGTGTTAGACGGTTGTCCTATGACCTTCTAGCAACACTTTCTTTTAAGGTCTACATTTCCTGTTTTCCCTCTCAACTCACGACATTCCTCTACTTTCAACGGATCTCCTGGAAATCACGGCCTGCATTATATAGTCCTCTCTCCTGACTCCTCTTGTGACCTGGGCCAGAGACAGCCCTTGTATGGCCTCATAGTGTTCTGGAGGACATGGGTACACTTCTGGCTCCAACTCTCTAGGCATCTTTCTCACACACACTTCAGGGATCAAATATACAAGTGTGGGGCTCCAATCAAGAACCCCTTGGTCAGCTGACCTATAACAGGATCCATGAATACCTGTCCCCATCTCAGGAAATGAAGCTCCCACAGCTAAGGAAAAATGGGTACACCGGTTCCCACAGGCCCAGCAGGCAGGAAGAGATGTGCATAGCTGAGGCCCTGCTGCCTGCTATGCGTCTTGGGCTTCAGTATACAATCTAAATATATACTTTGAAAATTGAAAAAGAGCTCACATATAGAATGTGGCTGATGGAGGCACGGTGCTCTTTGAACTTGTCTCTTTAAAGACAAAATTGGCAAAGTGTTTTCCTGCCCTTAAGGAGATACTTGAAGATGGCAGCAGATGGGGGATGGAAATTGAAGTGTCTCTCCCAGGCCACCGTACATGGATAAAACAGGCACCATCTATTCCAAGCGCTCATTAATAGCTGGTCTCTGAGGTCCCAGCAGCGGCTAGAGGATTTGACTCATTAAAAGGAGGCTAAGGTGGAGTAGTTCCCTGAGCCTATAGCTGCTGCTAGGCCGGGTGCCACACTTTGCTCAGAGGCCTTAAACGGGCACCCTGATTTCTGCCTAGGAGCAGTCTGTGAGGGTCTGGAAAGTCTCTGGGCCACAGATGGGCCGAGAAACCCTTTCTGCGTATCACATTTATTGGTCTCTCCTCCTAGGTCCCCTGACCTGGTGCTAGACCAAGATAGACGCAGAGAAATGAACTCTCTTGTCTTTCTGCTTCTCGACAGGCCTGGGATTTTCTGGGTGAGCCACAGGGCACTCCCAGGCTTGGTCCTTGTGGGAAGCCTGACTATTGTCTCAGAAACGTCTGGAAGGTTCTGGCCTGTGGAAGGGGCACCTGTCTCACACAGCCCACTCGCAGGTATTCCCAAGGTCTCTGTTAGAAGAAGGGTGTTTCTCTTTCCACTTATAATTGTTCTGGGATGGGATCAGTGTGGGACTAGTATATTGTTCCTGTCCTCACGGTGTTGGGGATGGGGGAGGGGGGACTCAGGGTGTGGTACAGTGTGCCATGTTCACGGTCTGTGGAAGAGAAGGAAGCTATTCCATTTGAGCTATGCACAGTTGCAGTCATTGTGTTGGGAATATTGGGCACCTGCGGGCTTTTTTTCTGTTGTTACACTTTGTGTGTGTGTGTGCACACGTGCACGAATGGCTATAAGCCTGTATCTGTCTCGTCTGTCTATGTGTGTCTCTCTGTGTGTCTTTGGAGTGGGAGTGGGCATGCCATGGCACATGTGTGAAAGGAAGGAGACGATTTGCAGGGTTCAGTTTTCTCTTCTGCCATGTGGGGCCTGGGCATGACTTTCAGGCCGTCAGGTTTGCCAAGCAAGCGCTTTAAATATCAGCCGTCTTACTGCCTCATTCTTGGTATTCGACTCTCCAAAGCAATACACTTCTCAGTTTGCATCAGCACTCTGATTTCATACCTAAGAATGTGCACCTAAATAGTGTCTGGGGTGCACTAGTGTTATCACGTCAGCACATACCCTTATGGAAACATGCCACATGTCATTTTGTCAGTTTCTATGTCATGGTTAAGGTGCTATGCCACTCAAACTCTTCTAAATGTAGACAGACTATGCCATCTCTGAACTTCAAAGCTTAAGAAATGGGTACAATAAGGTGCCCTCTGATTGAACCCCAAACCTGGGCCCCCAACCCATATGTAGACCTCAAGAAGGACTGTATGTTACTCCAGACAACTGAGGGTCCAAGGTTAAGACTGAAGAATGAGGAGGGGTTCTTTCAGACAAGCATGATGACTAGACCTCCTTTTCTCTTACCTTGTATCCCTCTGTCCGGCAGTTGCCAGAAGCCGCCTACCCAGCAGCCACTCTGCAAATTAAGGTGCTACAAGAAGAGCACCCTCACCCCTTGCTTGTCAGTTGAACAGCTTGCTCCCTTCCCTTACTGTAGCTATGGGTTACCAGCTTGTAATGGTAGGACTCTTATTCTGGTTTTCTGATCTACGCAGGCCACTTGCCCGTGTCTTGTAAATCTCTGATTGGTCCTGTTACCTGACTGCTGCCTCAGGCTTCATTGTATCTCAGGAGCCAGCCTCTCAACCTTTGGACCCCAGGCCAGGAGCTAAGAATATCTTCCAGAGTATTCCCCAACACCTACAGCAGATGTGCCCGCAAATTAGCTGGTCCCAGTGGTGGGGTGTACAGGAGGAAAGGCCACATTGTTGCTAAAAGCATTACATACTTAATTTGCAAATTACATCATACGTTCACACACAGGTCAATGTTCTGGGAGCCCTTAAAAAAAAAAACAGAGACAAATCAAGCTCTTGACTGTGCATGTTGAGAGAAGGCAGGCGAGACAGGAGAGAAGCTGAGAGGATCTACCAGGCAGATGCATTCAGAGATGAGGCCATATTGCTCCTGCTCGAGGGAGATGAGTGTGTGGGCAGAGTCCCCGCTCTACACCCACTGCCCTCTCCTCCTAAGTCCAACCCCATGGCATGAGCATCATCAGCCTCAGCCTCATCTCAGAGGCAGGAGCTGAGGTCATGAGGTCTCCTGTATTCCTTTCCCATATTCCATGTGACACAGAGCAATGCCTCATCCTGAGCACAGAGTTTTGTATCATGCAGTGTTTGCTGAGGTGAGTTATAGATGGCGGAGCCACATGTATGTGTTATCCAGTCATGTTTCCAGGAAATCATCAGTACACAATCTGGTGGCTTTATTTTGTAAGGGGAAGCTGTGGAAGCCATATGAGGTTAGAGACAGACCGTATGAAGTAGAGCTTTTAGTGCCAGGTATAGGGGCACATACCTATAATCCCAGCCAGCATTTGGGAGATGGGGGGGGGGCAGGAAGAACAGACACTTAGGGCTGTCCTCCATTACAAATCAAGTTCAAAGATAGTCCAGGTTACATGAATCCACAGTTGTAAACAAAAAAAAAATCTGGGCTACAGAGATAACTCAGTAGGTAGTGTTTGCCCTGCCAATATGAAGACGGGGATTTTATTCCCAGAATTCATGTTAAAAGTGCAGTGGTGCCCCCTTGGGTTCCCTTTATTGAGGAGCAGAGGCAGGGCTCACTGTCTAGACAGCCTAACCAATTGATAAAGTATAGCTATAGACCCATGAGAAGCCCTGTTTCAAATACATGCACATTCACGCTCACACACACACACACACACACACACACACACACACACACATACACACACACACACTCACGTACACACGCACACGCACAGACACATACAAAGGAAAAGTCAAAACAAAACAACCAAGGAAAGAACAGCTTTAAGATCAAGCCAGGTCGGAAGTGGGTGAGAGGGATCAAGTCTGTGCACTGGAGCATCAGTTCCCCCAAAGCTGCTTCAAAGTGTTGATTTGTGTGTGTATCTGGTGTCTTTTCAACTACTCTCCCCACATTATTTCTGAGTCAAAGTCTTTCACTGAATTTGGAGCTCACAGATTCAGCCAGACTACCTGACCAACAGTTCACAGCAGTGCCCAGTCCTCACCTCCTTGGTGCTAGAGCTGGTGTGTGCCAGCACATGCAGCTGTGTGTGTGTGTGTGTGTGTGTGTGTGTGTGTGTGTGGTGTGATTTTGAGTGATTTTTTTGAACCAAAGGAATAATTCACACTGTACTTTGATTTTTAACACTAATATTAGATGTCAATAAAGTCAGACCATTTATTTATTTATTTATTTATTTATTTATTTATTTATTTATCTATTTACTTATATACTTTGTTTGAAACAGGGTCTTACCGTGTAGCCCTGACTTGCCTGGCCTTGAACCTATGGAGAACTTCCTGCCTCTGCCTCTTGAGTGCTGGGGTTAAGGACTTGTACTGCCATGCCTGCCTCCTTTTTATTCTTTTAAAATGACTTTTGGATTCAGATTGTGAGTTGTATTCTCCTGGGGATGGTTTCACTGTGTACATGTCAGTCAGTGTGTGTTCACCATTGTCCTGGTGATGCTGATGGTGCCCCCTTCTCCAGGGTTCAAGAAGCGCATCTCTGTCAGCAATGTGTGTGTGTGTGTGTGCACGCGTGCACATGCGTGTACTTCTGTAAGTGTGTGTGCTTCTGTGTGTGTATGCATGTATGTACATATATATGTATGTGCATGCATGTCTTCACATAATATATCTATGTGCATGTGCACATGTATGGGTCTGCACATATATATGTATGTACACGTGTATGTTTTCACGTGTGTGCACATGCATGTGCTTCTGTGTGTGAGTTTTTGTGTGTGCTTCTGTGAGTGTGTGTATGCATGTATGCACATGCACATGTGTGTGTGTGTGTGTGTGTGTGTGTGTGTGTGTGTGTAAGAGTTTCCACTCACTTGATCAGCCTACTCCAGTCCCTCATTGCTGGAGGCCACAGAGAGACACTTTGAAATCCAAGCTGCCTGCCTCTTCTTCCTCTTCCTACAAAGCAACGAGATTTCCATTTTCAAAAACCTTTCAGATAGTCACAAAGCCCAGAAAGCTCTCTCTTCCGAGGTTTAATTAGGAGAAACTGTCGTTCTGGTAGTTTGAGATCCTCATTCTAAATTTCTCAGAGGAAAGGAGGAGTTCACCGGGAAGGAATGAGAGTTACAGGGGCTGGGTGCAAGCCCTCTGTCCCCCTCTCTGTCCGCTGTGGAGAGCAGAGACAAAGGCAACTTGCAGGTCATGGAAGTCACACTGCGAGTGTGCTCTGTATCATTAGAGCCCAGAGAATGAGGACGATCGGCACGCAGATAGCACATTAGCGATAGATAATAGTGTCTAAATAAACACAGTCAGCCTTCCTCTCTGTCTCTAGACCCAAGCTTATCTATAAATACTCTAATGACGCCTAGCCAGCCAATTACCCGATTCTTGGAAGAGCCCCCTTATTAATGGCGTTGCAGTGAGGGAAGAAACATTAATTATTGGACACAGTGGGATCTTTTACGTTCTGTCTGGTCCGGACAGCACCAATTAATGCAACAATTATTATCAACGACCGAGGCGGTGTACTGAGAGCAGCCACCCTAGGCTGGCTTGATGGAGTGGGAAGAACACACTCACCCAGGGAACTCTTTTTGTGAAGCCTCTTCATCGCTGTGGAAGCCACTGGAGGAAAGCAGAGGGTGGCCAGAGGGTGTTATTTTTTTCTTCCAAGTTTAAGGAAGGTACCTCACGGGGATGGGGGTGGGGTGGGGATCTGTTACAGTGCGTTGCTGAGTAAGCCACACTGGAGGAGCCACACGTTCAGAGCAGGGCTACTGACTGGGCCCCTTTCCACCCCTACCCCCCACCCCCAGCCCCATTGCTTCAAGAAGTCTCAACATTTCTAACTCAGCTGCATTCAGTCCTGCTCCAGGACATTTGCACAAGCTAAGCCTTATGCCTGCAAAACCCATCCCTATAATACTAGGCCTTTCTGTTTTGCTTTTTGGCAGAGTGTCTACTATAAATCATATTTAACAGCCGTATCTTATCATTTTATCACTATCTCCTTCCCCCACAAGAACACATAGGGACAGGGGTTTCATTATTTCTCCTCCAGCCTTTACCCAGCTGTCTTGTGGACATCAGGGGATCACTAAATAGTTACCGGGTCAATGGATAAACTCTCATGTAGAAACATATTATATTTAAGAGTGCCCAGACTGTCCGGCATCTCATGAACAAAATCAGTCTCTCTCTCTCAAAAAACTGCACAGAAAAACAAACCAAAGCAGAGTGAAGCAAACCCCTAAGCCTGCCCAAAACCATTCTACTCATAGCAGCACTTCTGGTGGATTCCGTATCCACCGGACTGACACACTGTAAAAACCACGACTTGCCTGCAGGGGCCTCAAGGAGCCACCCTAGCCAACGGCAGCCCCTGGATGAGGCCCACAGCCCAGCACTTTGAGTTGGCTCCCGAATGAACCCGCTCTGAACAAGGTAGGAGGAAGTAGTTACAGGAATGCTGCTGTTTTTCCTTCCTGGTGACGAGTGGAGGTTTGCTTCTGGGAGACTTTAATTATACAGCACTTCGGAAAATTGGTTCCTCTGAGGCTTATTCCCCAGAGCCTGAGCCACGGCTGGGAGAGGTGGGTATGCTGGGTGGCTCTTCCACAGGGAGAGTCCGGCAAGAGCCTCTAGGAAGGCTCCCTTCGGGGTGTGAGCTATTCAGGCAGGTGGGAGTGAGTCGCAGCCAAACTCAGGGAGTTTGTTTAATCCCCTGGACCACAGTAACCCAGACAACAGTCGGAGGCTGGCCCATGTGTCCTTGGCTGAAATGAGCATCTTCTGAGATTTTCCCTAATATATATTTTTTAAAAACTGTGTGAGAGTACATTCATGTACAAGTGCGCATGAGTGTGTGTGCCCGTGTGCATGAACATGCTGTCTATGCAGCCAGAGGTCAGCCTAGACAGAGTATAATTTCTCAGATGCCATCTATCTTATCCAGACAGGGTGTCTCACTAGATCTAGGGTTTATGTATTGATTATGCTGGTTGACCCAGGGATCGATACATCTGCCTCTACTCTCTGAAACTGGGGTTCGAAGTGTCTGAAACCGGTCCCAGTTTTTCAACATGGATGCTGAAAATTGGGCACAGGTCCTCCTCATGCTTGCCCAACAAGTGCTTTACCCACCTCACCATCTCTCCAGTCCTGCTGCCCAAACCCCTTAACCAAATTTAAAGCTCTGAGGCAGTCGTGGGGTTCCTTAGCCTAGGGCTGCTGTGCAGATGTGGCCATGATGAGCATTCCCATCTCAGGCCTTCTAAAACCCATCATCTGGGAGGGAGCCCCGCAGAACACTCAGACATGACAGGGACACTCAGGGTGCCCTGGTGGGGGTTGTCTTGCCTTCATCTCCTGAAGTGACAATGACATCACCACACAGTGATCTTACAGCCTTTGCACGCTCCTAACACATTTGGTCTCCACGATACACTGGGGCCCAGCATGGACTGCCCAGCTTCCAAGCTGTTAGGGACAGACTGGGTCTGTGATGTCCCCACACCGTCTTACTGCTGGGCTCAGCCAGGCAAGCAGGGCAGAACTCAGTCACCTTTAGTGCCACGTTTTGATGAACTTGTGAGCCTGTTGCTCTGTTCCTAGTGCATAGGGCTCAATGCCAAAGGGCTGTACAGATTCAGAGGGAGCAAGAGAGTTAGATCCCAGGAGTGACTGCAAGGTTCCTGCTGCCAATGGTCTTTCCTTTCCTCCAGATACACACTTTGGGTTCCCGCTGCCTTCCCTGGACACAGAACGAAAATATGTGAGCTGTCTCATATAGGTGGTTGGAAAGGAGCAACTGGCTGACCTGGCTTTGAGTCCTGGCTCTCTACTCCAGCAGGGAATGCAGGGGTACAGGATGTGACACTGAATTTAGTGCCTTAATCCCCTTGTGCTAAGATAGAAGTGACAGCCACACTCCTGGTATTCTTAGGGTGTGCTAATGTTGTCTGGGACAAAGATCACTCCAATGAACACGACGGTAACTGGCAGCAAGTAGTGACCTTCAGAAGGTGCTATGCCTCTGGTGATTTGACGAGTTTATCTCAATGTCCATTTTCAGAGACTTCGGTCTTAAGGATACAAGGTGACATGAACTGGTTGTGTCCCTGGTTGGACTCTGGACGATCATTCTTGATCACACCTACACCCTGAAGAACCAGTAGTCCTGTTTAAGCACCCCAGGTGTCTGTCATAGAAATAACCCCATCAGGACAATTGGGACCATAAATCAAACTGTAAATCAGATGCTATTGTTAAGACTTTGTATTTGTATTCAGGTGTGTGTGTGTGTGTGTGTGTGTGTGTGTGTGTGTGTGTAGGTATATGCAGGTGTGAGGGGCATTTTGTGCAGATGTGTATGCATGGGTATGTGCAGGTGTGTGTGTATATGCATGTATGTGCAGATGTGTGTATATGCAGGTATGTGAGTGTGTGTAGGTGTGTGTATATACATGTATGTACAGAGGTGTGTTATGCAGGTATGTGAGTATGTGTGTGTGTGTGCGCGCAGGTGTGTGTGTATATGCATGTATGTGCAGATGTGTGTGTATGCAGGTGTGTGTGTATGTGTGTGTGTATGTGTGTAGGTGTATGCAGGTGTGGGGGCATTTTGTGCAGATGTGTATGTATGGGTATGTGCAGGTGTGTGTGTATATGCATGTATGTGCAGATGTGTGTATATGCAGGTATGTGAGTGTGTGTAGGTGTGTGTATATACATGTATGTACAGAGGTGCAGGTATGTGAGTATGCATGTATGTGCAGATGTGTGTATATGCAGGTATGTGAGTGTGTGTATATACATGTATGTAGAGGTGTGTGTATGCAGGTATGTGAGTGTGTGTGTGTGTGTACAGGTGTGTGTGTATATGCATGTATGTGCAGTTGTGTGTGTATGCAGGTGTGTGTGTGTGTGTAGGTGTGTGCAGGTGTGTGTGTATATGCATGTATGTTCAGATGTGTGTATATGCAGGTATGTGTGTGTGTGTGTGTGTGTGTGTGTGTAGGTGTGTGTGTATGTTCAGGTCTGAGCAGGTCTCTGTGTGTGTAGTATACATGTGAAGGTCAGAGATCACCCTTGTGTGTTCTTTCTCAGGTACTGTCTACCTTTCTGTGGGACAGTCTCTCATTGGCCTGGAGCTTGCTGAGAAGTCTAGGCTGACTGCCAGTGAGCTCCTTTCTGTCTGTGCCTTCTCAACATTAAGGTTACAAATGAACACTACCATGCCTGGCATTTTAACATGGACTCTGCAGGTTTGATCCCAGGTCCCCATGCTTAGAAAGCAAATGTTTTACCGTCTGAGCTGTCTCTAGCCCATGCTGTGAAGACTTTACAGCCAGTCCCTTTGGAAACTACTGATAGTTGACTTTGATCCTGGTATCTTTGTGTGTTTACCTTTATGAACAGAGACAGAAGAGGCTTTCCTTAGGAGCAGTTCCGTGTGTGTGTGTGTGTGTGTGTGTGTGTGTGTGTGTGTGTGTGTGTGTGTTTCATTGCGATTCCCCATAACCCCTCAAGGGACAGTTATGAATGCCAGATAGTGCCTTTCTTATGTCTGGCTATCCTGAATATATTTCCAAATTTGAAGATCAACTTAGGTATTTTGCATATGCAGAAGCAGCTTGGCAGAAAAATATTCAGTTCAGATTGCATGGGCATGACTCTGAGATGGGGCCACTCCTTCCTTCTTTCTCCCACCCACATAATTTTCCTCTGTGCAGCTCTCCTCCCTCAAATGCCCACTGATTCCCAGTTTCCTGGAAAGTTGAAGAACATTGTAGCCAAATAAAAGACAAAATGATTTGCCATTAGTAAGTGCTTCTAGCAATTTCCGCTGTTACTCAAGACAAAAGGGTTATCCTTTAAATGGAGCCTATGGTTAATCTCTGGTCTGGTAATATGAATCCCACACAGATCTGGATGTTAGTGGAAAGACTTACAATTTGGATCTGGCAGGACCCCCAACACACATGTGATGAAGACTTGATCCTAGCTTGGTACCATTGTGGGGATGGACAGGAGGAGGTGGGGCCTACTGGGAGGGCATTATGGTTGTTGAGAGTGTGTCATCTAAGTGTGTGGTAGGACCCCAGTCTCTTCCTCTTTCTCTCTCTCACTTCCAAGCTGTGGTGTGAGAGAAGTCCTGCTCTGCCGTAAGCTCCCACCTTGATGGGCTATCTAACCACCCCATCCGCCACTGAAAACTTCAAAGCCACATATCTATCCATTGGACTGGAGCCTTCAACACTGGGAACCCAAGTGAACCTTTCTACTTTATAAGTGAATTAGCTCAGATATTTATTATAGTGATGGAAAGATGACCAACACAGGGTTTTACTAACCTAGCAATTGTGGTGTGTTAAGGGTCTGGCTTGTGTTCATGTTCAACTACCACTTGTTGTACTTGTGCTGCCTTGATAGCTCCTGAAGTTCTGTGGCACGTTCACACAGGGTGTGTACTTCACCTAATTCTTTGAACCCTGTGCTTCCTTTAATTGGGAATCTCAGCCTTTGAGCTGTTTGGTGACATCCCAGGACTTTTGATGCATTTCTGCCTGTTTGCTTAGCTGCCAGTTTCCAAAGATCTTCTAAACATCCAATAGGGAGGGCTCCAAGTAGCAGCAGCCTTGAATTCATGCAACAAATCAATGAGTGGAAGAGGCGATATAATCAGTAATGGATGAGATCCACAGAGAGTTTCTGTTACTTGAGATAGTCTTTGTGCTAGCAGTGACTGTCCCGGGGCTCCCAGTGACCTTGGAATGGCAGCAAGCAGAAGGCCTCAGGTGGCTATGAACTCTGGAGTAGTGAAGGATTTGGGCAAAAGATGAGTTATTGCCTGGGCAGCCTTGTGCTCCGGGGCAAGTTCACTGTGTTCATAGGACAACTGTTTTCACATCTATAAAACTCAGAAACTCAGATAACTGCTGGGACCCAAGACCGTGTAGGGCCCAGAGGATCAACTTCTGGGCCATGCTTAGCCTATCGAGTTGATAGCAGTCCAAGAGAGAGAGAGAGAGAGAGAGAGAGAGAGAGAGAGAGAGAGAGAGAGAGAGAGAGAGGCTTTTCTGACAGTGCAGCCCATTTCAAGATGTGGGCCTTGGACTTTTGTGTAAGAATGAGTCACTGGGGATGGAGTTGACACTGGGTTTTGATTGAAGTAAGTCTCTAGAAGGGTTTAAGGATGGGGTTCTGGAGATTGTTCAGTGGGTAAAGTCTGTGTGTTACATGCATGAGAACTGCTGCACTTGCAGAAAGAAACAACCCAACAATAACAACAACAACAACAGCAATCCCAAAAAATAACAGAAAAAAAAAACAGGTATGGCAATATACCTGTAAGTCCAGTGTGGTGCTAGGAAGACAGGTGGGTCCCTGGGGCTTGCTTACCAGAAACACTAAGCCCAGATTCAGTAGGACTCTGCTTCCAAAGGTAGGATAGAGAGCAGCTGGGGAAGTCCCCTGCAAGTCTGGCCTCCACGCATGCAGGCGAGGTCCATCTTACACCATGTATACACACTTACACCCATCGCACACACGCACAGCAAATAAATAAAGGAAAGAATCTTCCTACCAGGCATGCCAACCCAGCACACACGGGAGATAGATGATTCTCATTGTGTCTCACAGCAACCCATCAAGGGGAGCATGGGGTCCTGCTTCCATAGTCTTAGAAGGTGGATGTTCCGGACAGAAGGTATCAAGTAAAAGTGGCCAATTGAGTCCATACCAAGATGATCTATGAGTAAGAGATACATGATATTACATAAAGTGTCCTAGTCATTTCCCCATTGAATTAATATTTAGGTATAGTGGGTTAAATAGAATAGTAGAATAAAATTTACCCCTTTTTTCATTTTCTTGTCCTCCACCACAATTGCTGTTAGAAAATCTAAAGTAACATATTTTAAACAAGTTCTGCAGCTCACATTCTAGTTTCATTGAACTGTGCCAACCAAGGTCGTTCAAGGTCCCTTCTGAACATGAGAATTCAGGAGTCTGATTGTTCCCAGCACCCCTGATTGCCCACTGTGTGTCACTGTGTGTTCCCTGAGGCCCCTCGAGGATCCTGCTAGCACAAGGCTTGGCTGGAGGATGAGGGGAGAGCATGTTTGTTTGTCTCTGCTTTTCTCTCCTTTTCTCTCAGAACTAATAAAAAACAAATCTGTCACTGTGAGACAGTCGGTGTTCACCTCCAGGGGTACGATTTCTTTTTGCCTCTCTGGTTGAAGACAAACTTCTGTTTCATTCAGAACTCCTCAGGTGAGGGAGTCAATGTTATACACCACAGCACAGGATAAAGATGTCTGCCTGGTGTATGACTTTCCTCTGAGTGGTGTTATCATTACAGGGGCAATGATTCTGGCTGCTCCATCTCCTTGAAGATCACTGATAGGTTTGATTCCCTGGAGGACCTGGGAATAGCCCTGTTGTCCTGCAAACTACCAGGTGATCAGAGCCTGGGAACCAACATGGTTCTAGCAGTTACTAGTTCAGGCCCGAAACTACAGACATTTAAGATCATTTTTTCTCTGTTTCCCCTCACCTTCTTTGCCGTGTGTGCCTTTTATGTATATAAAAATTGCAACTAGACATGGAAATCTTTCTCCATGCCAACTCAACAACTGTTTTTTTCTCATTGGCCTATAATGACAGCTGGAGAGGAAGTCCTGACTTTTGCATGGACGGTGGGACCTTTGAATCTGGCTTTGTGTGGCATTTACTTCTCTGGACTCAGCTCTTTCTCCTCCTCTTCCTCTTCCTCTTTCTCTTCCTCCTCTTCCACCACCTCTTCTTCCTCCTCTGTCTCCCTCTCATCCTCTCTAGCCAGATTGTCTTGGTTTAGCCATGCCAGCTTTTTGGGCTTTCCTTTCCTTTCCTGAGCTATTAAATTTTCATGACCATGGCTCTCAGCTGTGCAGAGATTCTGAGCATGAAATGGTTGGGACGAGATCTTGGCCTTTGGTAAGGCTAAGCAACTATACTGAGCCCATAAAAGCTCCCAGAACAGCAGTCTCTTTTTGCATCTGGCAAATGACTCAGGAAAGGTCCTTAGATTTGTATCTGGTTGGGAAAAGAGCAGGTCCTGGGTGGCCCTGATGTAACTTATCTATTTTTGGCAGACGTGAGAAGTTCAGGAGGTGTCCCACTTACCTGCATCTCACTGGGTTGTTGCAATGAGTTTCATCAACCCACAACCTTGGCCCACAGCCAGAAGAAACATTCATAGCTACTCTGAGCTACCATCCAAGGTGCAGCTCCTTCAACAATGGGGAGAGGGCATACACTGAGTGGTGATGCCATCCTGTTTGCATGGAGACATAGAGACACATTCTTCATATGAGTCTTTGGAGGACATCAGAGGCTGCACCAAGGAGGTGGGTAGTTTTGTGTGGGAGGGGGCTACTTGGGAGGATAGGCATGGAAGGCAAACTTGAGTTTCCCAAGCGTGAAAGACCACTGGAAAATTGATGATGGTCGAATGATATGGCGAAGCTTCTACTCTCTGGAAATCCATAGGACACCAGATTGTCCCAAGCCCCTGGAGGGTCAGAAGAAGCAGAGCCAGGCACCCTTGTATGTTAGACCTTGTACTCTGGAAAGATTTATCTTCCTTGGATTTCTGCACCACTAACCTAGTTGGAGGTGTGGAGTGCTGTGTTTAAAGAAGACTCAGTAATACAGGAAGCCCAGGGGTCTGAAATCCTTTTAGAATGAGGCTAAACAGGAAGGAAAATGTATAGATGGAGGCTGAGGGGATGGCACGATGAGTACAGCTGGATCTCCCGTGTCTCATAATAAACTGGGCATGATGGCACCACCAGGATTCTAGTAACAGGGATGCATGGCCAGGCTGAGGCCTGTTGGCTAGCTAGTCTAGACTACTTACTGAGCCCCACGTCAGTTAGAAGATGGATGGTACATGAGGAATGACACTGGATTTTGACCTCTCAGTTCCATGAGCACATGCACACACACACACACACACACACACACACACACACACACACACAGTCTCATACACAGAGACACACAGACACACAGAGACATACACATAGATACACACAGAGAGACTCATACACAGAGACACAGACACACAGACACACACATAGACTCATACACAGAGACACAAACACAGAGGGACACACATGTAGACTCATACACAGAGACAGAGGCACATACACACACACAACACACACACACACACACACACACACACACACACAGAGAGAGAGAGAGAGAGAGAGAGAGAGAGAGAGAGAGAGAGAGAGAACCTGTGTAGACAGTCAAGTAGTTAAGGATGGTTCAGTACAGACTGAATTGTCACTGCTGGTACCCAGTGGGACTCATGTAAGTGTCAAGAGCACGCCTGGGGCCTGATGCTCCAAGGTTATCACTGTTGACTGTGTGGTGTTCATCAACTCACTCCACCTCTCTGAGCTACAGAATGCGAGTATGAGCAGTGGGAGAGTCTGAAATCTCATGGGGTTGTCAGAGAAAGCAGTCAGGAGAGCAGGCTGGACCTCCCCAGACCTGTCCCCTCCTCCAAATGACCATTCCTGACCAGCTGTAGCTCTCTAAGAGGCCTGCTCTGTCCTTCCCAGTAGCCTTCCACTGCAAACCCTGCTTTGATGCTTCTCCAGTGTGTGACAGTGTACGGCATTCTCCATTGTCTTCTCACATTTGCTGACTGCTAGAGTCCCTGGACTATTGTTCTCAACCTGTGGGTCACAACTGCTATCACAGGGGTCGCCTAAGACCATCTAAAAACACGGATATTAACATTATGTTTCATAATAGTACCAAAATCACAGTTATGAATAACACGGGTGGGGTCGCCATGGCATGAGGGACAGTGTTAAAGGTCATACCCATTAGGAAGGTTGAGAGCCATTGCCCTACACTGAGACAGAGATTGTTTATTTATTTATTTGTCTATTTATTTAGATTCATTAACTTTACATCCCAACCACAGCCCCATTCCTTTCTCTCCTCCCAGCCTACCCTTACACATCCCTCCTCCATTAACTCCTCCCCTTCTCAGGGAAGAGGAAGCCCCGGTTGGGTAGCAGCCAGTCCTGGGATATCCAGTCCCTGAAGGACTAAGCACCTTCTTCTCCACTGAGGCCTAACCAGGCAGTCCAGCCAGGGGAAGGGGGCAAAAGTGCAGGCAACTGAGTCCAAGACAGCCTCCACTCCAGTTGTTAGGGGACCCACATGAAGACCAAGCTGCACGTCTGCTCCAAATGTGTAGGGGGCCTAGATCCCGCCCCTGCGTGCTCTTCGGTTGGTGGTTCAGTCTCTGAGCATCACCATGGGCCAAGGTTAGTTGACTCTGTAGGTCTTGTCATTTTCTTGACCCCTCTGGCCTGCTCAATTCTATCCCCTACTCTTCCACAAGGCTCCTGAACTCCACCTGATGTTTTGCTGTGGGTCTTTGTTTCTGTTTCCATCTGATGCTCAATGAAGCATCTCAGGAGATAGTTATGCTATGTTCCTTTCTGCAAGAGTAGCAGAGTAGCATTAATAGTGTCAGGGGTTGGCTTTCTCCCGTGGGCTGGGTCTCAAATTGGGGCAGTCATTGGTTGGCCACTCCCGTGAACTCTGCTCCATCTTTCTCCCTGCACATCTTGTAGGCAGGACAAATGTTGGGCTGGAGGTTTTGTGGGTGGGTTGCTGTCCCTCTCCCTCCACTGGAAGCTCCATCTGGCTACAGGAGGTGGCTATTGCAGTCTCCATACCCCCTGATGATAGGAATCTCAGGTAGTCACCCCACATACTCCCTGGAGCCTCCCCTGTTCTGGGTCTCCAGATAGTCCCAAAGATGCTCCCCAACAATTTCCACTCTCACTCCTGTCCCTCTCACACCCCCATCCCAACATCTGATCCCCATCCCCTTTCTCCTCCTCACTTCCTCTCCCATCCAGTTCCCTCCCTCTATCCACCTCTGATGTCTATTTTGTTTCTCCTTCTGAGTGATAGTCATGCATCCTCCCCACACACACACACACACACACACACACACACACACACACACACACACACACAGGGGGGGGGGAGGAGGGAGGGGAGGGGGAGGGGGAAGGAGGGAAAGGAAGAAAGGGGGGAAGGGGAAGAAAGGGGTGGGGAGGGGAAGAAAGGGGTGGGGGAGGGGAGGAGGAGAGGGGAGGGGAGGAGAAGAGAGGAGGGAGGGGAAGAGCGGGAGGGGAGGGGAGGGAGAGAGGGGGGGGAAGAGAGAGAGAGAGAGAGAGAGAGAGAGAGAGAGAGAGAGAGAGAGGATTTTCTCCAGCTACTGGGTGCAGATATTGCAAAGTTAACGGCAGCCCTAAAAACTGGGGAAAGAATGAAAAAAAAAAAAAAAAACCCAACAACAAAGAGTTTTCAACCTCTCGTTTTACAAAATCATTGATTTCATGTTTAATACCAGCTGAAGCAGCCGTGGGGTGAGTTCATGTGTTAACGTGCAAACTGACCAAATGAGTCAGCTTAGATGGCAAAGCTCATGTCTTTGGACTTGGCGTCTTCCTTTCAAAATAATATTCTGGGTTGTTTTTCCCTATGAGGTTACATTAGGACAGTTTTTTTCCTTGAAATAATTCTACTTTTTAAAAAAAAAAATAATGCTTCCTCACAAGTGGATGAGAACTCTGGGACACAGTTTTACCTGGAGTGATAGGAAGCTCAAAGTGAATTTCAGCATGTCGTGTTAAAATCACCCTTTGGAGTGTGGTAGCTCTTTTATCTACTAACTACATTTTGAAATGAAGCAGGAATAAACAAAGAAATGTGCTTTGGAAATGCGATTTTCTAATGAAAATTATGTTGCTGGGTTTTCGTTCTGGGCCGCTGCAGAGACTAATACTTGGTCACTTGCGATCCTGTGCTTGGCTGTCCCTGGCTCTGGTCTCAGTTCCTCCTGTTATCCTAGGAGTCTGTGCATTGCAGGGTGAAAACACTTCTGCTGTTATGATCTCATGAATACGAAGACGTTTCTTATCTCTATCTCAGAGTTTCCTGTGTAGTTGCTGCTGACCCCAAACACCTTGCCTTAGGCTTGCATTGTCCTGCTTTTAGAATGAAATGATACGTGTACGCGGTTCAGGTACATGGAAGAGACCATGGCATAGGTACTCTGCTTAAAGACTGTGTGTGGAAGGGTGTCTGCTGCAGCTCTACAGGACAGATGGACACATGCAGGATTCAATCTCTGTTTGAAATCTTGCTGCCCTGAACCTGATCCAGATCATCAACTGCTCAAGAGTATAACAGACTTGAGGCCAGTTGCCAGTGGAGATCATAGGAGGACAGGAGATGGATGGGGTCAAAAGTTAGTTCTGATTCAGGAGTCCCGTTCCCTGGGTCCTTGGACACCTCTAGCCATTGCTGCTCATTATTGGTTTGGGTGGCCGAGATATTCCTGGTACGACATAGCCAAGTTTTTCTTGTGTTTGCCCCAGGGTGATCTGTGACTTGTCAGGCGGGGGTGCTGGGGTTATAATCATCACTTCCAAACTTTGCAATGGCAAATTGAATTTCTTTTGAACACTGGGGACCCTTTAAACGGTAGTTTAAGCATTCAATTTGCACTTAAAGGGCACTGGGGAGGAGGGCGAGTGCAACCTGGGAGGGGCTCCCAAAACCTATGAAAGAGGGATGGGAACCATTGTGGAGTTTTGCAGGGAAGACTATTTTTTTCTCTCTCTCTCTCCCTGATTGAAATATTGCTTTAAAGCATTGGCAGGCTTACAGAAGTAAAATGAAAAACAAATCCCACAAAAATCCTGGAGGACCATAAAACCAGCAAATAAAGTGGCACAAAGTCCTTTGATTTCAGTACTATTTTTCAATAACATCGGTGCATTCCACCCAGAGTGGATTTATCTTGAGGGAGGCCCTCCGTACCACGCGGTCGAGAGCTTACAGCAATGTTTGGTGGTCAGGGTTGGGAATAGGATAATACAGAATTACAGGAGCACTGACTGAAAAGGATGTAGGCTTACAAAACCAGGAAGGCCTGAGTTCTAATTCCTTATTCTCTTGGCCTTCTCTGGGCCTGCTTGACTAGAGGGCTATGCTGTCAAGGCAAAGGTTTCTGCTCTGTGTCGTATACAAACAGGAAAGGCACCTCAGTGGGCAGCTGTGGAGATTCCTGAGCCGATAGAAATAGCGGCTGCCCGAAGGGTGTGTGCAGACATCTGGACTTGCCAGACTTAAAGGAGTGAGTCTGTATTTTTGGTCCAGAGCTTTGTGAGTTATCTCTAGAGCCGCCCAGGCTCCGTATTCCAATGGTACAAAAATCTACAGCTGTGCTCTTGGTTTTATTTATGCTTGTGAGAGTCATGCAGATTCACCAGAGGAAGCTTTCAACCCAAACAGAGTAGGTTAGATGTGTGGCGTGGGGTAGGGAATCCTTCCCTACCAGGAGTGAGGTCCTGGTCCATTCCTAACACCACCCGAACAAAGCAAAAAAAAGCAAAACAAAACACAGCTTCTGAAAATGGATATTAAAAGGGAAGTGCAAATCACACAAGATCCTAGAAAAAGACGCGTATATAAATAAAACATCTTCATAGAAATGCATCCTTTCAAAATGATCAGTTTGATTTATTCAGATTTTTCAAATGCCTTAGGACATTTGAAAGACACCATCCCTACGTCTACGGTCCTTGCAATCAGAGAGATCATAGGCGTGACAGATACGGCAGAGAACAGGGAGCCCCCAACTCTGAGGCTGTTAGCTTAGCCTTCCTGAAGGTTTGCACGGGCCCTGGAAAGATGCCTTAAAGATGAGGGGCTTTGAGCTGGCACCCAAAGTAGAGGGAGGTGGAATGAGGAAACACCTTGCACAAGAGCAATAGCCTGGTGTGGCTTATCCAGGATGGGATTGTCTTGACATCATTAACATGTATGTGTGCACCATAGAACACAAACATCAAGGCAGTCATTACATGGTCCACAGGATGCTGTCCCGACATAGAAAAGATCAGCAGATATTGAAAGCACTATTGGGAGCCAGTGAGGTGGCTCAGTGAGTGAAGGTTCCTGCAACCAAGACCGATGACTTGAGTTCAATTGCCAGGACCAAGATAGAAGGAGGGAATGAATTCTCATGGCTGTACTCTGCCCTGTGGCACAATACATGCCACAACCTGGGAACCTTTCCCCCAAATAAATCAATACATTGTAACAAAAAAGAGAAAGCATCATCAAAGACCCTTTCCAACCAGCAGTGATCCCATCTATGGATGACCAATTATTTACGCATATGGTGGCTGTAGCTTAAAATCCCCTCCAAATGTGGGTGGCTTGGGATTCAAACATCCCAACAGGCATCTTCTATCATCATTCAGCCTGACGAGAGGTCAGTGACTTCTTTCCTTGGTACTGGGCTTACAGGAGAAGATTCCAGCGTGAGCTAAACCAGCAACATGCACAGTTAACACTTGGGGCCGTGGTCCAGTTAGTTGCATGGCTTGGCTGTGTTATGAGTTAAGTAGAATACCATTGGTTGGCTCGCTAAGCCTCAAAGCCAGACATAGTGTATTTCTTTTGAGAAGCAGACTGTGGTCCAGACAAGCCCTATGAAGACACACTGAAGACGTGAATACTTCCTATGAAGCAGGGGACATTTTTGTGAATGTGAATCTTTTGCTGTAAACCACCGACCGTCTTTTCAGACCAGAAGAACAAATGTTTTAACCGAGTTCATTTCCCACCACTCACATCAGGCAGTTCACAACCACCTGTAACTCCAGCTCCAGGACAATTCAATATCTTAGCCTCCTCAGGCATCAGTGCTACCCTGGCATACGCATAGTTGAAAAGAGAATTAAACTATTTTGTGGGATGTTTATTCTTTGAGAATTTCAAACAGCCGTTTGAAGAACTTCAACGATATTACTCCCCCTGATTCAGTTAGGAGGGCTGACAATCCTGGTGGAGACTTGCCTGCCTTTGCATGGTAGGATGAACATGTAATTGGAGTTAGTTATAGAGGACAGACAGGCTAGGAATTTAGAAGCAGGGTCACATGAGTTTTTGTCTTTGCAAATAACAGTTATGAAAACATTCATTTACTACTCAATGTCCTAAACCTGATCCAGGAGAAGGAATAGACCAGAAATTGTGTGATAAGTTCCTTTGCTCAGTCAGACACCCTGGGATAGCCCACAGGCTTGCTCCAGATTAGCAGGAAAGGCAATCCATTCACCATCATTCCTTAAGAAAATGCTGCTCAGACCATCAGCACTTGAGAAGTAGGGAGAGCTGGGGCTGTGGGTGCAGCTCTAGAGATGGCTCAAGCTCATGGTTCTGAGTTCGAGTCCCAGCATCCGTGCAAAGGTCTTACAGGGCACACCATAATCATCAGTTTGGGGAGGCAGAGACAATGGATCCCTGAGGTTTGCTAGACAGCCAGCCTAAGCAGAATCAGCAAGCCCCGGTTTCTCTATAGCAGAATCAGCCTTTCTCTATGAGACCCTGTATCAAAAACATTAGGTAGAGAAGGGTTAAGAAAGATAGCTACTGTTGATCTCTGGTCTCTGTACACACGCACATACATGTATAAACATGCACACACAATCGTGGAAGGTGACACCTAATTTCCATCAATTGGCCCATTTTGTAGCTGATTTACCCCCAGATCATAGACCAAAAATTCTGTTGCTCAGAGGCAGCCAGGACACAGGGGCGCTTCTGAGATACCATGAGATTTGACCTTTGCAAATAACAGTTACAAAAACATTTATTTACTACTGAATGTCCAAACAGGCCCTGTTTTCCACAATCCTAAGAGACCTCTCAGGCTGAGTGAGAGACCTTGGAACACTTAGTCCTAAAGCACTGTCTTCATCAGTCTCTCCCTTCGGGGCTCAGGGAGCTGTGCAGTAGAAGAGGTAGAAAGACTGTAAGAACCACTGGGGATAGAAGGCACCAAGAAAACATGGCCCCTTAGACACAATAAGGCTGATTTAAGTATGCCACAAAGATGGTAGCAGCATTCACAGCCTAAACCACACCACAGAGATGATGGGGACACGCACAGCCTAAGCCAGATGGGGGTCCCAGTGCTTAGAGGGGAAGTGGCCTCGAGGCCCCATTTCTAACCCAGAACCTATCCAAATACTCACAAAGGAAAAATTAGTTTTTTCTAATTGAGTCTCACTGGGTATACAAACCACACTTAAGGGTAGGCTCCATGCCCAGAAGTCTGTGACCAACACAAAAGTAACACGAGGGCATCTTTGTTGTTTGTTTTCCCTTACAACTATAGCAACAATCTTGGAGTTTTGGATTCTTTTAAAAACACAGAGATATTATAAGAATATGATTTCATTTTAATCCCAGGTGCAGGATATGGGGCTGCTTCAGATTGTCTGCAGCAGCTGACTATGATTTGCCTCGTGCTCTAGCAGGGGTGTGATTTTGCCAGAGGCAGAGAGGTTCTGCCATTGTGGGACATTTGGAATTCTGGGGACTTTTCAAAAGAAGAAGAAATTAGATGTCCTGACAGGGAAGATCAAACTTGCCCCGAGGAATTCAATGCCCCTAATATCAGCAATAATCTTTAGCAGGAAGTAGTTTAATAATAACGTCAGCCCCTTTCCCCTCTGTCCCCTTTTCTCTCTCCTATCTAGTGTAAGGGGGGTGAGAGGTGGAAGAAAAATGAAGAACCCACAAAGTAGCCCAAGTCCAGCTATGCATAATGCTTTGAGTATTGTTTTGCTTGCTGGTCCTTAAGTTATGGTTTCTGACTTCGTGTTTTTATGGCATTTGAGTGTGTTTGTGTGTGAGTCTCTGTAGGTATATATGCATTTCCAATGCTTTTCCTTTGCTTTTGTTTGTTTGCTTGCTTATTTGTTTGTTTATTGTCTGTTTGTTTTTCTAAAGAGAGAGAAAGAAGTGGAGTTGGATGGGTCAGGGGAGGTAGGAAGGATCTGGGAGGATGAGGGAGAGGAAACCATGATCAGAATATATTATATGAAATTCTTTTTAAATAAAGTGTTTTTCTTTTAAAATAAAAACGGTGGATAATGTTGTAAGACCCTGGTGTGCAAACATCTCTGTGACATGTTGGCACCACTGGAGGAACTGTCCAGAAACGGACGTGTTTGTTGTTGGTGCTGTTGGTGTTTTACGAGCAAAGTTGTGATTTAAGTTAAAAGGAAGGAAGGAAGGAAGGAAGGAAGGAAGGAAGGAAGGAAGGAAGGAAGGGGTTGTGACCTCTCAGGCCAAATTAAGTAGTGGCACCAGGGGGTGACTTTTAGAGCCCTGTGGCCGTCAGAATGGGTACAGCTTAGAGTGAAGGATCCATGCTTAGGAAGCTGGCCTAGGTGACACCATCTCTTCCTGGCTGGAACACCAGCAGAGATTCTCCTTTTGGGGTGTGTCCTACTGGTACCCATTTCACTGGCAGTTCCATATGCCATTCACACAGGTAGAGCATGTGTCTGTGGACAGGGACATTAGAGCAGCAGGTACCAGACTGCAAACAGGAGGGACACAAATCAGGCAGGTGGCAGAGGGTGACAAGCATGTGATTCACCTTGAGACTCCAAATGAAACACGCGGATGGGAAAATTCTACCTGTGCGATGCAGTAGCCACTAGACACAGAGGGCTGCTGTGCCTAAGGTGCTCACAGAAACTTTTATTTACTTTAACAAACATAGCTGTAGCGGGTGAACAGCTGCTATATGGCAAAGGACAGTTTTAAGACTGAATCCAGGCAGAGCCCCACATTTTCTGGAGGAATTAGAAAATGAAGTTCTTCCTGGAGGTGGTTGAAGACGGTGATCACTTCTTTTTTTTTTTTTGGAGCTGGGGACCGAACCCAGGACCTTGCGATTGCTAGGCAAGCGCTCTACCACTGAGCTAAATCCCCAACCCCGGTGATCACTTCTTATCCGGAGCTTTTCATGGGGAATCGTGGGAGATTCCTGTTTTAAGATCTGGAGGACTGGAGCCCCACTGGACTGATTCTTACTTTGAGGGTGTTGGAACTCGTGGGTCACCGAACTCGCCGCTGGGGTCCCTCATTGGCAATGGTGGATCTGAGACTCCTTTTCTCAAACATGTGTGGAACCATAACATTCCATTTCTCTTATAGCTTCTCTCAGGGCTCTGTGTCCATTCCTCTTTCCATAGAGAGACAGCAGACTTGTCTGAAAATCCCTCTAGTCATCTCAGATTATCTGGCAAGGAACTGGCAGAGGTGGGCATTCCCACTGTGGGGGTTACAGGTGCTCCAACAGAAAGGGTTGCAACTTCCCCAAGGCCCCTATGATCTCCACAGGCTGTGCCCTGGCATATCCCAGCGACTGCTGTAGGCAGTTGGAGTCACAGTTCTGCAGCACCTCTCCCGAGGCACAGCAAAAGGCAGAGCAGTCGAGCCCTTCTTCAAAGCACAGGGCCACTGTGCACCACAAGTCTTGCCCCAGGCCTTAGCATCTTCTGTAGGTACACATCTTCTACCTTGGAGCTGGGGACTTGGAAGCTGCAGGGAAAGGGGGGTGGGGGCACGGTCAAAGTTGGTGAAGTGCTTGCCTTGAAAGCAGAGAACCTGAGCTCCAGAACCTGTGTTTAGAAAGCAAGAGCTGGTGATACCTGTGATCCTAGAACCAGGGGATGGAGACAGGCAGATCCTTAGGACTTGCTGGCCAGCCAGCC
Organism: Rattus rattus; assembly: GCF_011064425.1. Classification (NCBI taxonomy): domain Eukaryota; kingdom Metazoa; phylum Chordata; class Mammalia; order Rodentia; family Muridae; genus Rattus; species Rattus rattus. The sequence goes on along the minus strand of NC_046155.1, from coordinate 56,441,561 downwards.
AGCCAAGATGGTTCCTGATACCCAACATTGTCCTCTGAATCAATCTCTCTCTCTCTCTCTCTCTCTCTCTCTCTCTCTCTCTCACACACACACACACACACACACACACACACACACACACACAGAGAGAGAGAAGAGAGAGAGAGAGAGAGAGAGAGAGAGAGAGAGAGAGAGAGAGGTTTAAAAATTCCAGAGGCAGAGCACTGTGAGAGAAAAGGCTGAAGGATCCAGAATGGTAGTTGGGAGAGAAAGCAGGAGCAAGGGGGGCAGGGTGAGGGGGCAACTGTGTCCTCTGGGTGTGGAGTGGGTCCTGTGGCACATGTCTGTAGTTGAGACAACTCTTCAATGTGCTGGGTTTTGCTCCACCATGGGGAGATCTACCCCTTCGCAGTTACCCCTGGTTGTGTCCTTTGGAAGCCTGGTGTTTGGAGAGCCCTCAGTGCTGGCTCTTGTGCTTATGGCTGGCTGGGCTTTCGCATTCACTTCTCACAGGAGATGTAATTCCGAGACCTTCCAGCCTCAGTTCTACCCTTAAACCAAAGGGCAGTGTACGGATATCACTGGTCTGCTTGGCCTCAAAGGAAACACACCAGACTTCCCACTGCTTCCCGCCCAAGTCAAGGGAGAAACTGTTTAGAAAAATCAGACCAAGATTACCCTAGAGGGAAAATGTTTTGAGTCGAGTGAAGGCTTTTGTTGAGTGACATTAATTACTCTCGTTTAGGTTTGACATTATTAATTAACCTTCTCAGTTGTTTATATTGTAGCCTCTTATTAAAACAATATGATTAAAACAAATAATTAAGGAACACTACTACCTCCACAAGTGCGTGTATTTCAGGCTTAAAAAGACCTCTATCTACAATCTCGTTTGGTGAGTACAGTGATTCTCTGAAGTTAATATGTCGAGGGTTAGCACCACTTCCCTAATTTTTATTATAGCAAAATATGCATGATGTCAAATTTACCATTGTTATGCATATAATGAATTATATGCCTATAATTTTATGCATGTAATAAGGCATTAGATAACACCATGTTTCCTCTCCCCCAGAGCCTGATAACTTTTAACATATTCTCCGTGTCTATGTGCTTGACTGTTTTAGGAACCTCATGCATGAATCATGGGGCAACTGTCTTTTCAGACCTGGAATATGTTCTTAGTGCGCCCTCATGGTTCATTCATGTTGCATCATGTATTGGGATCTCAACCAATCTTAAAAACTGAGTACAATTTGCTGTATGTGTATGCTGCATGCTCTTTCTCTGTTCCAACTCTGTGGACACTTTGTTATCTCCCTTTCAGCTATTATAAAGAGTGCTTTCTGAGCAATGGCTTTTGTCATCAATAGAGCTGAGGTGCTATAAATTCATGTGGTAGAAGGGAGCTCCCAACTATGGCTTTACATGATAACGGCTTACCAGGGGCTGGGGAGGTGACTAAAGGGGCAAGAGAGGTTGTTATGCAAGCATGAAGTTCTGAGTTCAAAGCTCCAGTACCCAAACAAAAAACTGGGAATAGCCTCTAGTATCTGTTAATGCAGCACTCTATGTGCAGGGGAGGTAGAGACAGGAGGATCGATGCCCCCATCCTATTGGCGACCCCACCATGCCAATAACATGGTGTTGTATAATTCCTTATCACAAGCATTACAGGTTCAGGGAGAGATCCCCTCTCAAGTGAATAAGGTGATAGAACAGGGCACTGGGCACCTTTACCTTCTCACCGCTATACTTGCCTGGCTGCACACATCCATGTGGCAGTTCTGTTTTATGCACATAATTATTTTTGCACATAGTCACACTCATGGGTACCTCCCATCTCCCTCTCTCTCTCTTTCTCTCTCTCTCTCTCTCTCTCTCTCTCTCTCTCTCTCTCACACACACACACACACACACACACACACACACACACACTTTTACACACTGCATACGCAGTTTGAAAAAAGCTTAAACATCTTCCCAGACACCACTCCGTACCCATACGATGTCTTTTCTTGACAGCAAGGCCTGGGTCGGGGATCGTAGGAAAATCTTCCCCCATACCTTGGCAGACTCCAGTGCCTCAGCAGCAGGACTTTCCAGCTCACCTCTCAGGACCTCTTGTAGGCTCTCTGCTTTGGGGTTTCCCTCTTTCTTATAAAAGCTACCTCTCGTGGCTAATCCTCCTGGCAGCATGCGGACCTGTAGAAGAAAAATGAAAACAATCTTAAAGTAAAAACTCAAGCTTGAGAGAGAGAGAGAGAGAGAGAGAGAGAGAGAGAGAGAGAGAGAGAGCGAGCGCACGAGCACCAAAACAACCTCACCGTACACACCAGGAAGCAGAATGGTGGTTTGCTGGCTAAATATGTGGACTCATTTGTTTCTTGCATTTTAATTATCTCCTTCTAATAACACATCACAATACAAGCAATTGTGCAGGCTGGTTCCGCTCCCTTTAAGAAGTCTTGTTCTATGCGCCAAGATTGTTGTTCTGTATGGTTAAATGCTCACGCATTAAAATGCTAATAATTAAACTGTTACGATTGACTAATGAACTCTGCCAGCGATAAATGATGGTCTTGTTAGATTCACTGCGCAGCAAGCCTCCCTTTGTACTGAGAAAGTTAAAGGTTAAATTGCTCTTGAAACTCGTGAGTGGATCTAGAAGCAATTACAATCTTTCCTTGAAACTAGTGGTTACTACAATAATGTTTCGATTCTAGCCCAGTGAGAGGGGAAAAAAAGAATAAAAGTGTTTGGGGGTGGGGAAATGACGCTGAGCTGTGTTCACAGAGAAGGGCATAGGGCGTTTATTGAATCCACGAGGCAGGTGGCATGTGTATAAAGACGCGACCCCACTTACATACACGCTTCTTGGAACCTCAGCTCCCAAGCACACAAGCCCAAATGGTGATGTTTTTGGATACAGCGACAGGTGATGCTTCCAGCGTTATCTGTAACACAGTAGTTCAGTCACTAGGAAACTTCTCCAGAACTCTGTAATTTGAGGGAAGCTGATTAATCTCTTTGAGCCACCATCTTGAAAAGCAATAGATAATAATAACTCTCTAGGAAGAACATTGATCCTGCACCGCAGAGCCAGTGTCTGTGCTTCAAAACACTCACGGGGCTAGGGTACAGCGGTATCTAACCCTGAGTGCACCATGGGTAAGCATGTGACCCAGGTCTGGCCAATCAGAGCATCGTACTCCTCTGTCCACAAATGGGCCTAACTGGAACCAGAGAGACAAATCCTGGGGTTAGAACCGGAGCAATCTAGAAAGACACAGACAGCCTTATGTGAAAAACTTGATCCTAGATGCATGAGCAGTGTGAAGAAAGTCTGTCCATTAAAGACCACAGAGCAAAGGCCGGCCCTGTCCAACCTCATTCCACCGTGCTTTAGCAGCATGAGCCAATATTGTATGTCGTATTTGGTCAACCAAACACATTTTGACCAGATATATTTTGGTTGCTTTATCATGATACACGTTGTAATATTCTGTGAGAATCTGGAATTCAAAGCAACAAGGATTCTGATACTCGGTCCACGAGTGTGGGGAATGAAAGAAAAGAAACAATCAGTGAGGAGGTATATTGTTGACGTTTCTCGATGCAGAGTGATGGGACGCTGCTGTTCGAACTCTGGAGAGATCTGCAGACTGCCTTACAGAACTCGCTAGCTAAAGGACAGGACACTGGAGAACTTACCATAGACTCTGCCCTACTCAAGCCTGGGACTACCCCCACCATTATTCCAAATTACACACTGCTCTTATTAGTGGTCTTAATGAAATCCTTGGCTTTGAACAGAGTGTTATGCAAGGAAAAAAAATTGACATGCCCTTGAGACAGACAACTGTCAGCTGCTTGTGGTGGCATCAAGAGTAGCCTACGTGGATACAATGCGGGGTGCCCAGTCCTCACCACAGCCAAGTGCTGTGAGAAAACAGCTCTGAGAACAAGATGTAATGGCGGAGACTAACCACTAGGCAGTGTTGCTGGGAACATTTGGGCCACTACTTGTGCTGTCTTCTTGGGAAAGAAAAAAGGGGCGCACAATAAGAAGTGATGTGTTTATTATCCAGGCAAGCGCCTGGAGTGAAGTGGGTGCCCAATGAATAAAAACGAATGAAATACAAATAGACAGGGAGATGGATGAATACACGGGGGTGGGGTGGGGGAGGGGATGGGAGGTGTGGGATAGGGTAGGGGTTGGGGGGAGGGCTCGGGTGGATGAATAAGAAAAGGTACTGTTACTGAGAGGTTTGGAGTGGAAACTGAGGATTAGCTCTGCATCCATCTAGAGGCAGTAAAAGGACAGGTTCCTAGGGGGAACTTAAATCTGGGTGTCTCCAAGAATTCCCTCTCCTCCAAGTACTGTAGTGTCCCTTAGCACAGCTGGAAGAGCAAGCAGAAGTTAATGAGGAAGCCACACAGTGTACCCAACGGCGTTCTTAGGTCAGTTATGAAACTCACCAGTCATGTGTGAACATTTTAAAACCTTCACAAATTAATTTTATTAAAAAGCTCTCGCAGTCTGTTAGCTCCATAAATGTGCCCTAATTTTGTGTGGGCATGACCTGCACTCTGAACCGGCTGCTCTGTGTGAAAGGACCTGCCTGTTCCATCACAGATAACCAATCTGTTTTATGTACCCTAGGCTGGCTTCAAACTTGCTATGTAGCCTAAGTGTCTTTCAACCCCTGATATCCTACTTCATAAAGGCAGAGACCACAAGTGTGCTCTCATGCCCAGTTTATGCTGGGCTAAGAATTGAACCCAGACCTTCTCTCATGCTTGAAAAGCTCTCTAGCAGTAACTGAGATACCGCCCCAGCCCCCCAGGCTGTTTTTAATGCCAGTGTTTGTCAGCTCTGAGGGAAGAATGGCAGCATTAGTGACAGCTGTTCTGGTGGGTAGCTGCAGTGGACAATGCCTGTGAGAAAGGGCCAGGGGAATGCAGCCTCCCTGGGCTCCAGGAAGGAGACACCCCAAAATTAGCCTTGTGAAGAAGGGAAACTGAGGCAGTCACCAATGGTCGTCTCCCTGGAGAATCCAGCCTAAGTCTGATGGTAACAAGGCACTGTTTCTTCTAAGCCAGCACTGTCAGGGCAAATGCATGGGAGGGGGGGCTATAAGACATCTCTTGACCACGTTTACGGAAGAGAGGTCTTTGGTTTTAAACAGCCCATTTGGACAGTAATGCAGACATCCTGGAAAGAGGCCAGAGTAGGAGGGGAGGTGACAAGTCATGGGACAGTGTTCTGAAGCAGAAGTGTGTTTTGTACTTTGTGTGTGTGGTGAGGAGGCTAGGGAGTAAGATGAAGAAATGGAGAAAGCCTTAATGGCTAATCTCTGACAAGCCTGTGGAGGTTTTCATATACACGAGCCTTACCTACTAAGCTTATTGGGTGATAATGGAGGTCTTCTCTTTGTTTTGGTTTAAATGAAACAGGAGGGATTGCAGTTAGATCTAAGGAACACTGTGATGAGGAAATGTTATTTATAACGGCAAAGATCTGACTAGGGAGAACCTGTCCTTTCTACAAACCTTTAAGAACCTGCCTCCTGGCTGGTTGTGGCCGTATACATCTGTGACCTCAGCACCACGGAGGCAAGAACATGATCATGGGTCTGAGGCCCACCTGGGCTTCATAGAAAATAATAGGCTAGACTGAGTGAGCTATGATTAGAAGGCCTGCTTCCAAGAAGTCAAGGACGAGGAAAGACAGAGAGGGAGAGATGGGGTGGGGGGAGAAGGCAAGGAGGGAAGGAAGGAAGGAAGGGAGGAAGGGAGGGGAGGGTGGAGGGAGGGATGGTAGGTATGTGTGTGTTGTCTCCTGATCACAGTCACTGTCTTCCTTGTAGACTGAATCAGTTGTTCTCTTCTGGCCTTTAGATCTCTACATAACCATATCTCCCATGGTCAAATATAGTGACACTAAAATAGTATTTTTCAAGTAAGCTTTTTCTGGTCATATGCCTACTTATGCCACAGTGGTAGAGGGCTGCCTGTTCATTCTTGGGCCTGCACAGGGCTCTAACTTCCAAGCCTACCCTATCATGGCTGACATTTTCTGTGGGAGCCTGGTATTTCCTGTGACTTCCTGTGAGAGCACCCTGTGAGAGTCTGGCACTTTCTCTCTGGGGTAGTAACTACGAGTGTCTTCCATCAACCTTTCTCATTTCTGTCAGAGTTGCCTCTGGAGAGTTATCTGTCAACTTTTCCTCTCTATGTGAGAATGTCCTCAGGCCGAAAATCAAGACACCCTTCATGTTGGCCATTTTCATGCCTGCTCAGCACGCATCACGGTAAAACAGGCTGACTGCTTGAGACTAAGCTCCGAACAAGATGAGGTAAGTAATGCTGTCAAAACCTTGATTCTGCTTACTCAGAAAATGGTACCTCCGTCTGGGACCATCACAGCAACAAGATCCGACAGTGCCTACAGTTTAGTTCCAGGTGCCTGCAGGATAGAGCAGGCCAAGCTGGGGTTCTCTGACGCTTCAAAGACCCCAAAGGGCATATTGTCTTCCCTGGGTCTGAAGAGGAATGCATTTCCACCAGTACCACATCCGGGCCTCACCTCGCCCCTGACAGGAGACACCTGCAGCCCTTCATCAGGCCACGGAAGTGGGGTCCAGCTGCTCAGAGGAGCCACGAAAAACACCCAGCTCAGGTTGTCTCCAAACTCAAGGATGGACCCACAAGCCACCTGTTTGAGAGCAGAGAATCACTGGGTGTTTCCCCGAAATCATCAGAGCAGGAACAGTGGGGCATAAAATCATCTGTCAACTTGATATTTCTGGGCAAATGGAAAATATAGCGGGTTTCAAAGTATTAGGGAGACAGGAAGAAATGCACAGAGAAGAATATGAGTGTCTCCAAAGTCCTGTCCCACTTGGGTCTCCAGGGCTAGTTCTGCTTCCTGTGCAGTTTTAACCTGGGGATACGTCCTCAGGGATCTCATTTGGTCTCACAGAGGTAGAACCCACTTTAAACATTTCTCCCCACCTACCCTGCTTTGAACTTGGGCTTGACGATTCTGCAAGCCTGGCAGACTGAATGCTCCACCACGTCTTTCCTAGGCTTGGCATTTATGCTTGCCCAAACTCACAGTGTGATTTTATTTCACATGGGCTGTGTTTAAACCTTCCTTCCCTCTAGGATCTCCACCTGTACAGAGGCTGGCAACCTGCTACACATCCTGCAGCTTTAGTCTGGGACCACAATGAAACAATGTATATGATACAAACACAAGCCTTTCACTCATGTCTCATTCATGCTGTTTGCATCTTCCCTTCTGCCCACCAGTGGATCACGGAGATACTACTTAAGTCAAACATCAAGGTTCTTACAGGGGGAAGGAATTAAACTCTTTTTTTTTTTTTTTTTTTTTTTTGAACGATTCCCTGCTAAGAGCAATACTTTTATGTAGATTTATTTTTTTCTACAACATACACAAGTGATTGGCCATTTTGAGGCGTTTACCTCTAATGCTTGTCATAAAGCAATTGTGCTTCCTTGGAGTGAAAATTCGTAGAAGTTGGGATCATTCAAGGGTTGGTGCAAACCCCAAGTCTGAGGCCTCTGAAGTCAGGGCGTGGCCTGCAATAGAATTGTTTGTCTTTGTTCTTAAATGGCTCCAAGCATCCTTCAGGTCTCTCTATGGTCAGAGTCAGAACAAGAGGTCCCACAAGTACTCGTATTGTTTCAGAATGATCTGGGACGTGGCCCAGTTGACAGAGTACTCACCTAGCACAGGGCAAGTCCTAAATTTAATCCCAAGCACTTAAGAAACCGATGTGGTCGTTCAGGCCGGTGAGGCACTTGTGAGGTAGATACAGGAGAGATAAGTCAAGGGGGCTAAATGAAACTCTATCCCCACAGGAAAACATCCCCCTACATGACATTTACTCTATCCTTTATTGTGCTCTGGTTCCCATCTCCAAGAATGCAGCAGGCGAGGTCAGTGGGAGGCTGTGAAGTCCTACGTCCTGAGAGGAGGTGAGCACTGTTAGTGCCATTCTGCACTTGTTTTCTCGGCCTCCTTGGCAGAAGTGGCCCTTACCACTCACGTGCTCACTCCCCCTCGATGTGGTCTCTTGGAGCACAGATTGCCTCCTCTCTTGATGGAGAAATGACTGCAGCTGAGCAGGGCAGCCACTTCCCACGTGAACGGCAACAAATGAATGAGTCACGTAGGTCAGAGGCAGACTACAAGTGCCTGGGGACTTAGAAAACTAAGTCAAACCAAATCAAACTTTGCTTGAAACAGGCCGATACAATCTTAACCCATGCACTGGCGAGGTTGTTCGTTAACAGCATAGCAGAACCAGAATGAGCCCCCAGGAAAGACTGGGCGAGAGCCGGTGCCCTAACACCTGTCTGTGGGTACAGCCATTCTTACTCACTGGGGCTGCTGTGACAAACTTATTTCCCGTAGTTCTGGAAGCTGAGTTGTCAACAAACTCAGGGCAGAGAGAGTCTTCTTTCTGTTTCATGGACAGCACCATCTTGCCGTGTCTTCATGAGGAAAAGTCAGAAGGGCCCAGAGGACAGATAGGTTTAATCTATGCATTAAGTTCTTATTTGGAGGGACTTTATTCTGTGAGCATTGCATCTGCCACCGAAAGGCCTGGCTTTCAAAGCCCACCTGTTTGAGGATGAAGGCTTCTGCATAGGGTCAGGGAGGAACACAAGCATTTCCACCAAAGCTTGGAAGGAGAAGTTTGGGGAAGAACATGCTGAAATCTGCCCAGCGGTTCCTGGCCTCAACCCTGTATGCTGTAACCAGGGGTAAAGGATGTGATCTGAGGCAATCTGGCTTCTGAGTCAAGTGACAATATTCAGAAGGTGGCTTTACGCAGTCTGCTCAGGCGTAAGGTCCCTCAATAAGCATAAAGCCAGTGGGGTTGGGGCTGTAGGTTGTACCCACAAGATGAGGAAGAGCTTATGGGATACACCTTAATTTTTGAGCACCCTGGAGCCTCTGTCAACTCTGGGAGTTTACCTGGGTGTTGTGGGGGAGGAGGCGAGGCAGGTCGCTGTGTTGCCTGGGAATCAGAACGTTCTCTGATAGCAATCGCTGATCAGTTGTTCCCTGAGGAAAGAATCAAGGGGTTCTCCTTCACTGACTCTTGGAATGCCCTTTCATTACCTTGCTCATTAGGACGGGGAAGAATAAAAATTGAGGTCTCCTAAACAGGTGCAGGCTAGATCCTTGAGATGATATGCCAACAGTTCTGAGTTCCTGCATGAATAAGAAAGAAAATGTGGGATGAGATAGGGCCAGCAAGCTCTGAGAACTGAGCAGACGACCGTGTGGAGCCTGTCTGTACCCATTTCACAGATGGGTGCCCCAGGACACAGCGATCCAACTCAGGGGTCCCGCTTTAAGCAAGAGAGCTGAAGCAGGACATAGCCATTTGTCCACGAATGAACATCTCCCCTCAGCTCTTCACTGGCGTCACTGTTGATGAATAGAGTGAGGTAATGTCTCAGAATGTCCACTATAAACTATAAAATATTATATGTCTATGTGAGAGATGACGATGACTTATAAAGCCGAATTACAACAAAATTTAAAGGGGAAGTGGCAGAAGGCTAACTCCTCATACTGTTTTCCTGTTGGAACACTAAGAAAATCCAAGAACAAATACCGGATTCTGCTGTGTGGTTCTAATGCTTCTGTGAGAAAGTCAGACCATTATTCCAACCTCAAAACCAGCAAAAGCCAGGTCCTGAGAAGTGGATTGGGATAAAAATCATGCCCTGTGTGATAAAGGTGCCGCTTTTAGTCTGCGGTGTGTTCCTAGCTGGGGCAAAAATGTACCCAGGTCCCCATATACCTGCCTGTCCCCAGACTGATAGAAGAGAACATGTCTTTGACCCGAACATAAATGTGCTTTTAGAAAACAAGGCCAGGGCTGAGCTGAGAGCTCAGTTGGTAACTCACTTGACCAATAAGCCTGAGGACCTGAGGTCCATCCAATGTGAAAATGCTCACTGGTCAGCCAACCTGTCCTACTTAGTGAGCACCAGGTCAATGGGAGACCCCGTCTCAAAACCCACAATGACATTTGAAGCTGTTCTCTGGCCTTGACATGCACATGCACACATATGAACACGCAACCATGCATACATATGGACTTGCATGAATATGCATCACACACACACACACACACACACACACACACACACACACACACACACACACACAAAGAAAGTCTAGACCAAACTAAAAATCACTCTGTGTCTTCCAGCATAAATGAGGCTGGCCATTCCAGCCAGGAACGCAAGAGGTTCAGCTGAACTGTGACCCAGAGGGCCCTGTGATATTTTCCTTCTGTGCCACATATGCAGATGGGCTCTGAACACGACCATCTCCCCTCGGTTGGAAATCATGAATTTTTATGAAGCTGGGTCCAGAATTCCCAGAATCCAGTTGGGTGCACTTTGCAGACCCCGAACCGGCCGTCGCCACGGAAGGCTTCATTGCTTGCACCTGCTAAAACATTCGAGGCATTTGAGAGGCAGCGGACACATTTGCTTTCCATTTTTTTCTGGCTTGGGAAACCTTTGAAGTGTTTAATAGTAGAGCTCGGGAAAGGCCTCTACCTCTTAATCATTTACTCCCAAGGCACATTCGCGGCTGGTAGCCTGTCAAGCAGAAACTGAGCTGAGCCCAGTTTATTAAGTGTCACGTGGGTACTCACTGTTCATTAAAGGTGTTTTAAGGTTTGAATTGTGTAATTTATGAGAAAGAGAAATAAAAATTCCATTGTTTTATTAATATGCGGCCCCAAGAGGCAAGTTGAGCTAGAGAACCCGAGGGGGTGGCTGGTGGTGACCTTCCGCTCCCTGCCATCTGTGCTGCTCTGACCTCCCACATCCATGCCATCCCACATGGTGAGGAGCCCAGCCAGTAGATCAGAACTCTGGGGAAGACCATCCCGATGTCCCTCAGGTCCGATGTGACAAGGAACCTGGGCTTCTGCTTTCCTATGTCCTCACCCTATTTTCTAGAAAGGTTTAAGGCAAGCAACAAGGAAAAACATTCCTGAAGTAACTCCAGGTGACCTGTGCCACGCAGACATTAAGAATGAATGTGGCCACCCCTTAGGAAGGAGGGAAGTGGGCTGGGCACCGGGCATGGCCTCAGGGTGCCAGCACGGCTTCAGGTAGATGAACTCACTGCATGAATGGTCCCCATTGCTGAAGGGATCATCCGTATTCTGCAGAAGAAGACACAGTGGTGTCTGCCCTACTTCCTGACACAAGAGGGTTCTTTTTGAAAATGCAGGCAGCCAGAGAACATGCGGACCCAGGCCACCGTTTGCTAAGCCATGCAGCTGAAGCCATTTCTCACCTACGCCTGCACCACAGTTTCCTGCCCACACAGAGAGGATCATGAACCTGATTTGGAAGTATTTTTTTAATCAAGTGACTCATGTATTACAGGTGCGAAGTTGCACCAGGCTTTTCCCCTTTAGTCAGATTTGTGAGCTTTTCGGTTCTGAAAGGGAATGGAGGTGCTAAGACTCTCCAGAGACATCTAACAGACCTGCTTCAGGGATTTGAGTACAGGGGAGCTGTGAAGCCTGGCTAAGGCCTGGGCAGGGCAAGTAGGACCTGCACTTCTTCTATTTGGTATATCCCTAGAAGCAGGGGCAGAGTAGGAAAGGCCCTGTTTGCAGGAGGTGAGGTAGGTCAGATTTTACGGATTGACGTCAATCATTAACTCACTTAATTTTGAACTATCAATTCCGCTGATGCTGATATTCTGATAATGCTGGCCGCTAACAATCTGCACCAGAGTCACCGCTGCCTTTGATCTGCCAGCTCAAATTCCATAGGCAGTGAAACCACAGGCCAGAGAGGCTGGGGCCAGAGGCTGGGGCCAGAGGCTAGAGAGTTCTGACATCTCTCAGAGTATCATAGGAACTCTGAGGTGCTCCTCTTGAGATGCCCAGAGAACTTCTGAGTACTGGCTACAGAAGAGGCCATGGAGAATCTATTAAGTTATTCATAGTTATAGATGGTTCCACTCAGGGTTTGATACTGGGTCATAGGAAGTAGTCTAATTCGGTCAACAAGAGAGACAACCAGGTGAACAGTCACAGTATGCAGGACTCCCCCGATACCTTGCTGGGACACACAGACAGCTATGGGAGATGGAAGGGCATTGGGGAAGGCTGACCAGAGGAGGCTATGTCTGAGCTCAAACTATAAACTGGTGGAGGAGGAAGCCAGGCAAAGGGCAGAAGAGAAAAATTTGAAATGTGTCTGAATATAGCAGGAGAGCATGGATGAAGTTTAAGAGGAGAAAGGGCAGCACAAGTAGATGGATACCCCAAAAGTCGAAGCACGCTGGAGAAGGGGAGGGCTAGTATGCATAGTTCAGGGTGACCAGATTGGAATCTAACACCTGTACCTTACAGAGGGACACAGGGTAAGCAGGACCAAGTATGGCTTTGCATGTGCTGCCAGGGGACATTGAGACACTTACACCTGAGGCTGGGTCCTAGAACATGACAGTCCCTTAGTGTCCCTAAGGACATGACTGTAGTAATTTGGTGAACCACATCTTAAGGGTAGAACTCAGCAACGTAGACATAGCCACAGGGAAGAAAGAACTCAGAAGATATCTGGAAAGTACACCTTACTCAACTAGTATGGGATTTTAACTAAACCCTTGGACACCTTTGGAGAATTTGGGGGATTGAAAACTAAGAAAAAAATTTTGGACTGTAGACATGCATTCTGTAAAAGCTATCCCAGGCAACTTGGGTAGTTGCCCAGGCTGGTCATGGTGGGCATCCTGGGTGATAAATACAAACCCTGCCAAGCAGCATGGCGTCTTAACCTAAGTTGGAGGTTATATGTCTTCATGGGAGAGATTAGGGGGAATGAAGAGGCAATCACTACACCCTTTGAGAGTTTGGGCCATTTTTGAAAAACATGTGTTTGCTATGAGCTTCCTGTAATAATGACTTTTTTAGCTAATGGAACAATCACCACATGCTCTTGCGTGCACTCTCATGCTAGCTTTCTTGATTCCCTATCCTTGAGGCAAGCATCATGACAGTCATTGTCAGTGGTGGGAAAACTGAGGCTCCATGAAAAGGAACCATTGGTTCTTTAGGACCCCAGGGAACAGAGAAACATCCATGAAGGGACATGAAGGGACACCAGGGAGAGGTGAGAAGGTGATGTGGGGACCTTGCTCTCTGGCGATGCTCTGGGGCCATGCATTTACTGGGCTATGTCACAGGAAGGCACTGCCTGCCCTCCTGGAGAGTAGAGTCCCTTCCTCTCCTCTGGATGGCACTGATCACTTGAATGCATGTGATCCCGCGTCTTTGGCAGTGATTTAGCATGGCACGAGCAATCCGGCAGGAGAGAGGGTAGCCTACCATGAAGAGTTGGGGACAGATAAGTTGGAAGATACCCTGCGGTCTAGAGATCTCTGGCTTCCCCTACCATCAGCTATGCTACAGTGGTCCCTAGGGATGCAGGGACCAGGGGCCGAATGGATGGGTGCTAGATCTCATAGCAATTCTGACTTGTGAGAAGCTGAGACAGGGACTTGGGGCTTACTACCCAGCTGCCAGAAGTCAAAATGCAAGTTCCATGAAATTGACGTTTGACATTGTCTTGGACAGTGTGTTGTCCGGATGAACTGCTCTGCCCACCTAGATGGACAGATAAAGACCCTATTCTGCCTGTACAGCCAATACCAGGAGAGCAGAGAGAGGACATGAAGTCTCAAGTCTGTGCTGGGCCTTTGCTGGGTACCTTGAAGGTTTTAAGGAGCACTGTTCCTCCCCTGAACCTTCTAAGATAACTATCATGATCCATATAGAATCCAGAGATTCAGGGTGGAGCTCATTGTGCAAAAAAATCTCAGTGAATTGGGTGGAGCTCACCTTGAACTGATCTCAGTGTGAGTTGGGGCCCATTCACTTCCAGTTCATTCCCATGGTTGTTGGTGCCACGGGACTGGTGGTTGCCCATCCACACATGGAACAGAGGGCTTGGGCAGGTGTGATTTATTTTAGAAGATGTAGGAAAATAGAAGCCCACACTTTCAGAAGATTCTCTCATTTGTAAAAACACCAACTTTACTATTTCAGGTACATTGGGTACTTTTGAAAGCATCCAGTTATTAATTAATCTGCAGACATGAAGGTCTTGACCTACGGATGGCATTTGTTCTGCAGGAGACAGGAAATGAGCACAAAGACTCTACCTGCCTCCAAGTGACAGAGAGGACAGGCCCTGGCCTGCCAAATGTGGGAGGTAGATTTAGTACTATGGGAATTAGCCCCAAGTTGCCATCCAAAGTCTGGGGGGTGGTCATAGGTGCCCTGGCCAGGTGTTCCTTCCCTGAGGGGATGGATGAGTGACAGGAACATCACTCTGTAGGCTGTCTTGGCCTGTATTGAGTGACCTCTTCACTTAAGGTTCCTCTTAAGTTGGCTCTCAAAGTATACTCCAAAGATAGATTGTCTGGAAGCCACACACGAACTTGAAAATTCATGTTTTCATTTCAGTAACAACAACAATTCTCTAAAGCAGACATCTGGGTAAATTTCTGATACAATGATACTCTGCTATGTAGGACTTCCATGTCAGAATGTGTCAAATCGAGTTCTGAAAGGAAATCTCTGGAACCTTGAGTTACTTTTCCCTAAATGTTAGAACTCAAGAGTTTGAGAAACATAGTAACCTACTCCAGAGATCAGAAATAGGGCGAACCACAAGAGAGGCTTAGCCTTCCTGCCTCAGCCCCACGGGCTGTGGGATGATCTGAACGGGAGTGAATATCTGGGCTCTATGGTGTTTCCCCCTGCCCTCTTCTAAGCCTGCCTTCAAATCAGGAGAAACCTGGAGGTGCCATGTGTGTCCACTAAGTTTCCTGGAGACAGCTCCATGTTGAGTGATAGTAATTTCCTGATTAAGCTGCCACCATCTCTGGGCAGGTCTGTGGGAGGTTTCTGGCTCGGCAGCCTAACTCTGGAGTGCCAAAGCCATGCAGTAATCACTGAAGTCACGTGTTCGTTGACATCCTATGATACGATGGTGCTACCCAAGGTGGCGAATGCCGTCACTTCCTTTTTACCTGTCACTAGGATTCACAAAGTTCAGGCACCGTTTCCAGCATCCCACAGCCATTTCTGCCTGGAAGCTGCCACGGATGGACTTACGCCACCATGGGCAGTTTCTTGCTCTGGGTGCTGCTGGTGAAGGGTGCTCCCGTTAACAGGTACACACTGGACAAGGCCACGTACCCGGAGCATCCAGCTTGGAGTCCAGCACCCAGGGATGATAGTTTGTGTAACAGCTTAGTTCATTCATCTCTCCCCCTGTCTTCCTTCCAGGTGTGAGGCAGAAACAACTTAGCCAAGTGACTCATGAAAGACTTTCAGGAAATCTAGCTGCTAGGAGTATGCCTGTCTCTGGGGAGGATGGAAGGAAGGGGCTGGCGAGGGTCACCTTCTGAAGTGAGGAATTTGGTTTTCTGATGTGCTTCCGTAACAGACATCTGGGCTGGCCTGACCTGGGCAGACCCACTAGGTTTAGAGAGCTGTCAGGAATTGGTATCTAGGGGTCATTTGTTTTTTTGTCTCAGGAAGCAGTGAACCCGGGGCCTCCTGAGCAGTGGGACTGGGGACAGGGAGGGATGTCCCGTAACCTTTCTGCTTTCTCTCATGAAGCTTCTAAGGAAATTCCATTGTATTGTATTTACAAGGCATCCCCAACTGTCAGCTTCCTCGAACACAATGTATTTAATAAAAAGCCATTAAGCCTTGTAAAGCTGTCAGAAACCTAAATGACACTTGTAATAAAATCTTGTCGGGTGACCTGTTCTGGTTAATCGGGCCCTGTGACATCATCGCCCTCGGATTTGTCTGATACCCCGGGCGTGAGCTATGTTTAGACAGTTTTATGATCCACGAGGATTTGAGTTATTAAAATTGTACAGTTTTGCAAGGAATTTGGGATTTAATAAAACAGCAGAGAAACTACAAAAGAAACAATAAGCTTCAGCCAAGTTGGTCTCCCTGTGTGCTGGGGTCAGGCGCCCAGGCTGGTTGCCTGGCCAGGGCCCACGCCAGGTGTTCACACCGGCAAGTTAACGTATCTATAACGGGTTTATCTGGCATTCACAAGGCAGGCAAGTCAATTACATCTTTCCCAATGACTTCAAGGTGGTGAACTATGCTTACACCTAGATTTATGGATTTATTCAGATTACAAGAAGATATTACCACCAGTTCCAATTTCTCTAATAAGACACTTTGAGCAAATCCAACTGCTAGACTGTAAATATCTTTGGCTCTGCCTACCCCCTATGGTTTCCGGGCCTTCAGTCCCTTTAAGGCATAACTCTCTTTTGAACTCCACAAAGCTTGACTTCATGCAACCAACAGGATGACAGGAACAGACAGACAGACACAAAGGACTCCAATTTACACATTTAAACTAAAGGGATATGTTAAAAAGAAAGTGTTGAGCACGAGAGAATAAATCATATCTAGTCTCCTGGCATGAACTGGCACAGCACTCCTGATATCTCAGTCAAATTATTCCATTTGTTTCTAAAGATATTTTAATCCCACATGACCTCAAACTTCCCGTGAACCAGGGCCCGGACCCAAGGCCGCCCACGGCCTTTGCAATAAATCCATTGTCTCCCTTTCTCGGCCCTCAACTCAGGCCCATAGATCACCCCTCCCTGCATCTTGCTTCAATTACTCAATTAAGCGCAGTAAAGTTCTTGTAGGTTTTTGCAGATGTCGCTTTATTATCAAGGCCTCAGATGAACACAAGGGTTCAGGAGCCGAGGTTATGGGGAGGTTGCTGGGGGAAGGGCCAGGCTTGGGTACTGGACTATTCCCAAAACCTGCAGGGGCCGAAGCCCTGGAGAGGGCAGGGGCACCAACCGTTCCCAAGGCCGCTCATCCCCTTCCCTTCGCAGTTTTGGGAATTTGTGATGTTATCTCTCTGAGAAACTGCTTCAGGAGATGTAGGTATTCTACCCTCCAATGAGATAGGGCTCTGATTAACAGACGGTTAATTGGACCATTTATCAAGAGAAAGACCTGCCCCCAAGTCAGTGGGCTAAGTAAATTATGACCCACCTTGCAGGTGTTGAACTGGCAGCCCTATTACTCTTCCTTGAAATGGTCTTCAGAAGATTTTATATGGAAAGATGATTTATGGCCAGGAGGAATTCGATTGAGCTTATATTTTTCCTGAGTGTGGCAGGATTCTGCCCGGCCCCTCTTCCTTCATGCTCCAAAGAGGGCTGTTGAAAATTAAAAGCACAGAGACGGAGTGATTTGGGGCCAGAAGGATACTTAGAAATCTATGATCACTACCAGACCACTTTACAGGTGGTAAACTGAGTCACAGGTAGAATAAGTCAAACTACATAGCCATTTAGTGCGTTGACGATGATATTCCAACCCCACTTGTGTGTTTGTGTGTGTGCCCGCGTGCGCATTTTTGCAGACCCATGAACTCCTGTGGCATCTGGAGGACAGCCCCAGTTGTTCCTTAGTCCCATCCACCTCCTTTCTGAGACAAGGTAGGCTAGCTGTCCAGCAAACTTTAGGACCATCCCAGTCCCCTCATGCTTAGTATTGGAATTACAAGCCGGTGCACTACCATGCCTGGCTTTCACTTGGGTTTCAGACATCTACTAAGGTCCTTTTGTTTGCAAGGTGAGAACTTAACCGGCTGGACCATCCCCCTAGCCCAACTACCTCTTTAATTAAATATTAATTAATTAAAAATTACTTAAATTATAATTAATCAATTAATTTTTTAAGAATGTGTTTTCTCTAGGTGATGAAATGGAATTAAAAAAGGAAGTTCAAGAATCTAGTCCTGAGTCTTTTATATGCTGCATGCCTTACAGAGGGGTTTCTTAATTTTTGCTTTCCTGGCAGTTAGGTCCTCATGGTTCTTTGTGGTGAGAGCTATCTTGTGTATTGCGTTTTATGTTGTTACCGGCATCCTTGGCTGACAGCACCCTCTTCTCAGGGTTAATGATAACTGAAATGATCCCCTGAAGACTAAATTGCCCCTGGGTGAGAGACACTGAATAATCACCACGATTCCTTTATTGTCACAAAGTCGGTCTGAATGACCGCAGTGGGTACTTACTGAGTGAGATTATGGTGAAGAACCAGGTCCACGTTCTCTGAGGCCCCATGCTAACTCTCGCACGGTAGTATCATTGTTGCTCCATTTTACAAAGGAAGGAAGTCTGGATGCAACGGGGTGAAAGTTCTCAGAGGGCTGAAGAAGCTCCCACACCAAGGATACAGCTACAGGATTAGAAAATGTTAATGAAGCCACGAAACCGAACCACTCCCCTTCCCATTCCCTCTATGGTAAACTTGTCTTTAAGGACCTGTTAGGATAAGAAGTCATCTTGTCCCCACATTGAAGAGGAAGTGAGTTGTCTCCTGGTCTTAGAGACTGGCCTCTTAAGAGCAGGAGGAGCATACCTGAGTGTCTTCGTGCTCACATGCTCACCATGAAATTGTGGACACCTGAGTAGCAGTAGTCACTTGAGCTTTGTCTCAGACTTAGTCTGGTTTTCTTCCACAAGCTGGGATACACTGCACCCCAGAGCTGGGAGTAGTCTGAAACCTGGGTTAGGAAATTACTAGGTTAAAAAAAAAAAAAAAAAAAAGATGTCCGAGATCATGGGCTCTAAAGGTAGGTGGTGTCTGGGTTTTGAGTCATGAAACAAATTCACTGCAAAGTATGGTGGGGAGAGACCCAGCCGTGTGAAGACTTGTGGCTTGTGTCCACCTGCAGTTGCTCTGGTCCACGGGATTTGGGATTTGGGAAGCCTGATTCTCCATATCATTGCATCGGAGGACTGCACACAGGGCTCCAGATTCTGTGACCTGAATCCTTAGCCTCACCCAGGTTTAAGATAATGTTCTAGATCTCCTTACTATTTCTTTACCTATTAATTTCATTTGCTGCGAACTCTCCCTTCCCACCCTGCACCCCCACTCCTCACACTCCCTCATGTGTACACTCGTATGTTGAGGTCATAGTCTAAGAAATGTGTCATCAGGTGACTCTCATCATGCAGTAGCATAGCCAGGCTCACAAGTCTCAGTGCTGTGGGCCTGTCACCCTGCCTAACTCTTGGTGACAAATAAACTGAGCCACTGGGAGCCAGGTATGGCTGCTGCTGGCTAAGCCTTGCATACCGTTTAAGGCAGGAGTACACTTTATAGTAACTGCAAACAGCGTAGTAAACACAGGGACCAGTAGCAGTTACTGACATCCAGTATCACATAGGCACATGACCCGGTATGCTCCGCCTCCCTATGTCTGGCAGTGGAGTGCGTTTGCATTTACCACAACCACTGCAAAGGTGTGAGGAATGCCTTAAGCTAGATTGTGGGAGCTGCGTTGTTGTCAGGAGACAGAAGGGGTCTTTCATCTCCACTATAATCCTCTGGGACCATCGTCACAAGCATACCTGCTGCCATTGAAAACAGCACGAGGCACTTGTCCGTGGGTATTTCCTTACGTTCAGTAGGTCATACCAACTCCTTATGAAAGAGTCTGGCTGTGGGTGTAGAAACATTGACAACCTGACAGTGAGGGCCTGCACTCCAGCCTCTCCGAAGGCCCCTAGATGCTACTGGCAGAGAAAACAGGCTGCTCTGAGGACACCTCTAATTAATGAGAGGCACACTCCTGGTTTGTGGGAGTGGTTTTCTCCCAGTTGTGCTTTGGTTCAGGACCTCTGACTGATTTTTTTTCCCCACCTCTTTTGTACCTTTACTGCAAAAACTCCCTTGCTTTGCTCGACAGAGTGGCTCATCTGTGGGGAGTTCTGTGGGCTCTGAGGCACTGTTCAGAATGTAGGCACTGACTGGGTTCAGATCCCATGGTGGGATATACACATATTTCCTTCTGTGTGTAAACACCACCGTACACAGGAACAGTAAATTCTCAGGTGAACAATAGCAGGCTTCAGGTTCAGGGAAAAGACAGGTGAATTCTGTCCTGAGGAAGGACTCGGAGAACAACAATAGAGCCCATCAAGGCCATGACTATCTGCCTAGTCTTTCCTCATGCTGGCCACAGGGGGTGGGCACTCATCAAATCAACCTCACAGAGGTTACATGTAACCACAGGTAAGAGGCTAAAAGAGAACAGGGGCTTGTTCAAGATTATCTGTCTGCTAGTGTTTATGTGTGGATTTGAACCCTGAACTATCCTTTAAGCTCCATTATACCTTCTGCTGGATGAAGCTTTCTTGCATTAGAGCAATTCCACAGATATGGAGGGAAAGATATGGAGATGATATCTTATGAGGGGCCTGTGCCTTCTCAAAGCATTAGGGAGCTCTAGGGAGGACATTTTTCCTCAGCAGGTCTTGTTTCCTTTTCCAAGGCAATACATTCCCTGTGGAGCAGGCTCCTCCCTTCCCTGGGGGTGCCCACTGACTATCCCCTTGTATCCCCCAGCTCAGCCTTCATAAAGACTTACTGATAGGTTGTGGATCGATCAGGGACTCAGTTGTGATAGGTGTTGAGGGACGTGCTAACCGCTTGTGACTACTGCTGTGGCTTGTGGCTGTTCTGTCTCTAGGCCCAGCCTGAAGTCTCCATCTCATAACACACCTCCACACTCACAGAGAAAAGAGAGAAAGGCAATCATCTCAGATCAAGATGTGAAAACCTGCTCTCTAGCCTTCTCTCCCCACGTTTACCGCCCTCCCCCTTTCTATGGCTTCCTAGCTGTGGCATTGGGCTTAGAGTCAGAGGGAAAATAGCTGGGTATTGGGGTGCAGGAGATGTGACTGACCCCAGAGGTGGCGAATGTCAAAAATACAGCCCTCTTGCAGAACACAGGGGGGCATTTTATTTGAAGAAAATACTTGCTGTGTTGGCTATTATTAGAATTTGACTGGAGCATAAATCTGAGTTTATCACAAGTAGAAGGGAAGGGCTGGGGTCCACTTGAGATTGGAGATGCTTTTCTCTGGGCAGATTAAAGTCCCTTCCTTTCTCTCTGGTTTATAAGTCACATGTTCTGGGTTTCTGGGTAACACTGGCAGCTGTACCCAAAATTATTCTGGCTATCCACTCTTGTCATCAACCACTAGATTTAGGGAAGCTGAGGGAGCAGAGTCAGGCTTCTTCCTCGCTGTAGATGACTTGTCTGTAGAGGGCTTCAGTGAGACCTATCAGTTGGGTAGTCTCGTGAGTAAACAAGATAAAGGGGAGGTTTGAGGACCATGAAGGAAAAGGAGAAGGCATGAGGAGAAGTGGAGGTGGCATGAAATGTAGCCGCCCCAAGGAAAGAGTTCTTTGGGAAGGATTTCAGTTGGAAAGAAGTGCAAACAGCAGCAGGAATGGTGAGAGAAACAGGCCAAGGGATGCAGGTCCTTCCCCTGAGGGTCCAGAAGGAGGACTGGGGTAAAGGCGGAGCCTTGGAAGGTGAGCAGACAGAACATTCTAGAACCTGCCAAGGTGGCAAAAGCTGGCTTTCCACAAAACTGAGAGGCGGCCTGGCCTGTCTGTTGTTTCCTCCTGCGCCTACATTTGCCATCCGCCTTCATTTCCAGATCTGCCCCCCCCCCCGAGGGATAATGCCAGCCTGTGATCTTTAAAAACCAGATAGATCTTACAGCATAGGGACTAGATGTGGCCTTGGCTCCAAGATGCTCAGAGCCTCCTAACTTTCCCCAGAGATACGTCTTTAGGGCTTCACAGGTTAGAGCTCAAGAACCGGGCGATGAGAGGTAGGGACACATTGGATAAGCTACAGGCCCAGACATAGGTCAGCACTGAAAGACAGGGGTAGTACTGGGGGCTAGAGAATTCTGGTTATCAATCTGGTGGGGACAAAAGCAGAAGGGTCCTGGAAGGCCTGGGTCTTTCCTTCCTTGAGGTAAGCAGTCAGAATGGCCAGCAGTTACACAAGCATCCCAGACCCCATCCCTAGCTGCTAAAAAGAATTGCTAAGATTCCTTCTATAGAAAGCCATTAAAAATGGCCTTTAAGACAGACAGACCTAACAGATCCTTAGACAGCCAGTGCCTCAGATGCCTTATTCTTATAATGACCCCAGAAACAGTACCCCACTGTGAATAATCGTGACAGCACCCTAACAACGCCAGTGAAGAGACCATGTACGGGGAACTGGCTGTGCATAGGCCCAGGGTTCCTCCCAACAAGTCTAGAGGTTTTCTCTCGGTATCCCACTTTTCCAGTGAGGAAACAGAAGTGAGAGCCACAGAAGTCAAATCCCCGGAGCCTCCTTGGCCCCATTTTGCAGATGGGAACAACCGTACCAAGGGCACGGGTGTAGAAGGAAGTGGGTAAGTGAATTATTCCAGTCCAAAGGGACTCGGAGAACCTCAGAATAGGCAGACACAGGGCAGGTTTCCACTCGGCTGCCTCAGCCACGCTCCTCCAGCCTGGCTGATAATTGCTCATTATGTGCTTAATCTGGGCACAGCCAGGCCTGGCAGCAGAGCTGCATCACATCAAAGCGAGCTCTTCAAAGGAGCAGAAAGCTGGCCTCTGGGGTAATTAGCTGAGGGCCTATTCTCTTCTGCTTGGGACAGTTGGGAGGGTTGCGAGCAAAGTACAAATGGCACAAAGTACACCTCAAGTTGTCAACTCTGGTGAACTTGGGTAGGCAGGGCTGGTAACTCAAATCAGGTCTCTTTCTCTCTCTTCCCCTGCCCAACCCTGGGGATGAATCCCAGTGATGTGTGCATGCTATGGCTGTTTTCTCTTTCACATTGCTATCTGCCCCCCGGCCCCAATCTGGCCTCAGCGTACAGGAATACTATGTGCCTCCTCTCTAGACTACCATATTTTTGCTGCAGACACTGGAAAGGAAAAGAAAACCCTCACCCAAGCACAAACACCACCTCCATGACTCATAGATGAAGCAGAAATAAGGTGTTCAGAACCTTCCTCGTACACAGAAAGGCTCTGATTCATGCATGTGACTCAGTTTCCACAGTTTTCCAAGCTAAGCAGCCCCAGGTGGCAGCCCCGAGTTGAAGATGGCTGGTTCATCCACCGGAGTGGAACTTCGGAGGCTGCAGACCTGGCATGAGACCTTTGAGAAAAGCTAAGGAAGGGTGTGTATGATCGCTTGGTGTGACCGCCTTCCCCCTCACCCGGCTGGAGGGAGAGACAAGGTGATGTTATGGCTCTAATCCCATTTGCAGTCCCCTGTCACTCAGCCAGGTATCCCACCAGCAAGGCACAGAAGTGCAGAAAGTGCTAAGAGACATTATAATAGAGTCTGGTACCTCTTTTTGATGGCCTGTGGGGCGGTCAGACTAACAGGCCTGAGTGAGTTTGACATGTAAGTAGAATGGTGTTGAACTGGCCAGCGGGGTGCAGGAAGCCGCTAGTCCTTGGAGAAACGATTCTGGGATTGGTTGGTGCAGGCAGTGGCGGTCGGCTTCAGTGAACAACAGCTCACTTGCTTGGAAGGCAAGGTAAGATTTTATCTTACCTACCTCTTAGCCATATTTAACAATGAAAAAGACATTAGAGGAAGCCAACTTCTCTGACCCAAATGAAGGAGATGATCTCAGGTACTGAGCAAACCCCTCAGACCACAGAGTGGAGTGGTAGCTCAGGAGGGTCTCCTTACCGATGGAAATGAAACGGTCTACTTCCTACTTGCCGTAGTTGAATTTTATCTTTATTATAGTTTCTGAAGGTGGAATCTCTTTGTAACAGTTACTTTGTCAAAAATGAAAAAGAACAATTAAGCACACGTATATAAACGGTGATGAAAGGGTTGGGGACATGAAGACCTGAATTTGATCCCCAGAATCTAGGTTGTAGAAGCTGGGTGTAGTGGAATGCACCAGTCCCAGAGCTGGGGAGGCAGACAGGTGGCTCCCTGGGCCTCACTGGCCAGCCAGCCTGGCCAAACCACTGAGTTCCCATTAAAAGTGAGAGACACTTACCCAAATAAACGAAATCCAAAAAGCAAGTAAGCAAATAGAACCCAAACAAACAATTAGAATCACCAACTTCCTCCACTGACACTCTCCCCATAGGCACACACAAACACACACACACACACACACACACACACACACACACACACACGATACATTCACAAGATACACACATATATCACATATACACACATACACTCAGACACACAAATTTATATATACAGACACACACACAGATAGACACACAGGCACTCAGACACGCATACACACACATACAGACATACACATAGACACATACACACAGACACACACAGATAGATACACAGACACATAAAAACAAAACAAAAAGAACAAGTGGAAAGGAACTAAAAAAGCATCAAGGTTGATCTCTAGCTTCCAGAAGCAAATACATACACAAACAGACACACACACACACACACACACGCACACTACACATCTAGACAGACATTTAGTCAGACATATACCATAAACACACATACCGACAGACACACAGATGCACACACACAGACACACATATG
Organism: Rattus rattus; assembly: GCF_011064425.1. Lineage (NCBI taxonomy): Eukaryota > Metazoa > Chordata > Mammalia > Rodentia > Muridae > Rattus > Rattus rattus. Next base: position 56,417,039 of record NC_046155.1, on the reverse strand, counting down.
CATACACACAGGCACACACATACCACACATACAGACACACACATAGACATACATACACACACACCATACATATACAGACAGACAGATGCACACACATACACACATATAAATACACACAGACACATGCGTACATACATGCATACATACAGACACACACATGCATACCTAGACAGACAGACAGACAGACAGACAGGCACACACACACACACACACACACGTATTATTACTCCTGGAGAAGCCCAAGCAGCTCTAGAACAGACAGGGGTACAGTCACATCTAACGTGATTGAGAATATCCAGGGCCAACGTGATTCTCTGCCGGGCCCTATAGCTCTGGCCATGTGCTCCACGTCCTGTTGGCTCAGTGCTCCTATGCCTCCTGTACTCCTTACTCCAAGCCTCATGCTGAAAACATAAGCCTTTAAAATTGCTTCACAATGCACCTGCAGCCTTCGCTAATCCCCAGGTGTGAACGCAGCACGCACCTGCTCAATACTCCCTTGGCATTTGTGCTAACTGCAGGGGAATCACATGGAGTGCTTCTGGCAGCGGCTAGGCGCATTGCAGAAAGAGGAGGCAGAGAACAGGGTTCAAGCCTGTTGTTGACCAGTCTTTCACGCCTTACAGCAGTAATTCCCTTGTTTCTACAGTGGGTGAGGGGTGGGATATGAAGCCCTCTGAATTGAGCAGACTTCCTCCTGATCACTCCCATGACCCTTTGATCCTGCACCGAACTGTCAGCAGGTCACCTCCCGTCTCTTCAGCTCTACTCCTGCAAGGCAAGATCTGAGCTCGGGGTTCATTACCTCGGAGCGAAGTGCTCCTATACAGGAGGTACTCACTCAATGCTGAATTGTTAGCTCCTTTTGTATTTGCTTTAACAAAATACCTGAGGCTAGGTGACGTAGAGAGGTGGGTTGGCTCAAATTCTAGTTGGCTGGAAGAGTCTGATAATTTTTCACAACTGTGTTATTTCAGTTTGACTCCTTAGAAAGACATGGGACGTCAACTTGTTTTCTGATTATAAAAAGATGAAGGGGGTGGAACTCAGAGCTCCACCCACCCACCATCCAGCAGTTACCACTGAGTGTGCACTGCTCTTTGGAGCCTTCTGAGACCATGTCTTACCACTGAGGAGCCAAGAGTGGGACACAAAGTCTAATTTGTTTCCTTTGGGGACCCTTGTTAATTGTAAGAGAATCTAAAAATACAGTCGGTGTACTTGACATGTATAGAGCCTTGTTTAGAAACTTAGGCTGGAGAAAGAATGCAATTAAACTGTCAAAATCTAATTCTTTCCTCCCTTTAATTTAAAGCAGCTCATTCCCATTTACTTTGCATGGACTCAAAGTAAAAAGTGAAGAATGTTGCCAGAAAAAAACAAAAAACAAAAACTTGGTAGTTACAAAATGAAGATGCAAGGCTCTGAGTGCCGGAGATAGCTTAAGAATGGTCACATTCAAATCCCCGTGACATAATGAAATGCTGCTGTCGCTTGTGGCAGTACAGGCATGTGATCTCAGCACTAGGGAGGTGTAGACAGTAGGGCCACGAGTTCAAGGCCAGCTTCAGCTACAGGAAGTGGGAAGCAGGCCTGAACTATAAGAGACTCTTTCTCCAAAGTCAAGCAAGGAGGGGCAGAGAGACGGACAATTCTGTAGGTAAGAGTGCTTTCTGTACAAAGATAAGAATCTGAGTTCAAATCTCAATGTTTATGTAAAAGGTAGGGCCCCATATTGAACAGGGTAAAGGCAATAGGATCTCTGGGGCTTGCTGGTCACCAGAGAGAAGACACTATCTCAAAGGAATAAGAGGAAACGTAGTAGAGCAGGACATTCAGTGTCCACCCGTGCACAGGCAAGTTCAAACACACACACACACACACACACACACACACACACACACACACACACAGAATGAGGGGATAAACACTGCACAGTGTTTGGATATGAGTTCAAATCCCCAGAACCCTTAGGGCTAAAAACAGGAACTGGTTGCACATGCCTGTGATTTTCAGCACTCCTATCAAGAGATGGAGGGTAGATTCAGAGAAACCCCAGAAGCTCATGGGCTGGGGTTTAGCATTAAATGAGAGCTCCTGTCTTAGTAAGCTAGAAGGTGAGCCCTGACACCCTAGTGTGCCCTCTGACCTCACCTGTTCCACAGAACATAGGTACCTAAAATCACATACATGAACATGCACACACACAAAGATTTCAGAAAATCAAATAAAACAATATGATGCCTCACTCCTTAGATGCAGGAGGCACAGAGCTTACTAGGCTGGGCACAGTGGGCCAGTTTGATTCAAGACGTGATTTACCCAGCCCTGAACCTGTGCTGAGTGTCTGTGCAAATGCCATGTATTCTGAAGGTGTGCACCGACAGTGACTTGGGCACTGGGTAGGCCTCCCCAGAGCTGAGACACTAGTCAATGCAACAATTTTGATATCGTGTCGTGTCATGAGCAGTTGGGGAGAGGTAGAAAAGATCATGTGTGGCCCCCAGAAAGTTCCACAAATGTGCCAGGGTGAGGCAGGAAGCCATGAATCAATTCAGTAAGAAGTTAATTGCCTCCTATGCCTGGGGTACAGTCATAGCCCAAGCTAGGACAGAGCTAGTATTCCGAAACAGCTACCAAATGAAGGGGATTGGATAAAAGCAAACAGATTAACTCTCCACACACAGAGAACACAGGATAGGGACAGCCAAGCTCCTGCATTGGTAGAAATGACACTTGGGAGGGCTGGTAGCAAGGGAGCCACACATAGAGGCCAAACTGGATCTTTCCCATTGTCTTTTCTGTTTTATATTTAAAAGGAAAAGAAAAAAGAAAAAAAAACCTGATAGCCTGAATCTAGTGCCCAGGAAACAACAGAAAAACCCAAATCAAGGGGCATTTTGCCAAACAAGGCATAGACTCTTCCAAATCCACCAAGGGTAAGAGCTGTAGAGGGGTCTAGGCACCTGCCACTCACCTAGGAAAAGATTTGCAGTGTTTGCAGTTTACTGTCTAATGGAGAAAAAGCAGGGGGCTAACAGATCAAATATAGTAAAAATGTACCCAATTTGTAAAACTGGGTGTGGGATTATGGAAGTGTCTTAGTGGCTGATTCTTAAAGTTTGAAAGTATATCCCAATAAGTGAGAATCCTACAGAAACGCATTTAATGTTGGAGATTTAACCCTATAGAAACCCATTTAATGTTGGAGGTGTAATCCTATAGAAACCCGTTTAATATTGGAGACTTGGCAGCTCAAATGAAATGAAAGTACCCAGTCTCACCCACGTCCTTCAGAACCAACCACTTGTAGAGAGTGTGGCTTCCCCAGTCTTCCCAGGCATTTAACACTGACTTAGAGGGCACCCTGTCCTATTTTCTCTGGATCCCCATGGTATCTTGTTCTTGTTTTGTTGAAGCAGGGTCTCACAGGGTAGCACAGGCTGGCCTGGACACACCATACGCTTTGATCGCTACTACAGCTGTAGGTGAGTACTGTCTAGAGGCCTGGCCTGCTTCCTGATGTGTTTGGTGTGGCCACATCAGGGGTCAGAATCCTGAGATTAGGAGTGTGTGTGTAGAGTGTTGGTAACAGAGGCTGCCTGAGATCACCAGAATAGCCCAGGACTCATCAAGTTCTTACAGTCCACAGCCCCGAGCGTTTCACACTAACCATGGAGGTCTCTTCGGGTCTTAGCCTCTGTCTAAATGTGAACATGTTTAAGTCGCTGGTACCTCAGTGCCTCTCTGAGCCATCTTTGAAGCAATGTCTCCAGACACTATTGATTCTTAGCTTTGCTGCTATTCTTGACTTTGGGTATCTTCAGATGGATATTTATCAGTAACTCTGGCCTCTTCCAACCAGATGCCAGCTGCAGTCCCACTGATTTATAACAACCAAAAATGTCTCCAGTCTTTGGCAATTATTTCCTCTGTGGGTGGGTACTATCCATATTGGAGACACGTTGTTCTCAGGGTAGATACAAGAAAGGGGACAGATACCTCTCCCTTGCCTCCTTCTCATGACTGAATGAGCAGCATTGGCCAACAGAGAAATAAATGGAGTGTTAAGATCCCAAGACCAGAGCTGAACATCTGACAACTTCCTTAATGGCCCAGTTGAGGCGGTGTCAGGGCCCATGGTCCCTACCACTTAGGACCTTAACTGTCAGTTGATATGCAGTGACTACCCCAGGGATTGTGTAAGATTGGTGTGTAACATTTAGTAGGGATATATACTTTATTGGATTCAGATGAATACCTCTATCCCCAATTCTGCAAGGACATCAGCATGATGCTAGGGAGATAGCGTACAAGGCCCAAAGTCTAGATTTCCCATGTGGTGCATTCCTGTAACTCCAGATCTGGAGGAGCAGAAACAGGAGGATCTGTAGGGGTTGGTGGGCAGCTGATGTAACCAAACCTGTGAGCTCCATGTTCAGGGAGAGATCTTTTCCAAAACACAAGGCAGCCATTAAGACAGACACCTAACTTCAGCTTCTAATCCACAAGAGTATACATGAGCAAGTGCACCTGTACTCATATGTAATCCCCATGTTAGGTCTCCCACACACAGCTCACATACCCTCTCTACACACAATAATAATTAATAAACTATTTCAGCAGCACAATGAAATCAAAACACATGGGTTCAAGTTCAGACTTGGCCAATCCCATAGTATTAGGAAGCAAGTTAGGAGGACAGCCCCACCTGCACACACTGGTGACCATGTAGCACTCTGTTGGATTCTGGACATAGGCCGCCCCATTCAATGCCTGCAGCAGCCCTATGAGGTTGGCTTCTTAAAACTGCATGGTCAAATCTGTGTTCAATACATGACAGATGCTCTGCCTTCTAATCTGTCTATTCCATATCCTGCCTTCTATGCCCTATGATTCTCATAGGACCCAGGGAAGGTAAAACACTGAGATGTGACACCCCAACTGGGAAATAGCAACAGAAGGGGAGCTCTCAACACAGCTGACCAGAGCTGGTGCTAATAAATGCAGATAAATATTAAGATTTGGGGTTAGAGCGTTTCACCTCAACCAAGCATCACAATGCAGGAGTGTCTGGCCATCAGCCTACTGCTAGTCCAGTTTCAACAATGAATATGATGTTGATTAGGAAACAAGGGTTAGCGCAGTCAGGGGCAATCTGAGGTTGATTCAGTTTGCAATGTCTGTATATTGTAAAGGTTGCTTCAATCGACCTCCTATGATTTAACAGGAGGCTGAGAATACTGCTCCATACTCAGAGTGCAATAAACCCTTAAGGACATCCTGTCAGAGATACCATATCATGTCGACATGGTATCTTTGTCTTGTGCTCAATGGTAATGACCACCTTTGCAATAAAGTATGTGCATCAATAGACATTTATTGACTTCATTCTTCAACAATTTTCTGTGAGTGTCAGGGTCATTTTGAGACCCTCGAGCTCCTTGGCCAGCCTGGCTGTCTCTTGTGGTCACTGGCTATTTCCTTTAACCAAGGAATAAAGGTTTGTTAATGTCTTATTTCATTTTGTATTGATAATGCATATATGATAATACATTGATGTTAACATGCATTGACAACATGAATGACCGGGTTCTACTTCTGTATATAATATGCACCAATCAAACCAAACCTCCCTTATCCACCCTCCCATGCACTTTTCTCAAACTCCACCAGTCACGGTTACACTGTATTCCTATAGACATGCTAAAAAGCATTTTGAGAGTCAATCGCAGTAGATCAGATCAGGAAGATCTCAAGTTTTGGGCCCACCTCTGCTATATAACAAGTACCTGTCTCAAATTTCAAAACAATCATTCTGTGACAATGTCAAGTAGGGAGTTTGGGTTCCTGGCTGAATACCTGTTGCCTTGGATGGTGTGGGGCCATGGTACCAGCAAGTCAGTGAGGTTGCACGGCACTGGCTCTCACAGCTCCGTGACCTTGAGTGTTGACTCCTATATCTAAAATGGGGACATCGCAGTGCTGATTCTGCCAGTGCTTTGAGATGAAGGTGTACTCGAGAGGCTTCCAGCACAGGGGCCGGTGCATAAGCAGGTAGTGAGGAGACATTTTTGTTGTTCCTGATTATCACTGTCACCTATACAACTCACCTGCTAAAGCAAGGGTCAAGCAGGTAGCCATGGCATGACAAACGCAACATCCTTTAGGATGGAATCATTTGCTGTCTGTGTTTTGGCAACTCTTGCTGGCACTCACACGCAACACGCTTTGCTGGCTTCTTAGCCACACGGAGAAGCATAGCTCGGATTTCCGTTTCTTGCTTCCCACGTGTCTGCTCCCAGTTGGCACGTCATTACCATTCATCCTTCTGCCGATCCTAGTTGAGTTCTTGCCTCTCCTTTCTGCCTCCTACCTCCTCGCTGCCCCGTGCTAGCTCTCAGCAGCCCATAATCTTCCGCTCACACTTCATCCATCCACCACACGCAGCACATTCCCCACCTGCCTTCCAAAGCCTGCTCTTCCCTGTAGCCTGTGGTGTCTTCTCACCCAGTCCATCATGTCAAACTGGCTTCAGAGCCTTTCTGTTGTGCACCCTGCAGGGTGCTGGAGCCCTGCTCCCTGGGTTCAGTTGGCAAGATGGCTACTCTGTGGACCTTGCCAGATCAACCTAAAGGTTTAAAGGGCCAGCTTAATACTTTAATTTAAAAAAATCACTTATCACATCCTGAGATTTTATTATGTGCTCATCTGTCACCGTGCTCTCTCATGGAATGTTTGGCAAATGCTACCTTTGCCTAGGTTTTTAAGTGATGGTGGCAAGGCTCTCAAAGGCCAAGGCCCTTGCCAAGGTTGGAGAATTAGTGATGAAGAATACTAAGTGATCAGGGATAAGCAGGTGGGTATGGCTCCAGGCCCTTGCTCTTAACCCCAGAGTGAGGAAGAGAAGACAAGGCCATGGGTCTCATGGTTCCCTTGAATCAGTCATCCAGAGAAGGAGGGCAAGAGAGGAGATGAACTCTCTGAGCTGCCTCTTATGGAAGGAAGCCTTCCAGCCTCAGCCAAATCAGTCCTATTTCCTCCAGGATTTGTGTTGTCTACCAGCCTCTCTTCCCATTCCAACAGAGTTCCATAACAATGGCCAGAAACCAACCCAACAAGCTGAGCTAACCTACAGGGGAAGGTGTCAGCTACCTGGAAACAGCTCAATCCTTCCTCACCCCCAGGCCTCAACTGCCATTTAGCCCACGTTCCCCATTCCCTCCCATCGTTAAAAGTGTCAGCTAGGAATCTGCTCTTGGGAATTCCCCAAGGGTGGGGCCCTCACATGTGTCACTCAATGGACTGTCTCCTATTCTTGTCCCTGAAGAACACAGCTGGCAACAGCTTTTACCCAGGGCAGGGCGGCTGCTGAACTGGTAGACAGCTCTTTCCTCCTTACCTGGGAACCCAAACTGGAACAATACAGGACTTGTGAGGTGGATGAGGTGGTTGACATCCATAGTTGTGAGCCGAAGGACTTGTGTATCCTGGGTCAGGCTTCCTGGGTCAGGCTTCCTGGGGGATAGACCATGCAGGTCAAAATTTTCTGGAGACAAGAAATTCTGAGTAATGCCAACAGCCAAGACCTCTGATGTAGCTTTTCTTGCTTTGTTAGTTCACCCTGAAGAAACTGAGAAATAAAATGTAAAGTGCAAGGTCAGTCAGGTGCAGGTTGCAGAGCAGAGGCCAAATCTAGCTTGGTCAGGTACAAATGCTGTGCTTCGTGTCCCTGGGGGAGTGGGGGAGTGGAGTAGTGGAGGGAACAAATAAGCTAATACTGAAGGGGGCAGCGGTGTTAGCTATGACACTATTGCTCTGACTCTCACATGGTGTCCTCACCACAAAGGTATACTAAGTGGTGCTGGTCAGCAAAATGGCAGTCACTGCCTCTGGATGGGTGCCATCTTTGATCCTGCTCTGTGTAGAAGCCGTTTTCTTTGCACTACTAAGGAGTCGGTGAGGCATAGCAAAGTGACTATACCCTGGATTGGCCTTTCCTGATCATGAATGAGGAAGGAGGTGGCAGAGGGACATGAGTAGAACATAGCAAGTCACCATTAACTTTAGGCTCAGGGGAGAGAGTTCGCTGGGGTATGGCAGGGTATCGGGGAAGTAGACCTCACAAGATGGTGAGTTTGGGATTGCTCATTTCAGAGGCTGCTTGTGGTTCATGACCACTGGTTTCTAGTCATACCTTGGAGGCCCCATGTACAAATGCTATGCTTCACATCCCTGGGGGAGTGGGGGAATGGAGGGTTAAAAAAAAAAAAGATGAAGGACACTGGCCAATGATTTCAAACATTAAGTCTCCCTTTTAACAACTCTCCCTGAAGTGCCTCAGGGTTGTTATAGCTCCTACGGGGAGACTGAGAAGGACCTAAGCCTCCCTAGTTGTGTGAGGCCTCAGTTTTCACAACAGCAAAATGGAGCAAGTACCTACTTCTAGAACTTAGCATGGTGACTGCTGGTTCAGCCATATATCACCATCATGACTCAGCATTCTCCTTTTTGTGACCAGAATCCTAGCAGGAGTAGGAACATGAGATTACTATAGAGAGAATGTTACTAATCTTCAATCATCTGGTGTCTGGGTCTCTCCCTTCTCAGTCCCTCAGAGTCACGGGGCAGAGCATCAGCTCTATACAAGGCCTTGTATGAGTAGGCAGAGTTGAGAGGAAGGGAGTCCAGGGTGCAAGTGGCTTGGCTAGCTGCTCAGCCAACAAAGACTTTCTTAGAAAACTTACATTATGTTCAGTACATCTGATTTCAGCTCTGATACTTAGTCACTGGGTAATCCGGGCACTTTGTACCACCACATCTGCTGTGGATCTAAATGAAGGGCCTGTTGCTTTCTGGCACGGTAGCTTCCACGTGGTGCCACCCCTTCCTAGATCTTCATTTCCTTTTCTCCTCTACCTAGATGTTTGTTCCCATTTCCCATCCTGCAGAGTCTCTGAGGATCCTCCTTGGACCACCCCAGCCTTACGCTTGGCTGCAAACACAATGTCTGCTGATCTGAGGCATCTCTCATGGCTGACCACCTGACTAGGGGAAGAAAATCATGAACCACTGCTTGGCAAGAGCTCCCCAGACCTGAAAGTAGGCATGGAAAGTAGGCAGAGGTTGCTTCTCAGATGGAGTAACTCTTGCCCTAGTCACCACCAGTGAGAAAATCTGAGTCTGCCCAAGTCTTGAGCTCCTGTCTCGTACAGGGATGCGTGTGCCGAGCCTGCTGGGATGTAAGACCACCGAGCATGCGCAGTTCCGCCATGCTGGCTATGGTCTAGTCCCAGGACCTCATGCAAGTGTCAGTCATCATCTTCAGTCATTCAATAGCTGGACTCCCTGGGCACTAAAAGGAGGGACTAACAGACATAAATATTGTCCCAGTAGGGTGTTGTAGGTGGTAAAATGAGACAAGGATAACAACAAAAATATCTAAGTATGTAAATACGTAACTATATAATTAGAGGAAGGAATAAATGCTACAAAAGAAATAGCCAGGGCGTGAAGCAGAACATAACTGAAGAGGCACCTACCGGTGCCACCAAGGAAGGCTGTTAAATAAGGTGACACTCGGGGATGCTTTGACAAGTCGGTGGTTTAAGACTTAAGGGATGAGAAAGGGGTCGGGGATTGGGGACGGTGAGCTGGATACAGGGTAGCGTGCTTCAAGGACAAGAGGCAGGGCCAGATGTAGGAGGAAGTCAAAAGGGGAGGGGCCATGTGGCACTCAGAAGCCAGGGTGAAAGGTTTGTTTGTGTTGTGGTTACACTACATGTAAATATACGATTACATCCACGTAAAAGGTCACCTGCAGGTTTGTATGCTTGAAGCTAGTGGTACTATTTTGGGACGTTGTAAAGCCTTTAGGAGGTGTAGGCCAGCTGGAGGTCACACATCAACAAAGGGCTAGCCTTTAGGGTTACAGTTCTGTCCCATTCCCTCCTGATGTCTGCTTGGTAGACGGCCGATAAATTATAAGCAGCCTGCTTATTCCCAAGGCGGGGCCTTCACTCCTCTCAAACCAGGAGTTCAAATAAATTCTTCCTCTCCTGAGTCTACTTACCAGGAATTGGGTCATGATATTAGGAAACGTAAGTAACAAAGTGAGTCACCCCAAGCACAGGGTTTCCATGTGTCAAGGAACAAACACTGTGCTTTCATAGGCAACAGGCACAGACTTAACCCTTGAGGTGGCCCTTCAGAACCTTTCTGGTAAATCTGGGTGATGTTGCAGCCACTGGGCCAGGTCTTGGTAGAATATAAGAACACCTAATAATAACATAAGAATATCACCTCACCCACCACAGGACAGGAGCTTAAGTAAGGGGCCACCTGGGGCTGCCCAACTTGGACAATGACTTTAGATAAAACTCCTGGGTGTGCCTGAGAATGAAATCCCTGAACAGCACTTTCTGTGGGCTACAGGAACCTGGTAAGGCAGCATGGCTGTATAGAAAATGACCTTGTTTTCCTCAGGCCTGAAAACCTTGGTTTTGAATGTCCTTCATCGCCGACTGTCTTCCCACAGGCTCTGTGGCACTCACGTAAGGTAATACATGGTAGGTGCTCAAACACATAGTAGGCTCCTAATAACAAAGAACTGCTACCCACCTCTTTCCTTTGTCCATAGAAAATAGATGCTCTTAGAGGGGAGGGGGAAAGGCCCCATGTAATTAGCATTAGCTCCTTCCAACTTATATACATTCAGCCGATCTGGAAACACCCACTCAGCTCTAACACTGCCCTAATTACAAATCACAGCTTTGAATTCATTAGTCCGGAGTCCCCAAGGGCCTCCACAAAGGTGTGTTCTACCGGGCTCATTTGAGGCCCTCTGTTTTTGGCAGACCTCCTTTGTAATCCTGGTGCTGGTGGACAGGCCTGACAGGTGTTTTACAGCTCAGCTGGGTCATATCAAGTTCTTATTGAAAATGCTTAAATTTCAGAAAACACCCTTGGCTTCACACTACAGGCAAATCCACTGGAGGCAAGGCTAGTAAAAACTGAACTTGATAAGGATGGAATGTATCTTTCTTTGACATTAGTTCTATTGGAGAGATTTAAATGTTCAATGATTTAAATACACACACACAAACACTTATACACAAATGTTAATATATCTTTTACACATGGATAAATCCTCCTTTAAGGTGGGCTCCTTGGGTAGATTTTCTTTACCAGGCTGAATTTTGAAGTCTAAGTTATACAATGAAATTATCCAATGCTTAGCATGAAAAAAAATTACTGTGGTGTTTTTGTTAAATGTTTCTTCTTAATAGAAAAATAATTACCTGTGAAAATTGTTTGGTGTGTGTATTAGTGTGTATGTTTTTGTGTGTATGCACACGCGTGTATACGTGGTTGATGCTAGGTGTCTTATTCGATCTTATTTCCCAAGACAGGATGTGCCTGTCAATAAAACTCCTGAATGGCACTTTCTATGGGCTACAGGGCCTCTGTGAGCAACGTGGGCCACCAATTTGGCTACATCGGCTGGCTAATGAACCCCAGGGATACTCCTGTCTCCATTTCCCCAGTGATGGGTTTGTAGTCGCACAGTGCTAGACTCGGATTTTTAAAAAGTAAATATGGGTGATGAGAACTGAGAACTGAACCCAGGTGCTCCTGCTTGCTTGGCACTTTACTGACTGAGCATCTCCCCAAGTCCGAACATTATTTTCTAAATGTAAAGTATATAATGAACTTGAATGCTTCTATGCTTGGTCTAGCCCGATCCATTTAAATGCATTTATTTACAATATTTAAATTTCATAAGCCCAATTTCTACATTTAATAATGAGGCCCCAAAGAGTTTCACAGCCCCTTGGGGTACCGTTCAGCAGTGTTCTATCTGGCGAGGCTTGAGTCAGAACATTTCTTTTTTTTTCTTTTCTTTTTTTTTTTTTTTTTTTTTTTTTTTTCCGGAGCTGGGGGACGAAACCCAGGGCCTTGCGCTTGCTAGGCAAGTGCTCTACTGCTGAGCTAAATCCCCAACCCAAGTCAGAACATTTCTTACAGTGACTAGAGGAGCTGCAGCATTAAGGAAGCCTTTCAGGACGCAGGCCTTCCATCCCAGACTCCCTGGAGGGAGGCATTGACCTCTCTCCCTTCATAGTGACCAGGGACCTCAGAAGTAGGATGCTCTGGACATCACATTCCAGAGTGACCTTAGAACTTTAGTTCTGTGAGTGCCCAGGGCCTATTGTATTTGAAATCTAGACTTCTCTCCTCCTGTGCCCAGACAATGAGAATCAAGTTTGGGTCCTGGCTCCGGAATGAAATTGATTTGTGTCATCTTCATCTGCTTGCCTGCAAATAGGTTTGTGAGCCTTCCCCAACAACACTCAGATTAAAGCGAAGAAATGCAAAACTGGGGGGGGGAGGGGGGAGAGGGAGAGGGAGAGAGGGAGAGAGAGAGAGGGAGAGAGGGAGAGAGGGAGAGAGAGAGAGAGAGAGGGGGAGAGAGAGAGAGAGAGAGAGAGAGAGAGGAGAGAGAGAGAGAGAGAGAGAGAGAGAGAGAGAGAGAGAGAGAGAGAGAGAGAGAGAGAGAGAGAGAGAGAGAAAAAAAGGAAGGGACTAAGGGGGAGAGGGAAGAAGGGAGGAAGGAAATAAGAGGGAGAGAGAGGGAAGGAGGGAGAGTAAGAGGGAGGGAAGGATGGGGGAGGGAGGGAAAGAAAGAGAAGACAGAGCAAAATCAATGCACTAAATTGTGGAGTAGAAGAACATGCATAGTCTCATTTATTAAAAAATGATATTAATGAAAAACTCGGTAGAAGCCAAATAAAACATGAGGCTGTGTTAACATTAACACAAGTCATTGCTCTTAGAACATTCTAGGCTTTCTGATTAGGAATGTTCTATCTGCCTTCTCAGTTGAGTTCTTGTTTCAAACACATGTGCCGTGATGATATAAGACGGTAGCACAAACGGACACAAAACCTCAGTACAGGTTCACAACAAGTCTACGTGCTTTGTGATGTCTCTGAAAAAACCTACGATTATGTTAAACTAAAAACAAGCATTCCAAATTCATCACATGCTCATCACTATTCCTTTTGGTTACAAAAGCAAATGTGGAAACCATGCTTTCCTTTCTTGGTAATTCACAAAGGGTTACGGTTCCTGCCAACTTCATTTACCAGAAAGTCACACTGGCTTTGAACAGGAAGCGATGAGCATATGGCTAGGCCCAATCTTCTTGTATTCCGGGGAAGAAATAGAAACCCATTAGGGAAAAAAAAAAAAAAAACAAAACCAAAAACCCAAAAAACCAAAAACAAAAACAGGAATAGGAACAGTAGCAGCCAAGGTGGAATCCTAGTATCTGATTTTTATAAAAGTAACATTGTGTAATACCTCCTGTGTGCCAGGTCCTGTCCTCCACATTGTGCTCTAAGTATCTCCTCTATAGCAACCTTCTGGGGTATATGTGATAGCTTTTTATAGTTAGCATGCTGAAGATCAGAGAGGTTAAGTGGCAAGCTCAGGATCACACAGCAGGAAAGTTGTAAGGTGAGGCTTTCAATGTGAGAGAGAAAAGCAGTTACCACTTTCAGGGGCACCTACTATGCAACAGGTAAAGCTGTTCTTTCCAGCCTTACAAACGGGTCTTTAACTTGTTGAATATCATCTTGTAGCCACTCCACCAGGTCAGTGCTCTTTCTCCAGACGAGGGGCTCCAGATTGGTAGAATTGTCCTACCACAGCACTGCCAGTTTGAATGATGTGGTTTGAATTTGGAGGTTTGAATGATGTCTCCCATAGTCTCTGGAGTTTCAGAAGAATGTGGGTCTTCTGCACCGCTGTGCTCTCTCTGCCATCAGCCTCTCTATACCAGTGCAAGAGCAGCACGGAAGAGCGGCATATTCATTCCCTACAGAGCCAGAGTTCACAGTCCCCCTAGCTATCTGCACAGCTTCTTTTGTTTCACACACAGAGAAGATATCTTCTCCCCATAATTCTTTCCAACTCAGAAGCTGACCTAAGGCTTTAAACCTCCTCAGGACGTAAGATGACAACCAAGTCCACTTTACAAATTTCCAAGTGCTTCCAGTACCTAGAAAACAGTAACGGAATCAGTAAGATGTTAATGTATGACAGTATTAGCTGAGGCTGATGTCTGCTGTGTTGGCCAAGCTCTCCCTGTCCACAACCAAGATGGTCTGGAAAGCATGCTATGCATTTAGACATATTCGAGGGAAAACACGAAGCAATCATCTGTTTGTAACCCTCTTCCATATGTGGTCACAAATGGAACATATTGAGAGGTCATGAGAAATCAGGAGATTTAGTGAACAGGGCACAATATAGCTTTGTGGCCCGCTTTATTTTCTCGTGACAATGTAAAATATAGATTGAGATGAACTAAAATCCCTCATATTTGGTTTTATAGCTCAAATTCATAAATTCTCTGCATTCATTAGAAAGTGATGGACTCTCTGCACCCACTTGAAAAGATAGCATCCCGAGGGATAGAGACAAGAATATTAAAAGAGAGAGAGAGAGAGAGAGAGAGAGAGAGAGAGAGAGAGGGAGAGAGAGAGAGAGAGAGAGAGATCCTGATCAAAGAAATATTGCCTCTTTCCCCCTTTCATTGAGCAGATGTGCAATGTGTCCCGAGAAAGAAATAGAAAAATTCCTGAGTGATTTATGGGATGAGCCAAGTTTTCGTGGAGGATATTGCATGCCTGATAGCATGGGAGGGGGGTTATTAGTTCCTAGTTGAAAATGACCAGAGAGGGTCTCGTTCACTTCATCAATGTGGCGCTTTTATAGGTTGTCAGGAAGGCAGCACCAGGCAGCCAGGGCATGCTGTCTTGGAATCATTTCTCTATTAGATAGTTGCTTGTCTTTATCAAGACTTCTGGATATTTAAAAAAAAAAAGAAAAGAAAACCTAGTACATGAGAGATGACGTCTGTTCCATGCCAGTGTCCTAGCCCTGAAAAGCAGATGCATAGCTCACTAAACCTTACAGTCATGTTCACACAGGCACTGCACAGACCCTAACTGCCACTGAAAACTGAAAACAGAGCCCCCTCCCACTACGTACACGTGCACGTACATTTTCTAGGCTGAAACTGGATTTTGCATTTTTAAAGAAAGATACCAAGTACTGTGCCATGAGCTCCAGTCATTCTGATGATGTAATAACTGTACAGGATTTCCAGTAGACTTCCTACTAGTCTTCTGTGGAGGTTCTCTTCATTCTATACATAAAAGAAAAATTTAGTAAATCCATGAAATTTTAAGAGAACATAAAGTTCATGTATATCTGTGATCTCAGGAAGGGGGCAGACTGAAGAAGCTGCCTCACTTATCAGTGCTGGGGTAGAGGTACAGAAACCACTGCACAGTCTTAGACTGATTTTGAGGAGTGAGAGCAAGGTTACCAATGGAAACTTGTTCTAAAATCTTGTAACTCTGTAATGTTTTAAGGTTACAAATGGAAACTTCTTGTCTAAAATCTTGTTCTTCTACAATGTTTTTCTGGGCTGTTACAACACTAAGGATGCTAATAATGATTTCCTTCCTTACCTGTGTTTTACTCACCCTTTATATGGCCCTTCCATTGTGGGTGCTGAGAAAACTGGCTTGCCTATAAGCGTGTCCTCCTGGCTCCTTCTCCTGGAGGTATCGAGCAGCCTGCAGAAAAATATCTTCTAGCAGAGTATCTGCTACAGAAGGTTTGGGGGACAGATAACGATCTAACAAAGTACCGATGCACAAATTGACATTTTCTTTTTAAAAAAATTATGTTACTTTAACATAGAATTATATTATGTATTATATACTGTATGCTGCATATATTTCATTGATTGTACATTGAGACCATAGACTATACCATATATTATACGATGTCCTTTCCCTGTGAAATAAGCAGCTTAATAATAGATGGAAGCAATCTAAGGCTCTCTCTAGGGGAAGGATTTTTAAGACAAATCTTGTTTTGTTGGACTCTGAAAGGAAAGAGCTAAGGATTTTGAGAATTGGGGTTCCCTTGTGTGTGAAATTGAAAGTCCAACCTCTTCTTCCTTTAAAAAAGCAAGCTCGCTGCTGACATTCAGACACAACCTCTTGGTCACCTCTGTGATGTGATTTGCACATCTAGCCTTAAACTCTGGCATAGACTTTAGTCTCTCCTACATCTTCATGGTGCTGTGAAAGCCAGAGTTCTGAGTTGGATAGTGTTGCTAGCATTGAGGGCATGGTGCTGTTTTCCCAGACTCGGCCGGAAATTTCCCAAGACTGAGATGAGAGAATGATTACAATCAAATCCATTTGTCTCTGGTTTCGGCACCCTGAATTACAAGGAGTGCAAGAGGTACGAGGGGTCCAGGGCTGTCCTTCCCAAGGCCTGATGCAGAGCAGGTGGGTGGTATCTTTGCTGTGTTTTATTTCAGTCTCTGAGCTTTCTCCATTCGCATGCCTTCCTGGACAGATGTTTGTCTGAGTAAATCAACTGCTGAAATGATTTCCAAGTCACCCATCAGCAGGGTCGGGGACAAGATACTGATTCCTTTTCAGCCCTTTAGATGGACAAAGTGTTGAAAGTTAAGGTTACGGGTACAGAAACATGACACACCTGCCTTCAGTCTCTGAGGCTACACTGCGAATAAAGACATCATTGCATCTGTCTTATGATATCACTGGAGACTCACCAAACTAAAAAGAACCAGAAATCTTAAGATGGGGGGAAAAAAAAAAGCCGTGCCTATCAGCCTAGAATCAGCTAATTGGTGCCTGGCCCCTGACAGCCTGTGTCCAGGTTCACTGTGAGTTAACAAACAGTGGGCTCTAGTCTTGGATCTGAGGAGTTAAGTGGCCAGGTTCCAGCTTTGTCTGTAGGTGAAAGAGTACAAAAGACTTCAGATTAACAGTTAAATATTGCTGACAATATGTTAGCAGACAATTGTTTTAAAAACAATTCCATAGAACGTTCAAATAAGAACCATGAGTAGCGTTTTCATTGACTATATATATCGAACTGTTTTTCCTAAAGAATACTTTTACACATGTATATTATTTTTCATAGGGCGATGTATTACAGCCACTTTTTCCACATCTTATTCATAAACAAAGTATGCAGGGGAAAAATCTTTTAGTAGCAAAAATTGTTTCAATTTTTTAATTTAACCTCTTTTTTTTTTTTTTTAAGAAGGTGACTTATGTAGCCTAGGCTATCCTTGAACTCCTCGGGTAGCTGAAAACAACTAAACTTTGAATTCTCCTGTCTCACCTATACTCCTGGGATTACAGGAGTGTATCACCAGGACTAATTTATAAGGAAAAGAAATTCTCTTGTCTCTGCAGACCCCTTTCTTTCTGAGCAGCGTCTCACCAGGGATAATGAGCACATCTCAACCAAGGAGCCATTAGATTTTTTTTTTTAAACTTTTCGAAGAGTGATGGGAAGGGCACCAAATAAAAACAGCATCAACGACTTCTCCCTGGTAGATCAGGTTTTGGGGGGCTATTCTGTTTAGTTTTATCCCTTCCCCTTTGAAGACTTGTTGAAAGTGAGCTTCCCCTTCCCCCTCTCCCCGGGTCACTTTCAGTTTGTTGGTTTGTTTAAATCGACCCCATTCACACACAGGCTTGATAATGAACCTGGAGTTCTTGAATGCAGGACATATTTAAGTCCCTGAACTTGGATTACTGAGCTTGTGTTGTTGAGCACCGCTTATTATCACTGTCACAGGACTTAGCTGAAGAAGGTCTGTTCAGACCGGGAGAGCCCAGCCGAGGGAGACAGAACGCCGGCTCGGCTCCTTGGTCGATGAAAGAATGGGTCCCACCTGTTCTCAGTTCACATACAAAAACGCTTCGGATCTCGGCATTAAGAAATGATTTGTAGGCTGGGTTGAAAAGATGCCCCTCTGAGCCAGGAGTTCTGCCATGGAAGCAGTAAAATGGGTAGGCAGAGAGACTGACCCGCAGACCTAGACCGGGCCGCTTCAGCTTTGAACAGAGTAGCAAACGCCTGACCCGCTGAGTGCTAGCTAAGGAAATGATGTTATCGCATGTGATGCCACGGACCCAAATAAGACGCTCAAATGATATCTCCTAGATGGAGGAAAATATGGCTTATTGGGTAAACTGTGCACCTTTTAAAAGTAAGCAGCAAGCTTGATTTTATAAGAAATCACACAAACCTCCAGGCTGTTTGTGGTGTTTACACTGGGAAGAGGGAATATTCTTTTTAGTCACGTTTCATATTTTGCCATATTTCTGAAATTCTTTACTACAAACACCTATTTCTTGGATGACTTAAAATCCCAAACCAATAGATGCCATTTAAAAAAAAATAAAAATAAAATAATAAAAAAGAGCTGGCAGATATGTGAGCCGGTGTGATCCTGTTTTCTATCCGAAACATGGGCGCTCCGTCAAGCGTACCAATACAAATGTGTCTCCCAGCCCCACTGTTCTAGGACCTGTATATAGTTGTCCAAAGGAAGGCCCCTATCATGTCTTCACAGCTCCTGGCCCTGTATTAATGTCGCATGTGTTCCCGTAAGGTTGTGTGATTAACTGAAGCACAATCATGGTCTCTACTCCGAAGTAGACATTTATTTCCCTCCACACGCGAGGCTCTACTTCCCTCGCATTTATCACAACAGTGTTGTAAGACTCGCCTCGGCGGGTTGTGTGTCTAGTACCTCTCTTTTTAATGCAAGCTGACCTAAATGGCCCCAGTAAGAAATTAAATATAATTACCTATAGGCTCGCACAGGGCAAATGAGATCACACAGGCTCCTGAAGCAGAACAAGGTGCTCAGAGGCCTCTGGTCCTCCCTCTTCCCCAGAGTTAATTTCTTCCCTCCTGGAGAACGCCTACGCACAGCCTCACAATGACCTGTTTAGTTGGCAGTGGAAAATTATGTCATTTGCAAGTAAGCTTTCAGCTGTGATATTTTATAATTGTTAAGATGAAAACCCGATAGTCCTCTCCCCCTTCACATAAACTGCAATCCATCTTTAAACCTGTGATAATTCCCAAAAAACCTGCCGCTTAATAAACTAACAAACCCCAGGCCTATCTGATTTTACGGGGAGTCAATCTTTGATCAGCCAAGCTGAAATGGGTCTGATAAGGGGACGCCCTTCCACTCCGGAGTCACCACTCGAGTGGGTTATTGCTGTTTCCTCCAGTCCTCGAGTGCCAAATAAGCAGAAGTCTTCCCAAGCTCCTTATCTCTTCCACTTTCTTCTTGAGATCTCTGTCGCTTTAATCCGGCCTGTCTGCTGCTGGTTAACAAGGAAATCCTATGTCAATTATCGCCAACAACTTCCTGCTGAGAAGCAGCGGGGAATCAAAGCGTTTGAGAGCCTTTTCACACCAGAGAGTGGTGCAGGGCCTAATTAAATGGCCCTCATATCCTGCAGCCTGGTGGAGGCCTCGTGATAGATAGCTAATGAAAGATAGCCTCATTTGGCTAAGAAGTTTTGGAAGCCTGATGGCTATCCATCAGGTTGCAGGTGTACCCTAAAGTGGAGCTGCCGCTCCTCTAGTTCCTCTGGACGTAGAGGGGGCTGTTGTCAGCCCTAGACAGCTGGATGAGGCAAGCTGTGTGGTTGCAGCTTGCTGCAGTTGGTCTATGAAGCAGTAGGTCAAGGTGGGTAGAGGTCAGATTTTGGGAAATGCCCACTAGTCAGGCTTCAAAGAAGACCACTACCCCGTGAAATTGGCCCCTTAGTTCCAATAGAAGAGATTCCCCCTCCCGCCCAGCATTTATCAGCTAGTGCCATCTCATCTTTAAAAATACATTTTGGAAAAATACATTTTGGGGGCTGGGGAGGTAGCTCAGGGGGCACTGTGCTTGCTTGGCACTGGGTTCGAGTTACGGCACCACATCAGCGAGGTGTATTGGAACAGGCCTATTATTCCAGCCCTTGGGGTAGACTAATACCCCCCAGGTATTAGGGGTCAATTCAAAGGCAACCCCAGCTACACGTTAGGTTAGAGGCCAATCCAGGCTACCTGACACCCTGTCTCCCTGCTATACATACCCTCCGAATTCAGGGAGTTAATCAGGTTTGTTCTTTATTTTTGTAATGAATGGTATTATTTCATGCCTTATCCCATCTCATAAAAGAAAGGACATTTTAAATCACGACAGACGGAAATAGTAAGAGTGTAAATTCAGAAGAAAAAGCCAATGTTTTAAATGGAGTCAGCTTATGTCTATGAAACTCATTATGCTGTTCTTAGATCACACGGAGAGTTTCCCTGCTATGGTGCCACCACTTCATGTCAAGAAATGGCAATGCCGAGTTTGATGTAAGGATAAGGGGCAGGACGTGCTGAGGCAGTGGTTCCCCACACAGGCTACTCTTTAAAATGAACTGGCAGAGCATTGACGACTTTCTCCACCACCCAAGGGGTTTGATTGATATAATTTAGCAAGCAGATATCAGAAGTTTTAAATGGTTGAAAATCCACTGTGCTCTCTGTCTCTGTCTCTGTCTGTCTCGCTCGCTCGTGTGTGTGTATGTGTGTGTGTGTGTGTGTGTGTGTGTGTGTGTATTCATGTATGCATGTATGTGGAGGACAGAACATGAGCTATTGCTCCTCAGACATTGTCTACCTTGTTTTTGAGACAAGGTCTCTTCTTGATCTGAAACTCACCAAATAGGCCAGGCTGACTGGCTAGCTAGCAAGGCTCAGGGATCCACATGACCAACCTTACATTCTCTATAATTACAACTGTACACCATCATGTCTGGCCTTTTTTTTAAAACCTCGGTTCTGGGGATTGAACTAAGGTTCTTATGCTCACAAGGGAAACAACAACTGATCTATAGTCTCAATTCCCAAGCCGCTGCTTTAATGCTCAGAAATTGTATTTCAGATCCTCTCTGATCTTGTGCAAATACAGATTCTTGGTTTTTTTCTTTAAACAAAACAAAACAAACAAAAAGAACAAAAACAAAAAACCAGGGTCAGGAGTGGGAAGATGAGATACAGCATGGGACCCTACAACCCGGCACCGGTAGCAGCCTGCAAAGAAAGCCGTAAGTTGCGTGTGCCGGGCAGACCCCATCTTATTCCACATATATATCAGTTGTCAGAATGGATATTTTTCCTGTCTAAGCAGCTCTCTAATAATGCTGTTGGTGGTAGTCCACAGACAACACTTAGGGAACCAAGGCCAAAAGAATATTTTGACTACAAGATTTCTAGGCACTTGACAGAGGTACAGGGTTTTTCCTTGGACCTGCGAAGAGTTTCCACTTGATTTCACGGAAAGAGATCAACCCTTTCAAGATCAGACTAGGAGAATTGTCTTGGATGTGACTAACGCAGTGCTGGCTACAAATCTTTAACCTCGAGGTAGCAACTGGTACATTTTGCTGTTTGTACTTATGTTCTTTAGCTACCTTGGTCATTCAGTGGTAGACCAGAAGGTTTAAATTTGGCATAGGGACCCAGGCAATGGGTAAAGCCTAAGAATGTAATATGACCTAATTACCATTGTCTTTTATAATTGTTCCAACTTTGCTCATTTTTATCTGTTGGTCAGTCCTGAAGACAATACTATGGAGACAGAGGCACAAACAGGATAAAAAGCCCATCCTATTGGATGTAGGTAGCAAAGGTACAATGAGATCTACTCGTAGAGAGACATTTCCTCAACAAGGAAGAAGGGAGACTTATAAGACTCCAGAAGCTAAGGATATTTACCTGGCTCAGAGAGTCAGAGCTCACAAGGACATACTCAGAGGTCACATAAGCAGCAAACAGTTGCTGAGGAAAAGGAAACTCTTCAGTAGATCTGCCTGCAACTTGAGCAAGCAGTTTCAGAGAGACAGCACTCATGCTGTGGTGAGATTTACGGTGATGTAGCTACTCAAGAGCCATGACAGGCATGGATTGGAGATTCTGCTGAATCTATTTATTCCAGTGGTATTTCTCTTAGCCTCCCCACTTCGCCTCGAGTTTCACAACTTGCTTCTTTTGCTTTTGTTCTCACTAAAGCTCTGATTTTGGGAAGACTCCTAATTTTCTGTATAGAAGCCTAATTTTATAATTGGGGGTGACATTAGCTGCTTAATTGAGAGTATTGTTTAAAGGTGGAATGAGGCTTAGCAGAGAAGCTGGTACCAAACAAGCAGTTTGAAAGGATGATATCCTGTAGATTAATCTTTATTGTGTGTATATACATATACATGTATACATTTATACATATACATATACATATATAGGCATATATATAGCTTATATATATATATATGTATATATATAAGCTGAAGCTCCCCAAAGGCAAGCAATCACCCAAAGGGACCATCTTAGCTAGTAAAAGCCAGAAGCTTTCCCTAGATCAAACAGTTTTGTATTCTCACACATATAAACTGTATGTTTGCAAGGTGCCTTTAGTCTTCTTGGGAACAAAATGAATTGTCAGTGAACACACAGAGAGTTAATCTGATATCCCTTCAACCCCATGCTGTCTTTCTCTTAGATAGTATCCTCAGGAATGGACAATCCTGGTCTTTGGTGTTTCCCACCACTTGTGGATCTGTGGCAGACATTGCTGACCCACTAAATCCATTGCCCCTCTAGGTCCTCACACAATCTCAGCACACAAATTCTAAGAGGTCCCTACCAGCTGGACAGTGTTGGTCCTGGAAATACAGAGCCCAGATGACACATAGTTGGTTCACTTGAATACTAGGCAAGATTCTTTCCCCAGAATGGTAGAGAGAGTTGAGCCTATGACATCCCAGTAGCTGAAAATTTCTCAAGTCCAAACATCTGGGGACCCATAAATTTGTAACAGCAGAAGCCGTATCTGACATTTTGTTCAAATCCTTGATTAGGTTTTTAAAGAGCTGGGGCAGTTTTTAATGAACAATAATTATAACTTTGGATTTCTGGTTATATCAAAATGGGGTGGGGAAAGCAACTCACACTCAATAGTGTCTTTTATGTATTCTAACCCTGACAGGACTGTTAACACAGCATACTTTGTGCTTAGAACACTTCCCTAAAACACAACACATCATTTCCTTGAAGGTAGAACTCAGACTAGCTTCAAAATTGGAAGCAAATTACAATTCCCTGTTTTCAAGCTAAAGATGACTTTAGAAGAATGCTCTCTCTCTCACTAAGTGATTTGGTGTCTGCTATGACTGTAGTTGCTGCACCCGGGGCTTGAAATGTTTCAGAATCTTTGGAGACGCTGATAGGCAATGGCAGAGTTAAAAACCAACCAACCAACCAATCATGGTGCCTATAATAGACTGAAGAAGGTACGGAAGAGTCCACTGGAGGGAGTTGTGGAGAACACCAAGCCAGAGCTTTAGCACAAAACATCAAGGAAAAATCGGAAGTTCCCACTCAGGGATCCATCAGCCCCCCCATGAGGCAGACATCATGCAGGAAATAACCTCCCACCCCATCAAACCCTTTCATTGCTGCTACTGCTGAAAATATTGAGCTAATTTCTCAGCAAACAACAGTCTTGTCTCTCATTTAGCACCCTGTGCCCCTGAAGCTAATACCTGATATCAAGTTAATTTCATCTCCAGCACTGTCTGTCTGATACTACATGGAGGGTCTCATGCTACTATCCCTCTCAAGATGATGTGAATACATTCTTTACATAGATTAGAATCCAAAGATCTTATAATAGCACTTAGAGTGCTTCCCATGCTACCCTTCAGCTTGCTTTATTCCCACAAATGACACTGCATCTGTCAATAAGACTACCCTTATCTAGTCTGCCCTTAACACTTCTGCAAAATGCATCTGTCTATCACCACACTTCCCTGGTAGCCAGTCATTGCAATAGGTCCTTTATGTGTGACCTGACCTCACCCACGATGCATTCACATGCTTCTGTAGACTCCAGAGATGAAGAAATGGAAGTGCAGCAAAGTTAGAGCCCTCGCTCAAATATTAAGTGAGGGAAATCACTCAGACAAGCATTATTACAAACTGTCTGTCAGCTATGATTACACTAGGTCGTTGGTGGTATTTAAAAAACAATAAATTCTCATCAAAATGGAAACAGTACATCCAAGTCATCTAGATCCCCTTCCGATATATCACCCTCTCCTGACCGACCCCTGCTTTGGTTCCTCCCCTCCCCCCGGGGGAAGGTTAACAATGATTTCCCCCTATCCTCCCCCCACCTACCCCACCTAATAGGATTCTGCCTATGTACTTAGACTAGTAGGTGGATGTATAAGCTATGCCATCCTGACCCACTGCTCACCATAGCCTTCCCCTGAGATGAAGAAAAGTGTCCTACATCTCAGGACAGTTACTGAGAACTGAGATTTTCATTCTGTCCCTCTTCCCCTCAGTAATATTCAACGGGCTTCTTCCCATCATTTAAAACAACTGTAACACTCCAAATATGATGGTCACCTAGGGCTCTCTGGGGCCTGTCCCATGTGACATGTTCGAATGTTTACATTGTAAGCGAGTAACCATACATTGTGAACAACTCCCTTGCTTGTGAATATACAGGTTTGGATAAATATTCACATTACCAACTCTGAGTACAAAAAGTTGTGGGTTCCACTGTGGAATGGGGAAAGGTGAGATCAGTTTTGTTGTGTCACTATTTTTACCCTGGTAAATTAGATCAGCTTGAATATTCCATGGAGGGGGCTGCAGAGAGAGATTTTCCTGTAGTCAACAGCACAGGGCTTTAGAATCAAACTCCTCTTTGGGCTAGACTCAGCTGCTTGCTGGCAAACTTAAAAATACTTTTTCAATTCTTTAAGAATTTTATGCAGTTTTTTTTACTGCATTGGACTCTTCCTAACTCATCCCAGATTCATTCCCATCACCCTGTTGACATGGCCTTGTATGCCTTTTTAAAAAATAACCCATTGACTTCAGTTTGTGCCGTTCATGTACTCCTAGGTGTGAAGCCACCTGTTAGTGTGCATGTTCAACCTCCTGAGAGCCCAGAAAACTTACTTTTTCTCCACAAGATGCCATCAACTGTCCACAGATCCTCAACTAAGGGTAGGAGCTCATGGACCCTTCCCGACTCTTGCAGGAACACTGACTGGCTTGATTCTATGTGGGTCTTGTACAGGCAAGCACAGTTTCTGTGAGGTCATGGCTCCAGGATCCTGTCATGTCTAGAAGATACTGTTTTACTCTGGCCATTCCTGAGTTCTGGCTTTTAATGGTATTTCTAGACCCTTGGTGGGGGTTCCTGTGCCCTGGGGAGGAGGTGTCATATAGCTGTCCCATGTATGGCTGACAACCCAGGATACCCTTCATGGGTATCTTTTCCCAGCACTGTGGATCAGTAGAGAGTTTCTCTGCTAATTAATACTGTCCCCCATACAACAATACTTCTCTGATAAGATCTAAGAGCTGCACTAACCTATGCGTAAAGAGATATGAACTTAGAGCACAGTTTGACACTATGTTTATTTAGCAAAATAGTAGTAGTAGGCTCAACAACAAAGATTGTGAGCTCCCAACAGTGAGGGTTTGGACAGATCTGAAGTTCCTAGCTAGACCCAGCTAGAGTCATCCTGGGGCTCCAGTATTTTGTTTTTTATTAGTCAGTCAGAAGGTTTCCCTCCAGGGTTTGGAGGCTGAGGTTATAAAGTGACTTTGGTCATGACTCTTGTCTCATGAGGAAGTGTAGCCTGGGCTTATTCATCATGATGCAGTCTAGCCTGGGCTTACTCATATGGCAGAAACCATATTCTTGTAAACAAAATGGTGTGAAAACAGGCCTCAGTGTGTTCCATTGCTACATCTGGCATGTTCAATCAGCTAAAACAGGTCTTACATAATCAAACACCAAGGCAACGGAGGAGAAAATAGGCTCCATCTTTAGATGGGAAGAAATGCAAAGTCTCATAGTTGGGTGTGTGGATCCAAGAAGGCCAGTTTTGCAGCCAACCTACCACTTGGTTTACCTCAGAGGGTAACTAATGTCATTACACTCCTGCTGAAGCCCTGCCCTGGAGATCTTGTCAACACATGTATGTTAAAACTCACTCTATGAAAGAGTGAGGCCATCAGGAATCTTCCAGAGTTGCTTATGGTTAATAAGGTTAGAGTCAGGCCCAGATCCGAGCAACGCATCTGAAATCTAAAAGGCTGATGCCTGGATAACAGGCAGATGAAACCAGCCAATGTTATGCTTTGGAACTATGATGTTGTTATGAAATATTTAATCATTGAGAGACGGCATATTAGGTCTTCATGCTGTTGTGAGCAAATAACTGGGGAAAAAAATCAAAAGAGGAAAGATGTTAGCTTATGGTTTCAGAGGGCGCAGGCCATGGTCGCCTGGCCCTGGCACTTGGGATGAGCATCGTGGTTGGGAGAAGCCTGTGACAGAAGCTGTTCCTTGCTTCCTTGTAGACAGGAAGCAGAGAAAAGGAGATATAGAAAAGTCCCAGGGTGAGATATAGCCCCAAGGACATGCCCTGGGTGACCTGCTTCCTGCCTAGGCCTGACTGCCTGCTTTTCCCCATTCCCAACAATGCCCATATATTGTGAATCATCAAGGCATTAGGTCAGAGCCCTTATGCTCTACCCACCTCTGCAGACACTACCACAGACACTAGGTGCTTCCCGAGTCCTCAGACCAAGCAAGCCAGCAATGGATGGAGGAGATTAACCATCACAGGAGAGTAGGGTGAGAGGAGCTGGGAAACTCTCTGAACACCTTTCCTTTCCATTTTGTGTGGATCTCAAACTATTTCATGATGATTAAAAATTTTAAACTCTGGGAGTGAGCTAAGAGATGGCTCAGTGGTTAAGAATACCCGTTGCTCTTTCAGAGGACCCTGGTGCCATTCCTAGCAACCACAGGGTGGCTCACAACTGTCTGTACTTCTAATTTCAGAGAATCCAAGGCCCTCTTTCTGGCCTCCATGAGCACTAGGCATACACATGGCATCCAGACATACAGGCAGACAAAACACTCATACACACACACACACACACACACACACACACACACACACACACACACGCACACACAAATAAACAAATAAAATAAAAATAATTGTTACTAGTTCTTGGTTTCCTGGTATATTCTATATATATGGAAAAACCATGAGTATCATGCCTGGTCAAGAAGAAGCCACTTTGTGGTTATTCCTTTACTGGAATGTCTCCTCTACTTACCAAGGTGAATGAAGTCATAACTCTCAAGTGAGTAGAGAAATAGATGCCTCCTCAAACAAATGGAAAATGGCAGCACCAGACCCAGCCGGAGGATGTCAGGGGTGAAAAACACACTTAGCCTCCTGTTAGGACATGGTCTTCAGTTATATAAAGAAGCAGGTATGCTTTAGGATTTCTGCTTTTCTAAGATTACTCTATGGAAAAACAATTTCATGTTCTCCAAGAAGAGACATCTCAGCTTGGTACTAAGAAAGCTTTTGGGACATGTAATGAGGAGGATTCAGTGTGATACAGAGACTGATCTAACTGGAGCCACTTTCTAAGTGAGTGGAGACAAATTTCTTGACCAGAAAAACAAAACAAACAAAAAAACATAGGCCATTAGCAAACGAGAGAGTAGGTTGGGCAGGCTGGACTTTTCACCAAGAGAGAAGTATGAGACTGTGAAAAACAGTGAAAGAAAGTCCCACAGGTTGAAGCCATCAAGCCAGCGAAACTGCAGTACTGATTTTAGAACAACCAACTAAACCAAGCAGCAGAGGGCAGTGATGCTAGCCATGAGTGGGCCACAAGCTTCAGCTTCTGCTACTTCTTCAGGGCGAGTGTCTGGGTATTAATGACTGAAAGAGAGGTCACTGGTGTCTAGGATGCTGGGCAGGGGGTCTCCCAGGAATGACTACTTAGAAGACAAAGATAAGAATAAAATAAGAATAAAAATAAATGTATTAAAGTCCCACCTAGGTGCTGACAGATGGCTCAAATGGCTCTTTTGTCATCATATCCTAAGGCCTTTACCGTGATGTACATCTGGTTTACCACTGAGCTGCATGCTCAGTCCCTAAGGAAACGTTCCAGTCTCCTCTGGATTGGGCCACTGAGTCCTGGAGATGGCTGGGTTGGACTCATGTGCAGTTCCGTGCTTGGGACAGGTTCATGTTGGAATGATGAACTCACGGTCGCGATCCCCCTGGAGTTGGGGGATCAGAAAGTAGTGGAGCCTCAGACTCTGCAGCACTGACTTCCCAGGAGAGTGCACAACCCTTTCCCACTTCTTTGACAGTGGGACTGAGCTGCCTCTAATTTCGTGGCTTCTGGGTATTTGTGATTCATTTTTGTTTCTGGTGTAAGGACTGAGGTTTAACATTTTCTCCATGCCCAATGGCCAGTTACCCTTACGGCTTAAGTGTTAGTTCTCACGTCCCAGGTAAGTGCCCTCGGTACATGCGTTTTGTCCCCACAAAGGCTGTAAACCACTTGTGGGTCTGTTTTACTCTTAATTTGTGGCTTCATTTCCCTGTGGGAGTCATATGGTTTAGGTAATAGTATAATTTAGTATTATTTATGTGTATGTAAATGTATGTGTATATAATAGAATTTTATAATTTTTCAAGGGACCTCCCACTTTCCTCTTGCAAACTTCTCCTTGCTATTCTCAGTTATTATTCCATAAAAGTTTTAAAGTACTTTCACATGCTGCAGTCCCAGAGGAAGCAATGTTGGAATGCTGAACCAAGTCATGTTTTGCTTTTATGTTGATTTGAAGATGGTCTTTTAATATGATGTCTTTCTGCACCCTGAAATATGATATGTCTTTATCTTTTTTTCAGGTCTCATTTGAAGATCTTCCTTAAGATTTTATAGCTTTCTCCATACAGGCTTAACACCTTGGCTTTAACTTTGTTACTAGATAGGTGTGTCAATTTTTAAAGAATTTCTACCTTGAAGCTGTATTTTGTAGTGTTGCCGTTTTTGGGATAATGTTTCCATGCAGACTAGGCTGGTCTTGAACTCAAAATCCTCCTCTTTAGCTTCCTGAATGCTAACATTACAGGTAAGCACCCAGAGTAACTTTGTAACTGCTTGTTGTTAGGGTCACAGGCCCTGCTCTACAGTGCCACTCACATTCTCAAAATCTCCCTGTGTCTGTGCTCTCAGTCACACTTTACTGAACAGTCAGAGAATAAAAATTCCCTTCAAGAATGATGGCAGATATAGTTAACTTCCAGATGTCCACCTCTGTTGTTGTAAAATTATATATAGTCTTTTACCCACTAGATCTGGCACCATAGTATCCTAACATATCTGGTAGATATCTTCATCTCTGTCAGCAAAGCGTCTCACCCGCTCTGCTCCATCCCATTTCACACTGTTGAAGGCTTCTCTCTGAGCCTGGCAACAGTCTCACTACCTATCTAGTTCCCAAGGCAGATTGCCTCCATGCCAGAAATATACATCTCAATTCCGTGGTGACCCAGTGTCTCTATCACCACAAACTCTCTTGAACTCAAATCGCCACATGAAAGAACACACAACACAATAACCTCTGATCCAATTGATAATTTATAATTTGCTCATCTAGACACACAAAGCCCTGTACACATCCATCCCTTAAGAATATTCATAACAACCTGTAAAACTGTAGAGTGGAATCTTTTTTTAATTTAACATACCTTTAGTGATATTGTTTATTTATTTATAACAATTACAATTAATTACATATGTGCACAAGTATTTTTATGAAAAAAGTTATATTTTTCAAAAGAAAAGAATATAAAGATACATGACATTATTTTGTCTTGTTTTTCTTTTTCTTTTCTTTGTTCCTCCATCTTTATTAAATTGGGTATTTCTTATTTACATTTCAAATGTTATTCCCTTTCCTGGTTTCCAAGCCAACATCCCCCTAACCCCTCCCCTTCTATGTGGGTGCTTACCTCCCCATCCTCCCCCCATTACGGCCCTCCCTCCCAACAATCCCATTCACTGGGGGTTCAGTCTTAGCAGGACCAAGGGCTTCCCCTTCCACTGGTGCTCTTACTAGGCTATTCATTGCTACCTATGAATTTGGAGCCCAGAACCAGTCCACTTATACTCTTTGGGTAGTGGCTTAGTCTCTGGAAGCTATGGTTGGTTGGCATTGTTGTTCATATGGGGTCTCAAGCCCCTTCAGCTCTTTCAGTCCTTTCTCTGATTCCTTCAACGGGGGTCCCATTCTCAGTTCAGTGGTTTGCTGCTGGCATTCGCCAATGTATTTGCTGTATTCTGGCTGTGTCTCTCAGGAGAGATCTACATCCGGTTCCTGTCAGCCTGCACTTCTTTGCTTCATCCATCTTATCTAGTTTGGTGGCTGTATGTGTATGGGCCACATGTGGGGCAGGCTCTGAATGGGTGTTCCTTCTGTCTCTGTTCTAAACTTTGCCTCCCTATACCGTCCTAAGGGTATTCTTGTTCCCCTTTTAAAGAAGGAGTGAAGCATCCAAGTTTTCGTCATGATTCTTGAGTTTTATGTGTTCTGTGCATCTTGGGTAATTCAAGCATTTGGGCTAATATCCACTTATCAGTGAGTGCATACCATGTGTGCTTTTCTGTGATTGGGTTACCTCACTCAGGATGATATTTTCCAGTCCCACCTATTTGGCTATGAATTTCATAAAGTCATTGTTTTTGATATCTGAGTAGTATTCCATTGTGTAGATGTACCACATTTTCTGTATCCATTCCTCTGTTGAAGGACATTTGGGTTCTTTCCAGCTTCTGGCTTTTATAAATAAGGCTGCTATGAACATAGTGGAGCATGGGTCTTTGTTGTATGTTGGAGCATCTTTTGGGTATATGCCCAAGGGAGGTATAGCTGGGTCCTCAGGTAGTGCAATGTCCAATTTTCTGAGGAACCTCCAGACTGTTTTCCAGAATGGTTGTACCAGTCTGCAATCCCACCAACAATTGAGGAGTGTTCCTCTTTCTCAACATCCTTGTCAGCATCTGCTGTCGCCGGAGTTTTTGATCTTAGCCATTCTGACTGGTGTGCAGTGAAATCTCAGGGTTGTTTTGATTTGCATTTCCCTTATGACTAAATATGTTGAACATTTCTTTAGGTGCTTCTCAGCCATTTGATATTCCTCAGCTGTGAATTCTTTATTTACTTCTGAACCCCATTTTTAATAGGGTTATTTGTCTCCTGCAGTCTAACTGTGAGTTCTTTGTATATTTTGGATATAAGCCCTCTATCAGTTGTAGGATTGGTAAAGATCTTTTCCCAATCTGTTGGTTGCTGTTTTGTCTTAACCACCATGTCCTTTGCCTTACAGAATCTTTGTAGATTTATGAGATCCCATTTGTCGATTCTTGATCTTAGAACATAAGCCATTGGTGTTTTGTTCAGGAAATTTTCTCCAGTGACCATGTGTTCGAGATTCTTCCTAATTTTTCTTCTATTAGTTTGAGTGTATCTGGTTTGATGTGGAGGTCCTTGATCCACTTGGACTTAAGCTTTGTACAGGGTAATAAGCATGGATCGATATGCATTCTTCTACATGCTGACCTCCAGTTGAACCAGCACCATTTGCTGAAAATGCTACCTTTTTTCCATTGGATGGTCTTGGCTCCTTTGTCAAAAATCAAGTGACCATAGGTGTGTGGGTTCATTTCTGGGTCTTCAGTTCTGTTACACTGATCTATCTGTCTGTCTCTGTACCAATACCATGCAGTTTTTATCACTATTGCTCTGTAATACTGCTTGAGTTCAAGGATAGTGATTCCCCCAGAAGTCCTTTTATTGTTAAGGTTAGTTTTAGCTATCCTGGGTTTTTTGTTATTCCAGATGAATTTGCAAATTGTTCTGTCTAACTCTCTGAAGAATTGGATTGATTTTTGATGGGGATTGCATTGAATCTGTAGATTGCTTTTGGTAAAATGGTCATTTTACTATAGTAAATCCTGCCAATCCATGAGCATGGGAGATTTTTCCATCTTCTGAGATATTCTTCAATTTCTTTCTTCAGAGGCTTGAAGTTCTTATCATACAGATCTTTTACTTGCTTGGTTAAAGTCACACTGAGGTATTTTACATTATTTGGGACTATTCTGAAGGGTGTCATTTCCCTGATTTCTTTCTCAACTTGTTTCTCTCTTTTGTAGAGGAAGGCTACTGATTTATTTGAGTTAATTTTATATACAGCAACTTTGCTGAAGGTGTTTATCAGGTTTAGTAGTTCTCTGGTGGAACTTTTGGGATCACTTAAATATACTATCATATCATCTGTAAATAGTGATATTTTGACTTCTTCTTTTCCAATCTGTATCCCTTAGATCTCCTTTTGTTGTCTGATAGCTCTGGCTACAACTTCAAGAACTATATTGAATAAGTAGAGAAAGAGTAGGCAGCCTTGTCTAGTCCCTGATTTTAGTGGGATTACTTCAAGTTTCTCTCCATTTAGTTTAATGTTAGCTACTGGTTTCGTATATGGCTTTTACTATGTTTAGATATGGGCCTTGAATTCCTGATCTTTCCAGGACTTTTATCATGAAGGGGTGTTGAATTTTGTCAAATGCTTTCTCAGCATCTAATGAAATGATCATGTGGTTTTGTTCTTTCAGTTTGTTTATATAATGGATTACATTGGTGGTTTTCCATATATTAAACCATCCCTGCATGCCTGGGATGAAGCCTACTTGATCATGGTGGATGATTGTTTTGATGTGCTCTTGGATTCGGTTTGCCAGAATTTTATTGAGTATTTTTGCATTGATATTCATAAGGGAAATTGGTCTAAAGTTCTCTTTCTTTGTTGGGTCTTTGTGTGGTTTAGGTATAAGAGTAATTGTGGCTTCATAGAAGGAATTCGGTAGTGCTCCATCTGTTTCAATTTTGTGGAATAGTTTGGATAGTATTGGTATGCGGTCTTCTATGAAGGTCTGATAGAATTCTGCACTGAACCCATCTGGACCTGGGCTCTTTTTGGTTGGGAGACCTTTAATGACTGCTTTTATTTCTTTAGGAGTTATGGGGTTGTTTAAATGGTTTCTTTGTTCCTGATTTAACTTCAGTACCTGGTATCTGTCTAGGAAATTGTCCATTTCCTGCAGATTTTCAAGTTTTGTTGAATATAGGCTTTTGTAGTAGGATATGATGATTTTTTGAATTTCCTCTGATTCTGTAGTTATGTCTCCCTTTTCATTTCTGATTTTGTTAATTTGGACACACTCTCTGTGTCTTCTTATTAGTCTGGCTAAGGGTTTATCTATCTTGTTGATTTTCTCAAAGAACCAACTTTTGGTTCTGTTGATTCTTTCTATGGTCCTTTTTGTTTCTACTTGGTTGATTTCAGCTCTGAGTTTGATTATTTCCTGCCTACTACTCCTCCTGGGTGTATTTGCTTCTTTTTGTTCTAGAGCTTTTTGGTGTGTTGTCAAGCTGCTGACATATGCTCTCTCCTGTTTCTTTCTGCAGGCACTCAGAGCTATGAATTTTCCTCTTAGCACAGCTCCTTGTCTCTTCCTTTGGTTTTCTATATCCAGGGTTGTCTACCTTTGTACTTTCTTTATTGTTTTTATTTCCATTTTCAATTCCTTCACCTGTTTGATTGTGTTTTCCTGTAATTCTTTCAGGGATTTTTGTGTTTCCTCTCTAAGGGCTTCCACTTGTTTGTGTTTTCCTGCATTTCTCTAAGGGAGTTCTTTATGTCTTTCTTAAAGTCCTCCATCATTATCAAAAAATGTGATTTCAAATCTAAACCTTGCTTTTCTAGTGTGTTTGGATATCCAGTATTTTCTTTGGTGGAAGAACTGGGCTCTGATGATGCCAAGTAGTCTTGGTTTTTGTTGCTTCAGTTCCTGCACTTGCCTCTTGCCATCAGATTGTCTCTGGTGTTACCTTATTTTGCTATTTCTGACAGTGGCTTGACCTTCCTATAGGCTTGTGTGTCAGGAGTGCTGCAGACCTGTTTTCCTGTTTTCTTTCAGCCAGTTATGGGCACAGAGTGTTCTGCTCTCAGGCTCTCAGTAGTCATTCCTGTCCACTGGCTTTCAGCTGTCCCTGTGGGTGGGAACCAGAAGGGCCTACTTCTCCTAGGTCCCTGTGGGCAGGGGGCCCAGATAGTACTAAACCTTTTCCTTTAGAGTCAGAAATGTGGGCAGAGAGTAGTCTCCTCTGGTTTCCCTGGTGTGTCTGCCCCTCTGAATGTCCAGCTCTCCCTCCCATGGGATTTGGGTGCAGGGAGCTGTCTGACCGGGTCCACTCAGATTCAGGCGCAGTCTGGACCGCAGGGCTCCTGCAGCTTGACTGCTCCTAACTTCCCATGCCCAGAGATAATATATAGCTTCCTCTTGGGCCAAGGATGTGGGCAGAAGTGGGCAGAAGTGGTGGTCTCTCCTGTCTCAGGATTGCCCACACTTGTGGGTGATCAGCTCTCTCTCCCATGGGGTTTGGGAGCAGGGAGCTGTGGACCAGGATCAGGGAGATTCAGGCGCCAGCTAGAAACTGGAACTGTCTGGTCCCAGAGGAATTTTGCCTTTGTGTGTCCTGAGTCTACCAGGCAGGTCACTTGGGGCAGAAAAGTTGGTCTTACCTCTGGTCTCAGGCCTGAAGTTGCTCTTCCGGGCTGGCTTTCTAGAGTGGAATCTTAACATCAGCCTCCATGTTCTCTCGGTGGCTTCTTCTGCCTTCCTGTTCCAATCTCCTCCTCGTCCTAAAACATTTCTCCTGCCCATCGTCCCTTCTCGTCCAACGACAGGCCTCATTCTATCTTGTACCTGCCTTCACGTGTATGACATCCTACACACCTCTGCCCCAACTTCCCACAGAGGAAGTTCCCTAGGACCAACTGTTGGGGAGGGAGTGGTTAGCTTAGAAGATCATGGAGACTAAAGCATGTAGAAAGAATATCTTGTGAATTGTATGGATATGTCACCTGTCAATTAAAAAGTGCATGGCTTACAGGAAAGGGTAGAATAGAAGGTAGGACATCTAGGAGGCAGAAAAACTTCTGGGATAAAGGAGGTAAGGAGGTGCAGGAGATTTGCCTGGGAAGATGTGGTAAGATGGACACATGGCAGAATGTAGGTTAAAATAAATGTTAGTTTAAGTTATGATCTCGTCAGAGAAGAGCTTAGGTATGTGGACAAGATATTAATAAATGCATTTTGAGTCTGAGTCTTATTTCTGGGAATATAGGGCTGGGAGATAGAACCAGACCTAAGTTCTACAAAACCACATGCTGAAGCTATACTTTAGGAGAGTCCCTAAAAAGAGCCCAAGGGAAGCTCCCCCTGTTGAGTATTGTTCTAAGAAGCATTTTTGCCTATGGTAGAATGTAAGGTTACCTAAGGATATACTTGAACTCCTAGGAAATGGTAAATAGTCATCTGGTTGGTGAACAATCTAGAAAGGAGTAAAATTAAATGAGACAGAAATCTGGAGGGGAGGTATGTGAGTAGGTCCCAGAGGCCAGGCTCATCATGTGAAGATCTCTGTGTCCCACATAATCCCATCTGGGTGGCTTGATACTCATTGACAAGTTGACTGGAGTTAGAAGCACCCAGTGGATACACCTCTGCATCTGTCCATGAGAGTGTTTCAGAGATTTATCTGAGGAGGGAAGAGCCAACCTAACATGGTTAGGAACCTAGGTTGAATAAAAGGCACAGGAAGGAGTGAAGAAGCTCACTTCTTGTGGCTTGCTTGACTCATATTTTATGGAACCCAGAACCGCCAGCCCCAACGTGACAATGCTGTCAATGGCCTGGACCCAACCACATTGCTAATCAATGCAGGGGATGTCTCACAGACTTGTCCGCAGGATGGCCTGATGGGTCATTTCCTCTATTGGGGTTTCTCTACCCAGACAACTCTAGCTTGTGTCAGGTTGACAAAATACTCCTAGTATCAAAGCTAATGAAGTTTGATGGCATCTATTTTACTTAGTCACTTAACTAAATGCTGTGAATTTAGAATCTCAGAAGGCATCTGAACATGGGTACCTGTGTAGGTAGACAATGCTTCTCCTTAGAAGACATGGGTTATTCCATGAAAATTGAGTTCCAGGTGTAGATAACTCCCTCTGAGCTATTGGTCATGAGTTCCCAGAGGCCAGCAGAAAATTCAGGTCACTGATACTATTTTTCATTTTCTACCATAACTAGATGGTGAAACTTCATTGCTGAAGAAACAACATATTGTTTTCCAAAGTCACAGAGAAATTAGCATTTTCCTCTCTGCTGACTGGCTTTCATGGACCCAGAAGATGCTGTGTAGATCACAGAAGGAGAAAAGTTATTACTGGTATTGCCTAGCTGTGAACCCTGGATGTTGAAGCTTTGGATTGCAAAGAAAGCTGGGATATCAGCAGCATGCATGCAGTCTAGGACATAACCACTCATTTTCTGGTGAGACTTGAGGTCTTCTCCACAGGGGGTAGTTTATACTTAGTACTACAAACCTGGTTGAAAGCCATGAGCTTTCAACTTTAGGGTCCTAGGCCTTCAGGGTGAGCCTAAGATAAGGTTTTGCCAAATGGACCTCTTGTGAAACTGACTTCCAAATATTTATGTTTACACCTATATAATCATTGCTCAACTTTGGGTCAGAAAAGCTTTTTTTTTGCAGTGGGCATGCAGAATTGTTCCAAGTGCTGAGAGTCAGAGACAATGAGTGCTGAGCCCAAGCCCCGCCCTCTCCAACCCCCAGCATCACAAGACTAAGAAAGCATCTCAGGGGTGGAGGAGGGAAGGTTAAGTGTTAGAGTTTGGGGGAGACTGCTGGGAAGTGAGCATGATGTGGTCATTATAATCAGGAACTCAGCTCAGCTGTGGTCTCTTGCACAGGATCAAGTCAGCATGTTCAGTCAGCATTCCAGCAGGCTGCAGTAATGGGACACACAAAGGGACTGAAGACAACAGGGAACAGGACTTGATGGGTCAGAATGCATTGTGGGATGTCTGGGGGAGCAAGATGCGGAAAGTTGATAGTGTACATGATCAGGATACTGCACGTGTGTGTGTGTGTGTGTGTGTGTGTGTGTGTGTGTGTGTGTGTAAATAAACAATTTCCCAGAAAATAAGTGAAATAAAAGGTTTCAGTAGAATCTTTTGCACTTGCATACCCATATATCAAGTGTCGGTAGAGACAACTGTTTCTCTTCATTTCCCCCTATAGTAACTATTTTGTTTTCCTGTCTTATCACAATAATGACACTTCCAAAACCATTTCAGCAGACACTGAGGATAAAACATAGCCTGCATTATATCACACAATAAACTTTAGCATTTTGCTGTTTGATATGAATTGGAGTAAGTGGGATTTACTGTATTTAAATAATTTTCTTCTGTTTTTATTGTACTGTATTTTATCCAGAACATTTATTCAGTTTTTTCCAAATGATAGAACATAGTAATGTTTTTCCTCCTCTAATGTGTTGATGTAATGTGTTATATCATCAGATCCCCCCACGTTAGATCATTTTTCTACTCCTGGAGTGAATTCTATTTAGCCATGATGTATTCATTTACAAATGCATTGCAGGATTCAATACATATCTGTAACCACACGGGAGTGTGGCCTGTGATTTTTCTCTTTTAGCACTATTTTATAGCATTTGAGGTTATTTTTTTCTGAAGTCATAAAGTAAATGGAAGTGGTTTTATTTGAGAGTGTGTGTGGGTGTGTGGTTTGAATTTATTGTGATCTTGATTCAAACAAGTCTATTCTATTCCTAATAGACTCTCTCTCTTTCTCTCTCTCTCTCTCTCTCTCTCTCTCTCTCTCTCTCTCTCTCTCTGCTCTAAACATCTTTATAAAACAATGATGATGGTGGTGGTGGTGATAGTGGTGGTGGTATGATGATGGTAATGATGATGGTGGTGATATTATGATGAAGATATTGATGATATTGATGATGATGGTGGTGGTGGTGGTGGTGGTGGTGGTAGTGGTGGTGGTATGATGATGATGATGATGATGATGATGGTGGTGGTGGTGGTGGTAGGTGGTGGTGATAATCTCCAGAGCAGCTACAGGGGGCCGGTGAGAGTATATATATACACATAAATTTACTATGAACCAAAAATGACTCCACCACAAAAAAAAAAAAACTTAAAAAGTTAATTCCACTGGAAAACTATGTAGACTTAGCTGTATGCCACTGAAAAGACTCTCATTTTGAGCTATGGGTTTTGCAGTAAAAAAAAAAAAAGTTTTACACCAAAAAAGTGGTGTAAAAATCACCACTTCTTTATATTGAGCTCACAAAATAACATGCAGCCTCTCAATCAAAGACCTGCCCAGTCACAAAGTCTAAAACATCTCAGTGACCTTTGTTTTAAAACTGGAGAGAGACACCGTAGACAGAATGAGTCCAAGGTGCAGTGGGCAAATGTGGGTTCATTTAGTTACTATATGAACAATATGCAAATTACATGCAAATGAACCTCCTTTTAGGAGTCAAGAGCTCTGACAGTAAGCTACCCTTTATGCTATTTTAAAAAACCTAGTAAGTTTATCACCAGACCTGTTTTCATTTCTGAAATGCATGAGGCAAATCTTGTTTTTAAATGCATCTATCACTTCTAACCTTAGAAATACAGCACAATGAGCATTACAGGTTGCATCTCTGAGAGTGAAAAATTAGATTTAAGACAACCATGGTTTACAAAAACAAGATTTGGTTTTCATGAAAAAAAAAAACTCTGCTTCAAAAACTTGTTTCTTCTAGTCAAGCAGTGTGTTAATACAAACAGGATGCACTGGCTTGTGCATGGGGAGTTTATTGCCTTATTCTGAGTGCCTTTCAGAAGTTCTAACCTCTGTGAGAGAACACAGAAGTGTTTGTTGAATAAATAAACCAATGTATGAATGGTAATAATTCAAGTTAATACAGTATTTTAGTTAGCTGAGGCTAGGTGTGTATTTTTATGGAATTTGTTGTTCACGAAGGGATAAGATTAAATAATATGAAATTATAATTTAACCAATCCTATACTATCAAGTTCATCTGGTTTCATCAAATCTGTGTCAGACTCAATTTTAAATTAACATTTAATTAATATGTCCTGGGAGATAGTTCAGGCAGTAAAATTCTAGCCTTGCAATCATGGAGACCTGAGTTCTATCCCTGGAATCTGCATAAGAAAGCCAGTCACTGTGGTACACCCTTGTA
Organism: Rattus rattus; assembly: GCF_011064425.1. Classification (NCBI taxonomy): domain Eukaryota; kingdom Metazoa; phylum Chordata; class Mammalia; order Rodentia; family Muridae; genus Rattus; species Rattus rattus. Next base: position 56,377,974 of record NC_046155.1, on the reverse strand, counting down.
ATACAGTGTTGGGGAGGTGGAGAGAGGGGATCCTCGAACCCTGGGATCTCTGGGCCAGTGAATGACCACCGTGTCATGAAAACAAAACAAAACAAAACAAAACACAACAAACCAAAAACTAAAAACTAACTCAAAAGTAGTGTGTGACTGAGGAGGACAACTACTGTTGGCACACATACACACACACAAAGACACACATGTACACACATGCACACACATACCCACACACATGCACATGTGCATGTACACACCAACACATACATGCACATGCACATGCACAGGCACAGGCACACATCTACACACACATACACACAATGTACACACATGCCATATGCACTCACACATGTACACATGCACACATACACACACATACATACACATGAACACAAGTGCACACACGTGCAAGCAGTATAGCCCACCACATGCCTAAGATGTATGATGATTATGTTGTTCTGAGGCTGGGAGCCTACAGAACTTATTGTGCTAAATGCTGTGGGTAACTACAGCCCAATGGTAAGTATCACCAGGTCTAAGCATATCTCAATATGGAGATGCATTAGTCGGCTCTCAGCGGCTGTGACAAGATACCCGAGATCGACAAGCTTTAAGGGAGATAGGAGGGCTTATTTGCTTCATGGTTTCAGTCCATGGTTTTTGAGATCAGTTGCTTTACGCCTGTGTGACATAAGGCACTGGAGCAGCAGTGTATAGGGAAGGAATTTGTCACATGGCAGCTGGGAAACCAAGAGGGAAAAGAAGGGACTGGACTCCCATTATCCTCCCTAAAGGCTCACACCCAATGACTCCTGTCTGCCTAAAGCTTCCTCTGTACCTTTCAACAGTGACATAATAGGTAAACCAAGCCTTAAACATCTGAGATGTAGGGAACATTACAGATCCAACCATAACAGAGAAATACACTAAAGACTTTAAATAATAAAATCTTCAGCGTCATTTTAATTTCATGAGACTATTGATATCTATTCTTGACCAAAACATGTACATGAGTCTCCTGGTCATTTGTGTTGTGCAGGGTGAGAGTCGAAGAGGCTTTAGCCTGTGAGTTTTGTGATGTGAGGTTTCACTTGGCTTCCATTGGGCGTTACTTTTGTCTAGTGACTACTCCGTCATCTTCCTGGGTCATAGAACTGAACACACAGGCAACAACATTAAGAATGTTCATTTATTTCATTCCTCCTAGTGGATTCAGGTCTCCCTCTCGCCCACTTTCCCTATAAACCTGCAAGCTAGTATAAAATCTCATCTTTTATAAGTGCAGCGCACACATGCAGAACCAGCGTCTCTAGGAGCCGCGAAAGCAATTGACTACCTTGGCACAAGTTAATGTGTTCAAAGACCCACATTTTTTTTTATGCAGCTTAACACATGTGTGCACGCGTGATGGAGCAGTGAGTGGAGCTATGAATACAGGAGTGCTCTTATGGCAGTCGCATGAATATGATCATGATTTGAACTTTCCGGAACCTTCACTGGCCTCATGGAGCAGAGTGGGAGATGGTCTTTAATCAGGGCTCTTCCTCCTCTGTGCCTATCAAAGGCAGCCCCAGCAGCGGGATGGATGATCAATCGCCCCTCACTGTTTTTAGACTTGTCTCTTCCTAAGAAGAAAGGATATTTGTTTCTATTCACACCATACAGCACTTTATGAATATGATTTTAGTCGTGATTTCCTAGGAGCCCGTGTAAAGGGAAGAGTGGAATAAAGAACAAACCCAATAAAGGGCCAAACCAAAAGCACATGTCTCGAAGGGGCACGCACCAGGCGCACAATGGCTGTGAAACAGATGAATCCCCTGAAATGTAGAGTATTCTGCAAGCTTTGGGCAGCTTTGAAATGCTACACTTTCTAGAGCGTTCATCTGTTCCTCATCTGAGGGGACTTTCCTGGCTCAGCAGAAGGAGCCGTCTTCTCTCCCCACATCTACGGAACTTGAACTGCATGAACCCCACCAGCTGGAGGAACATATTGGACGGGAAGGTGACCAGGACCCACTGGGGGACCACGGTGGCAAACGCTCACTTCACCTACCTCTATGCATAGATCACTGTGAAACAGGAATCTTCCAGTGTTCTCTCATTTTGGGTTAGTCTTGAGATACATTTTAAAGCTATAATCACACTAAAAACGAATATCACCAGGGAGACAGAGGGAAGGGCTGAGGGGTAAGGCTTAGCATAGTGACACTGGATTTTTTTTAAAGGAAGTCCATTTATTTAACATAACGTATTTGAAGGCAGAAAAAAAAAAAACTACAAAGAGCAGTTGCTTGAAATTTTTACAGCAAATACTTCTTCCTGACATTGTTCCAGTTCGTTCCTATCAGGTGAGGCCATTTTAGAAGCCTGGGACTGTGAAACACTGCTTTCTCAGAAACAGTAGCTGTGAGTGGGGAGCTCACTGACCTTGGATATACTACAGCACAAGAAGGACGTGATGAAGGAAAGAAACTAGGTTTGTGCTAAGTCCATGGTCTCTTCAAGGACAGCTGACTTTCCTGCAATGTGAACCAAAGCAGGGACCAGGAAGTCAGCCAAGAATCCCAAGGAGGTTGAGACAGCTTCACAGACCTTTCATACTACCCAGTGGGAGCATCTAACTGTGAGCAGGTGCTGCTGGCTTTGAAGCAGTGAGTTTCCATCCTCAGTGTGGCTAAAACAGAGGCTCCCAGACACGTCCATGTACACAAAAGGCCAGGCTATGACTAATCAAAGACTGATGCACATTAGAATTGACTGGCCACTTCCTGGGTGCACTCACGCATCTAGGGTTGCAGTAGGGTAGGGCTATGTAAGAGGGTCCCAGAGGACTTAAGGTGTTCAGTGCCTCTGGGATGCCCACATGTGTACCTAGCACCTGGGTCTACTCCTTCTGTATGAATAGAACCCCAAACCTGCATTTCTAACAAAGCCCAGCATGAGGTTTGTGCTGTAGGCCCAGGCCTCAGAATTTGGATAGGGAGGCTTGGGTAGACATCAAGCTCTCAGTGTTAGAGTCTTCCAAGTGCAAAAGTTGTCATTTCACAGAACAAAATAGGGCACAGCGGGGAAGTAGGACTCCCCTGCTGTATCTCCTGGCTGAAGGCAGAAGCTACTGTATTTATCCCTGAGCCTCAACCTTACCATCTGAACCAAGAAGAAATGTATGAAGCCCCGAAAGTCTTCTTTCAAAATATCTCTAAAGCACCACTAATGTTCACAAACTGTCTAATGAGAAGCCATCATACAAGCCACCAGGCACATTTGCAAGAAGGGCTCATGTGTTTTCCTTCAGACTACCGGGCTCTAGACTTATACCCATGTGCTTGTTGCTCTGTAAACAAAAGTTTCCATAACACATATTAATCTGAGGTAGGTTGGCAAAAGGAAATGGTTGCCTTTGGAAAAGATGTGCACACCTTCATTAATGGGCATGCTCCTTTTGCCTTGTCAGAAAAATCAGGGATGGGCAGACACATTACTCTTACAGTAGGGGCTTCTGGTCCCAGAGGAGTGGTCGTGTCCAGAACTGAGCTAGATCAGGAAAGTCTGAAGGCTTTGATAATTGTCTAGACAGGAAACAGAAACACACATGAGGTGGTGGTGGTGGTCAGTCTCCCCAGAAGGAGCCTGTCAGGAAGGCACTATGGTGGTGGTGACTGAGTTATAAGCTGAGCATGTAGAACAGGGAACAGACACCTAGGAATGGGTCAGTGTAGGCCACGTGGTATCCTGAAGCCTGAAAATTGGGGTAGAAGATACAAGACTGGAAATGCATGAGTCACAGGGAGAGATTTGGGCAAGGCAGAATAGTCTTTCTTACAAATGTCTTTTGCATCTGTGAAGTATTCATTTGGATGGAATGAAGTATCCATTTGAAGGAATCCATTTGGAGGGAATGAAGTATCCATTTGGACAAAATGTATCCATTTGGAGGAATGAAGAACAGAGAAAAGAGCTGATTCCCAGAGCCTAGACCATGTTAGCGCCTGCAGTGTCCAAGTCAGGGCTCTCTCATCTCCCATAAGAGAACTGAGGCCCTAAAGGATGCACTCTTTCTAGAACAGTCCCCATAGTGACCACTTGTCTAGAACACTGGTCTAGAAAACTGGTATGCTCTCAGTCCCACCAGCAGCTGCCATAGGTTCCCCATAGGCAGATAAAAGGAGAGTAATTACATACAGTTACCATACAGTGGAGGGTTCCCAAAAGGGTGATATTCACATCGCTTACAATGGGAAAGTCCTGGGCAAACCAGACTGGTATGGTTTTCCCTTTGCCACGTTCTCCTTCAGCTGCTTCAGATACAACTATGGGAGATGGTGGTTGCAGGGATTAAAAGGGCTCCTCCTCACCACTGTACTGTCTTCTCTGCACCAAGGCTTTTCCCAGAGTTCTGGGATCCAAGTTCATAAAGATTTGCTTGGCGCAGATGGAGAAGAGAAGCCAAAGCTCCTGACAGAATGAGTTACCGCCTGCAGATGGACCAATGATTAGGCTCAGCCTCTTCCTCTTTAGAGAGACTTTTTTTTCTCTTAAAAAAAGAGAGAGGGTCCCATGTACCCCAGTCTGATCTCAAACAACTCTATAGCCTGCGATAACCTGGAACTCCTCTCGCCCCTCCATTCTGAGTACTAGGATTACAAGTGATCAGTACATCCAGGTTATGTGGTGCTGTGGATTGAACTCAGGGTTTTCTGAGTGCTAGGCAAGCACTCTATCAACCGAGCTACATCCCCTGCCCTTGGAGACACAATTCTAAGTTGCGTTCTACGTGGGGACTGCTCAGTGCCCTACTAGGGCATTCCCTAGTTGTCATAGGAGGAAGCTAGAGGACTCACCCACTTACTTTGCACCTTAGGACCTCGGGATGCTGCAACCATCAGCCTCCATGTGTACCTCTCAACACAAATCTTTTGGAACACAGCTCCATTTCCCACCATCCCCTTACAGTTCAGTGCCATTTAAAATTCAGCCCCTGTCCTTGGCATCCCCCTCTGAGCAGAAACAATCCTATCCTCCTCTTCCCTCTGGCAAAGGTGTTTAAGATATCTAAATATTTCAAAGGTGTCTACGAGGGTCGGATTCTTTCTTAGTGATGGCTTGATGAATAAATGATGCCCTAATTTCAGTTTAATTATTGTCTAATGCTCTCTAATTCATTTCAGATTGGTGTTTAACTTCTTTCTAACTTGACAACCTTTCTGAAAAACCTGCTCGCTAAAGCCCGAGCTCCTTCTCCAGGAAAATAGATTAGCTTTCTCTGGATTTCCATGAAAGAAGAAGGGTCCTTCAAATCCCTAATATTTTTGTCAGTGTAAATTTAAACTCATCTCAAAACACTTCTTCAAAACATGTCTGAAAGCAAGAGAGGGATTCCTAGCTCGCAGCCTGCCAAGTTCAAGCGTGGAACAGATTTTTACGGTTGAATCATAAGCCCCTGAAAATAGGTTTATTATGGAAGTGTGAACACACAACTACAGCCCATTGCAACCCAGATAGCCTTGTTATCATAATGCTGTGACCCTCTTCTTTGTTCTCAGTTGGAAATGCAATACACCTGTCCTGGCCTTTGTTATTAGATGTCAGAGCCAGTCGGGAGCCTGTGTAGAAAGATGCCCAGTTTTAAGTAATCCTCGAATTGCAGGGAGTTCAATGTCCTTCTCTCAGGAATGAATTCATCATTCATAGAATAAATACTTGGTCACTACAGACAAGACCTGGTGTGGGGAGGTACGGGAGACGGGGGGGGGGCGGGCAATGTTAGCTGTGGCTGTGTGAGTTGCCAGATATGGAGTAAGTTCCTACGCAGACAGATGGTCAGGTGTCCATTCTCCAGGCCAGCATCTGGGCTGAAGCTGAAAAAAAGAGGAGGGACATGAGCCTGGGGCAAGCTATGAATCCAAAGTTTAAGTGTTCTGCATTCTTTTGGCATCAGAATGTTTGCCCCCTAACTATATGCTTACTTTCTAGTGCCTTTTTTCCCCCTACAAAGTAAAGCATTTGGAATTCTATTGCATGGTATTCACACAGTTTCCATAACAGACTTAAAATTATCCTCAGCTGCAGAAGGAAAAAAAAATCTGTGTTTCTGATTGGCTGCAGAAGTTGGTCCCACGGAGAGAGCCTGCTCTGTGAGGTTTGGCCAGGCTGCCTAAACACGTGCTGAATGCAGTCTGACAGAGGAATGTTTGACATCCGCCAACTCAATATAGTCTACTATCAGTGAGCCAGAAACCTACTAACTAGAACATTCAATTAATTAGGCTCTGGTTTCCCTCTTTCTCAACTTGCCTAGACTCCAGCCCAGGGACGCACAAGAGCATTGAACGCTTGGTATTTATTAAATGCCACTGTGTGCTGAGCACTATTGTAAGTACTTTTTGTGCATGAAAACATAGACTCCTTCTCGTGCCCCTGTGGGAAGCCACTATTATTCGACCAAATTTTGTACCACAAGGGCAGAACTGTTTCATGGCTCTCTCTCTGTAGCATGACCTCCCTTGGTTTGTAACCCAGCTCTGCACTGAACATCTGGGTGGACTTGGGCAAGTTTTCTTAGGCATCCTGCACCTCAGCTGTCACCAAGCTACCGCTTCTCTAAGGTTTGGTTAACAGTGTGAAATTACAGTTAAGGGCGTTTGAGATAAAAATTTCTCCTTCTTGACAGGAACATCGTCAAATGCACTCTAAAATAATCTTTTACAGCATATTATACATGAGTTTATGCTGTGACATTATTTTAAAAAAATGCCGCACATACTTCTAAGGGGAACGTTCTCCGTGCATAGCTGGAGTGGAAATAAGGGGTGAAAGCAAAAGGGGAACAGGAGAGAACACGAGAAAGACCACGCAACCCTGACTCCACTTGAGATTGGAGACAACCCATAAGAAACGGAGACAAGGCAAGAAGAGAACCCCCAGGGATGTCCTTTCGATATTTTGGTCCAGCCCTGCCTGAAGCAGGTTTAACTTCTTTTACTTATGGTGACCCATAAACTTTTCTTATTTTTCCTTTTTGGCTCTGACTAGTTTAAATAGGCAATTGTGATATCGAATCAAAAGAACTCAGTCTTAAACAATAAGCCCCTCATCTCATTTCATATGTGTTTTTCCATAATTTGAACATAATTGAAGAGTTACGTCGGCCATCTATCCACCCATCCATCTCTCCGTCCATTCTCCACAGAGCACTTACTTGCTGTCACATACAGAAAGAACCAGGATGAATGAGATACACATCCTTCCCTTTGGAGATGCAGACATATTTAGCAGAACCAAAACCTCCCGCAGCCCTCAGGAAGAGTAATTGGAAATGTAATGTCACGGATGGAGTGATGCCTCTTTGGGGACAGTTTCTTAAACATCTCCATGTACCAACTGTCTACAGTTTCTTAAAATAGTGTAGAGGGGGCTGGAGAGATGGCTCAGCAGTTAGGAGCACTTGTTGCTCTTTCTGATGACCCTGGGTTTAGTTCCCAGAACCCACGTGAAGACTCACAACCATGTGCATCTTTAGTTTTGTCTGCACATGCGTATATGTGCTACGCACGCGTGCCTGGTGCACTTGGAGGTCAGAAGAGGGCATTGGAACTCCAGTTTCAGGAGACCTCACGGTTTCTTCCAACCTCCCAGGGCAGCAGGCGTGCACTAGGTACATGTGCATACATATGGGCAAAACACTCACTAAATAAATCTTTAAAAAATTTTAAAAATAGCGTGCAGCTTATATTTTAGGTTTTAAGAATTCTCAGTGTTTTCTGGACCCACCCCTCCTCCCCTTAACTGAGTGAAGTCACATAGTTCTGAAAGAATGGCTTCTCAAATTTAGGCTCCCCATGGGTGCTCACATCTTCTGAACTGTTCCCGGAAAGACTCCTGACTGTGGTTGGGAAGAATTGTTGAGTATTCAGTATTTCAACAATTCAGAACTCTTCCCCTTGTCAGCTGCCACAGACCCAGGGATTGGGCTCCTAGTGGGATGGAGGAAAGCTTTCTGGAGAGTTCCTAACAGAGGCCCTTCAAACACTCCCAGCAAGTGGCCTTTAAACACAGGTAGAGAGGCATCCTGGAAAGGATGTCATTTAAAATAATGCATTTAAAAGACTTGAGAGGAGTCTGGCTTGTCCAGCTGGTAAATTACTTTCCAGCCAATCTCTCTCTGCTAAGGGGTACCCAACCAAATCTTATCTCACAAACAACTGAGCATAGTGTATACTTACTAAGAGTGCGTCTTTGATTTGTTTCCATTTGAAATGACGTGGGCTGATTTATCTACTTTGCAAGTAAGCTCCGAGAAACCTCTCCCGCGAAATATCGTTTGGGTAACAAGGAGATTTGATTTACAGCTCCCACGGAGCACAATACCCATCAAAGGAAATGCCACATTGGAATCTTTTGAGCCGTACCCATGAAGTGTTCAAAGTAACACCAAATGTGTCGAAAAAGAAACTGTACACAGCCAGGAGAGGCAGCATGCAAACCCCTGCTTGATGTTCACACGACGAGCAGCTTATAAGCCTTTGTGTTTTAGTGTGGTGCGTTGTAAATAATATTTAAATAATATTAGCTGTATCCCAAGTGTGTCAGTTATTTATAGAACACGGATCAAAAATTAGATGATTTAAAAAAAAGTAATACCTTTTAGTGTTGGACCACAAATAGGCACCCCTTGTCCCTGTGTTCACCGTGTTAATGAATATCTTCTCTTCCTTATCACAACAGAAGCCTGTGTTCACAATTGGAGTGGCAGTGTCAGCCACAGGTTCCAGATGCAACAAGGGTAGACAGGACTTCAACTGTGATGGCCGCCAATCATGTTAGAAAAGAGAGATCCATCCCTCACTTTTAGAGACAGAATATACACTGGGAGTGGAACAGAGAAAAGCTATACTGCCTCTTGGTTTTCTCTGTCTTCCGTTCCCTAGTCTTTCCATAATTATACTGATCCCAATTGCCAATGAGCTGGAAAAGAATCCTTTCTCCTCAGAGTCAGAGTCACTGCAGTGAAGTCAAAATAGTGACGTAATGTCACTTGGTCTCTGTAACCTGTTTTGATTTTGAGCAGCCTGGTGTTTGAAGTCTCTACAGTAGTGTTCCTCAATCTTGACTGTATGGGAGAGCTTTGGTCAGTGTGAATTCTGTGTCAGCAGATGCAAAGTGGACATTGCTAACAAAAAATAAGGCAGGTGCCACTGTGGTCCTTGACCTCATCCTGAGTATTGAGAGCTGCAAAGAGCATTGGAAGTTGGCGTTCAAGATGACGAAAGGTGGAACTTCAAGAATAGTCGTGTGTGTGTGTGTGTGTGTGTGTGTCTGTCTGTGTGTGTGTGTGTGTGTGTGTGTTGTGTTTGTTTGTGTGCATTTTTGCAAGGTGTGTGCATTTGTCTGTGTCTCTGTGTGTGTGTCTGTGTGTGTGTGTTCATCTGTGTGTCTGTGTCTATGTGTCTGGGTGTCTGTCTATATGTGTCTGTGTGTCTGTGTGTGTTTGTGTCAGTGTGTGTCTGTGTCTATGTGTATGTGTCTGTATGCATCTGTGTGTGGCTGTGTGGCTGTGTGTGTGTGTGTGTGTGTGTGTGTGTGTGTGCATGTAAGCATGCGTGTGGATGTGGTAAGAATGACCTCCTAAGTCTTGGTCAGTTCAAAGTCACCTCATGCACTTGTTCCAATAAATAACCTTGACATAGAGAACACTTTTGAGTCCCCAAGAATGCCGATCTCTGTAAGAGATACCATCTGTGTTAGCACAACTTGATTTAGAGATGGGAAACAGGAAGTTTGTTTGTCTAAGCTCACCAAGCTAGTATGAGAAGCCATGTGTTTTGCACACAGTCTGCTGGGATCAGACCGAATGTCTTAACCACAAGTCTACATTCCCTCTGAGAATGTTCTAGATTCTTGGTACCCTAAAGAACCTCAGATATGCCTGTCCCTGTTTCTGCAACACCCTCCATCACCTTTTGTCTAACTGGCTACTCGGTCCACATTCCTCTGAGAACTTTCTGTGAATCTTGCCCCAGGAAAGTGAGCTGTGTTCTGCTTTTCTCGTAGCGGCTTTCCCTCACAAGCCTGGCCAAAGTCTTCAGTGAATATGAGTTCTCCTTTGTCTTCTGTCTGCCTTCTTTGTGAAACTGTCAGTTCTCCAAAGCTGGGGATGGGCAAAAATCCTTAATTTATTTTTTAGCATTAACGATGGGCTCTGTAGGCTCCTGGCTGACAGACAGACCGACTGGAGGAAGGAATGAGTGAATTGACATTCTGCATATAAATACTAGGCCACTAGAGGGCAAATAGTCTCGGCACTAGGAGGACACATCTCCACAGTGCCACATGCAGTTGTCATACCTACGGATGAATTCAAACAGCATGGCACCTCTCCCACGTGTCACTGGCTGTACAGTAGGTTAGAAACAAATAACCTCATCCTCTTAGGAAAAAAATGAATATATGAATCTCAGAGGCCCACTCATTGCTAACTTCTGAACACAAACCTGACTGTTGCAGAGACATCTGAATAGAAGCGGGTACGTTTTTCAGAGCACACATCCGTGTTCACTCCTCATTTTACTTCTGCAGCAGGTTCGAGGTGTGTGGGGAGCTAGAGAAACTGGCAGATGGGCAGGTGCAGGCTTCCATATAGGATTGGTCTATGGACAGAGACCACAAACCATTAAGGCACCCAGGATGGCATTCTCAAGGGTGTATGATATCATGCACATGCCCTCCCAGAAGCAGAACCCGAGGCAGGAATTTTATACAAGTTGCCCCAATGGGATGTGACTTAGTTAGGGTTTTACTGCTGTGAACAGACACCACGACCAAGGCAACTCTTAGAAGGACAACATTTAACTGGGGCTGGCTTACACATTCAGAGGTTCAGTCCATTATTATCAGGGCGGGAACATGGCAGCATCCCGGCAGACCTGGTGCAGGAGGAGCTGAGAGTTCTATACCTTCATCTGAAGGCTGTTAGCAGAATACTCATTTCCAGGTAGCTAGGACTAGGGTATTAAATAGTGACATTTCCTGGCCCACACATATTCAAACCATCACGGGATGAGATAGGCATGGGTAGATGTTTCTAAAATGTATGATACACAGCTGGGAACACTTGGGGCCAGGGACTTGGGCCCGTGGGTAGATTCTGAGAAGCAACAGGGACAACCCTGTCTCTCCCAGGTCTCCTACCCAAAGGATGGTTGGGGATGCTGAGATATAACTGTGCAGGTGTGGGGATGGAGGTGGGGGACACCAAATGCTATAGAACAAATATACCGGGAAGGATGGCTAAGGGCGCCAGGGAAGGAACTGATTCTGCTACAAGGCTACTATCTTTCACCTCCTGCTAAGGATTCTTAGAATTGAAGATGTACTATGGGTGGGACTCACAGAGGTATACTTCAAACAGTCCTAGACATACTCCAAAGCTATCAAAACCAAGGATGTTACCACCAAGAGCTGTCACTACCCAACTCCCAACTGCTAGTGTATACCAACTGTCCCTTCTAGTTGTTGTCTCCTGTCCTCTGGTCCCCTGGATGTTGAACTGACTTCTTAACTTGGCACAAACATGGTCCTAGCTTTCGTCTGCCATCCCATATGAGCTTAGATTGACTCTAAAGGTTGCTAGCTCTTTTATGTCTCATATATGAAGGAAAGGAGGGTTCGGTTGTCTTTCAAGTGACTATTATGAGAAAGACTGTGATGGTATCTGAAATAGCTCTTAGCACTGAAGAAAAGTCCTCTTACAAGCTATCTAAATATAAGTTATTACACGGTATTATTTTAACCTGGCCCAAGTTTAGATTAGTTGTATGAATCATTCAACAGCCTTTACTTTATATAATTAAAAACGTGCAGTTCTTGGAATCTCTGTTCGGGAGGCAAGTTAATATGGGGCAGGGGCAGTGTGGACTTGGCTTGGCAAGCTCACAGAAGTCAATAACTTCCCGGTCAGAAGATGTTGCTCTAATCGATGGGAGATTTCTATCATCGGTTCTGTGTGGAGGTGTTCTCAGCTTTCTTAAAGATGTTGTTTCTAGAAATCTCTGATTTGTGATCTTCCTCATATTGGCTGGCTATCCCCAGGACTCGTGTTGTATTTGAGAAGAAGCTTTGACAATGCCTCCAGCTTACATTCACCCCTAAATAAAGCCTTAGTAAGAGTCTGTTGCTGGGCTGGCCATGCCCGAATCTGGGTTCTTGAAGGCTGTGTAGTTTATTCCTCTGGAAGTTTCCTACTGGAACAAAATTTTTCTCTCAAATGTAGATCTGCCTGAGTCAAAACAAAACATACTTATCATGCATCCCGTTAATAATGGTGGTCGCGAAGATGGATTCGTGGAACTATCAAGCACCTGGCATTCAGTGGTGCTCTGTGAATAGTTAATTGAAAGAGCAAATGCTAATAAATGGGGTGGGGGATCACAACATGCCATACCACGGAACCCAGGACTGTATTAGCCATGGTCTCCCCATGTGTTAGCTATTAACCATTAGCAGCGTGGGTGGTCTGGGAATGATGGTCTCATTCTCCTGTTGGCCACAATGGTGTCAAACACTGTATTATTGAGAATGAGGGTGTCGACTGCACCCCTGCAGTCCCTTAAATGTCCTCTGGTGATTTCTCCGTGCATAACTTATGTAGCAGAGACGCTGGTAGAGCAAAAGGATAGCAGGTAAGGTCTTTGGGGAGTAGCCGCCCTGCATTCAAACACTAGAAAGTAGATTGTTGACACATCCCACATAACTTACAGAGCGATGGGAAGATAATTAGTTAATTATAAGGAGTTAATAGGGGACCTGGACACCTTAAGTTCTGTGACTTGCCTTCCCCTTAATGCCCTGTGGCATTTTCTTCGCAATGGCCATGCCCTGACCTTCTGGTTAAGGAGTTATTGGCAGCACACCCTTAGACTCCACTGCAAGTGAGTCAAACAGTACAGACAAATCTCTATGTGTAATTACCTCTGTAATAATCTCTTATCCAAGTACTGACAAGGCCTGCTCCTGCTTAGCTTGCAGGATCAGAGCTCAGATGAGATCTGGCATGGTAGGTTGGCATGGTCATAGGCTGTATTATTCTCTATCACAGAAGAGCCAGTATCTATATTGGTCTCTGCATATTTGATTGGTCATATAGGCTATACCTACTTCTTAAAGCATTACATTTGTCTAAATTTTAAACTTTAGCCATTTTTCTTTTTATTTTTTTTTACATGGAAAGACACATCACCCTGCTTTCCTCACCCCCAAATTAAATTATCACTGCCTTTCCCTTTGACTTCATGGTCTAGGGCTTTTGACTAACCCCGACTACCACCCCCCATTTCAAAAACAAGTCCTTGTTCAAAAGAAACCAGCAGAAGAGTAAAAAGTAAAGGCTCTCTAAGCTTTGAGGACATCAGTTCACTTTTTCACGAGAACGTTTTGAAAAGATGGGGGGTAAATGAAATAGAAACATTCAGATTAAATTTCCTTTGAAATCCATGGGTTTTAAAATTAAGGGAAAGTGATTGGCAAAACATGTTTTGGTTTTTGCCGAAAACTGAAATGTTTGAAAAATAGTTCAAGATGTTCTTCCACACCCCGACCACATCCATCTGGGCCTGTCCGGCTCTAATCTGAGTCTGTTTCTATATATCCACTGTGCAGAGAACACGACTTCTCAGCACAACTCAAGGACTGCTATATTTCCCAAAAGAACATCTAGAGGCTCGGTCACCTGGAAGGAGAAAGTTTCCGAGTAGGTGATTCTGAAAATTTCCATTGATTTTGAAACAAACTGGGTCATCAAAACAGAATGTAAGTCAGTCTTTTCTCTCCCCCCTCCCTCCTCCCTCCTCTCCCCTCCCTCCTCCTCCCTTTTTTTTCTAATCTTTTTTTCCCCTCCTTCATTCTACCATCCTTTCATTGGGGAAATATTTATTAAGTATCTCCATGTGCTGTGGGTTGTATGAAAATACATGAAAGCTAAAAGCAGCCCATTATCCCAGGGATCAAACCATCTTAGAGCGAACCTGGGGTTGTCATATCTGTAGAGTGCAGTGGTGGTGGTGGAGGGTGTCACACACGGGGGTGGGGGGGTGGGGGAATTGGGGGTTGGAGCAGAAGCACCAGGGCAGGGGAAGGCAGAGGGAACGGCGATGTGAAAGAGTCAGATGTGAGAAACATGAAGTTGACTGACTGTGGAAACTGGTTGGAAGGCTGATGTAGGAATATGTTTGAGCAACTTCTGAGGAATTGTGAGTTCCCAGGGACAAAGGAAGGCAAATGTGGTCTTAGCCTGATACTGATCTCCACAGAGCACAGGGGAATCTGAGAGTCTCCTCTAGACGGTCATGGTCATTTTTCTTCTCCCTCCACCCTTTTTAAAAAGATTTATTTATTTTTATGTTCATCAGTGTTTTGTCTGCATGTCTGTCTGTGTGAGGGTGCCAGATCCCCTAGAACTTGAGTTATAGACAATTGTGAGCTTCCGTGGGGGTGCTGGGAATTGAACCTATGTCCTCTGGTCACTGGTTCTCCAAAATCTCGCCTCTGAAACTGACTCAATGGATTGATTTGTTTTCACTCGCTTTTAAACTATATAAATCAGAACGGGGAAATTAGTTCAGGAAGTCTTCATCTGTCCTGTGGATCTCTGAGGGCCTCTCTCTTAGGGTGCATTCAGGGAAGCTGCAGGGTCCTTTTTCTTGCTGATGGACAAGTGCTTTTATCTGACACTTAACTTTCACCACAGCTGGTTGGCTCCAGTTCTCTTTAGTATGTGATAAGAGTAACTGGCTTCCTCCCATCCCATTAAAATGGCCAGGTAGGGGCATCCATCTCACGGCATGGATGAACAGCTTTCATAAAAATGGTACTACTAGCAATCAGGCTGTCACAAGTGGCATAATATGTGGTAAGATCGCCATGACCTCACCTCTGGGGGTTGAGACCACTGTCAGTGCCACAGGCTCTGATTCAGATGCCATGGTGACATGTATGCAGAGAAGGCTTTCTGCTGCAGTGACCAAGGCATTGTACGTACAGAGAGAAAGAAGGAAGCAGAAGGGAAGTTGAGACTTTTGCTTTTCTTCTTTTTTCATATGCATCACTACATTGCTTGACCATATTTGGTGTGGATTATAATTGTTTCTTTTAAAAGATTGTTTTATTACATTAAAGAGAGACAGCATTTGTCTGTCTGTCTGTCTGTCTGTCTGTCTGTCTGTCTGTCTATGTATGTGAGTGACTGATGGTGCCAGTGCAGGCCCCACCACGAGCTGGGGTTACAGGCCACAGTGAACCTTCTGACATGGGTGTTGGGAAACACTCTGTCCTCTGTAAGAGCAAGCAGCCCAAACCCTTAGCCCCCTGTATCATTTCCAAAGGCAGAGAACTAAAGCAGTGGAGGTGACACAGGTTTAAACGGAAACACCTCAAAACCCAGCCCCTTTCTTATCTGCTTCTCCTCTAAACAGAACAGAGAAATTTGACGCCACTCTTTCTGCCACCTTCTTTGAATTTTTAAATGGAACGGTACTTCCAACACTGAGATTTCCAAAATCTGCCCGTGATGTGTGTGTGTGCGCGCGCGCGCGTGTGTGTGTGTGTGTGTTCATACATGTACATATGTTAATGTGAGTGTGTGACCATGTGTGGAGGACAGAGGTTGGCTTTGGCTTCTCTCTTTAATCTTAATTACGCTTCATCTTGTTTTGAGGCAGGGTCTCCGACTGATCCCAGATCTCACTAACTGACAAGGCTGGCTGGTTGATGAACTTTACGGTGGGATTCTCCTGATCTTCTCCCTCCATGCTAAGGTTAACGATGAATCTCCACACCAGGCTTTCACATGGAACCTGGACACCTGAACTCCACAACTGAAGGTTTTCATGCCTTCCACAAATGCTTCACCCCAAACTTCTCCTCAAGCTCTCTTCACACGTTTCAGGAGAAGGGGATAGGAGAAACACCAGGAGCGCTGGCTTCTCCTGCTTATGTTCTGTCTCACATTTATTTCTCCTCTTAGCTGAGCTTGGCTTTTCTCTCTTTGGAGCCTCCTTTTCTCTACACCCGTCTCTGAGACTGCAGGTGCACTGAATAGAGCTGGAAGACGATGGTTCTCTCTGTCCATTTTGGTTCAAGGCCAATATAAGTTTTTGCTTCCTGCCCCAGATGTCCTTGGTTTTATGACTTTATTCCTGTCAGTAAGTTTCTTTTAACCTTAGAGAATGAGAAATGAAAGCAATACTGTCACTCTCCCCAGGAATCTTTTTCTGACTTTTCTGTCCTTTTGGGTCCCCACTTACCTGTCCTAAACACTTGTCTGATATAACTAATATGACTCATTCATCCCCATGTGTCTCTTCAGACCATGAGCTCTCTGAGTCCAGGGGCACAGTAGGTTCTGCAGGCATCCAATAACAGCCAATATATGTAATAAAAAAAGAGTAAATTAAGCCAAGTATGTGATGATCCAGGGTTGTAGCACCAATACTTGGGAGGCGATGGCAGAAAGGCAAGAGTTTGAGGCTATCCTGGACTATATAGAAAAAGCCTGTCCAAAACAGGGACTCATTGAGTAACTATGATAGGTGGTTTTGTGATAATTAAAGGTAGTAACATGTGCACACATGTGTTGTAGAACATAAGTGATATTGTTACCATATAAATGTTATGTCCTTATTAGCTATTGTGTGTATTGAGAGTTCCCCACACAGGGCTACTCAGGGCTCAGCTTAGAAACACAACAGGAGGACAAGTACTGAAGACACAAGGAGCTGAGATCTTCCAGGATCCAAGAAAGTCCCAGCATACAAGGCTAAGCACCCATGCAGGTTTGTTGACAAGCAAGAGGCAGATACATTGTGACCAGGCTCAGTTGCAACGGGCATTAACTCTCAGGCTGTAACTTATCCCCAAATGAAAATATGTGAAAATGGAGTAGTGTCCTGTAACTGGACAGAATGGTTTACATACAGAATAGGGTTGAATCTTAAAACAGGCAAAGGAGTGAAAGACAGCAGATGCAGGGACCCCGTTTGTACAACATGTGAAGACAAGTGAGCTGCTTCTATTCTGTTTGGAATGAGGACAGTCACCATCCTGGAAGGATAGAGTGACCAGAAAAGAATATGGTTGGGTAGGCTCTCAGGGACCAATTTATGTTCTGCACTCTGGCTGAATTCAGTATCTGAACTACATGCTAACTTGTGATTTTAAATACAAAACAAGTGACACAGAGTTAGAAATCACAAAGGAAGGCCATGGTAGCATCTGGGAACATCCAGCATAGCAGCACTATTAGGCCTAGAAATGTAGGTAAAATCACATGCACACACAGATGTGTGGCATCAAGTCCTAGGACTCCTGGTAGTTTTGTTTCTATCATGGTTATTCAAACATCTTTTAATGATAATTTTAATGTTAATATTTATAAAGGTATTATTCTCCTCATAAAAATGAAGAAATTAAGGTTTAAATGAAGGAGCAGAAGGTGTTTCTATCTATGGCAGCAAGGGAAGGTTTTATCCCCTGCCAGCACTTCCAAGCCAGCCAGACAGCAGAGAGTATCAAGTCAAACAAAAATAAGGCAGCTTGAGACATTTGTCCATTTTCCAAGGACAGTGAAGAGGCAGCAAAGAGATCAGAAGGAGCCAGATGAGGGGGCCGGTCGATGTCTCGATTGCAACCTGTGCAGGCTGATGTGAGGTGGTCCAGATGCCTGGCATTTCCTCTCCAATGAATAAGACCCTGGAGTCGTATCACAGCCCGCAGGGCGGATGAGGGTGGAGAGCAAGCGAGGTTATGGTAAGATCAGAAATTATACAAAACACAGGAACCATAAAATGAATATTTAACATCTAGGAAACATCAACACGGCGTTCTGTTTCTTTATAGACTCGGATCTGCGGGCAGAGATGAATACCTGTTATTTATTATGCCAGCATCTGAAATCTCAGAAGCGAAAGCCGTGCCTTGATAGAGCTCATATGTGGGCACCTTGGACATCTTTAGTGACATCTGCAAGCCTCTGGGATTTTGAGAGGGGAGAGGAAGGGAGAGCGGAGGATGGGAGGGAGGGAGAAAGAGACTTGTGTGGGTACTTGCATGAGCTCAGAGCAGAGTCCTGTCCCAGCGGACACTGTGGAGGAAGGTCCATGTGTTTTCACTTTGAGACCATGTATCCCATTGTTTCCTGAAGTCTGCCTTCAGATGCTGTTAGCAGTATCAGTTCTTGAATTTTCTAAAGAACCACATTTCATGAGGCCCCATAAATATTAGGATTTCTTCCCCCCCTCCTAGCCCCAAAGAACGCTTTCATGGTGCTTCCACAGGATGCCGGCATTGCCATGTGCCTCTGACTGCCTTTCCAGCTTCCCCTTCCACAGTGGCATATGCTGATGCTGTCTGCGAGGCATCGGAGTTGTGGGAATGTGTCTCTAATTTGTGCCGCTCTCGGGAGAAGTATCAATAGTAAGCTATCACTTTCATAAGTGATATCATATCCTGATTGAACACTGCCAGAGAGTTCTGGGCCACTTGGTGGTTATACTCCCCTTAGATCCAATTACAGCTGTAAAAGTGGTTTGCGTTAAAAGCTCTGACTCTGGGATTTGATCATTATAAGTAGGATAAACCACCAAAAGAATGTGAATTGCTTTCACTAAAAAGTTGTAATAGCCCAGAGAATATCTTTCACATTTCAAATCAGGAAGCCCAACATGGCCTTCTTCTCTGCCACTGTGCTTCACCGTGCTAGTTGGAGGTTGGTAGGTTTTATCTTTAAGGAAATTCCAGCTAAAGGTGTCTTAGTCTCTCTCTCTCTCTCTCTCTCTCTCTCTCTCTCTCTCTCTCTCTCTGTCTCTCTGTCTTTCTGTCTCCTCTCTTCCCCTCTCTATCCATCTCCCTCTCTCCCTCTCTCCTCATTCTTTCCCCCTCTTCCTCTTTCCCCTCTCTCTCACTTCTTCACTCTCTCCTCCCTTTCTTTCCCTCCATCCCTCTTTCTCCCCCCTCTCTTCCCTTCCCCCGTCTCTGTGTATGTCATGCACTTGCACGTGTGTACATGTGCCTGCAGGTGTTCAAGGACACCAGAGGTTGGTGTCAGTTGTCATCCACAGTTGTTCCCTACCCCGTTTCTGGTGTTTGTTTGTTTGTTTGTTTGAGGAAGGGTCTCTTACAGAGCCTGGAGCTCACCAGTTCAGCTAGACTGACTAGAGCCCAAGAATCCCTCTGCCTCTGTCCCCTAGTTCTGGGATTACAAACCTATGCCCAAATGCCTAGTCTTTTACCTGAGTTCTGGAGATTGGAACTTAAGTCCTAATGTGTGTGTGTGTGCACAGCAAGTATTTTACTGACTCAACCCCAGGCTCTGGGTTTTAGTTCTCAGATAATCAAAGGAGAGTTTTTACAGTCTGGTCACAGAGAACTGAGATTCACATGACTTCTATCTGAAGACATGTTTTCCCTGAGTTCTCAGAGACTAAAATAACCCCATACTCACCTTGCCCTTCAACAGAACTTTTCATTAATGTGGTAATACTTCTCTCCAAAGCCGTGGTCAAGAGGCAATCCGTGTGTAACGAACAGAGGCTGGATGCGTAAGAAATGAACTCCCTAAAGCTTTTGGAGGGTGGTGATCCTGCTCCTCCGGCTGTGAAAGACTCTTCCCCACCACAGACAGATAGGACCTTCAGAGTGCTGCTCCATCTTACCTTAGTGCAGTTCACCTGTTAATAACATGTGCCCAGATTGCTCTCTGACCTGGAATCAGTAACTAAGCACGGGTGCGATCTGGTTTGAAATCGACTGTAAACTCTGGCCACACAATCACACCCGATACCTAGTACTGTCTATCCAGGTGACTTTTCACCCACCACCCCTTCTGACACCCCTTGCTGTGAAAAAGCACAGAAGTATGATTGGTAAGAATAAGAAGAGTCCACAGAGCGAACAGAACTCGTCTTCTCATTCGCTATAGTGGCACAGGAAGCTAGTCGCACCTTTCAAAAGGACCTTTCACACTGGACAGGTATGGTGTGTCCTTGGTAGGAAGACCTGTGTCAACTTTCTTTTTTGGAAAGCAGGTATAGTTTCGAAATCATTTTATGCCAGGGATTACTTTAAGGCTGCATTCTTCCTGTAAAGAGAAGTCAATAAACAAACTCGAAAAATGCCCTGCAGACAGGCCCAGTAGTGTCCCCTCCCCTTCCAAAAATACCCCTTTGCAGGTGCTGCTGCAGTTTACAGGTTTCTTGCATATCTAGTGGTGGGCCAGAAAAGATTTATTGGCTGAACAGAAACCCAACATTTTACCAAAACCAAAACCAAAACCAATACCTCTCATTTTGTTGATTCACCAGGCTTCAAATGTTCTTTCTCCCCTATAACCTACCTTCACTCTTTCCCTTTCTCTCCCTTCCTTTCTTCTCTTCCTCCAGCTCTATATTCCCCTCATCTCTCAAACTCTCCTTGCCTTATGGTGATGACACGAATTACATTCTGCCATCTGCCTCCTAAATGAATGTGTGTGTATATGTGCATGTGTATGTGTTTGTGCATGTGGGTGTGCATATGTGTTATGCATGCTTGTGTGTGTGCGTGTGTGTGTACGTGTGCATGTATATGAGTTAGTATGCATGTACATGTGTTTGCACATGTGTGTTTGTGTGTACACACGTGTGTACACATATATGTGTATGCATGTTGTGTGCATGTCTGCACATGTGTGTGTATGTGTATGGATAGAAATAGAGACAAGGACATGGAGAGATGACTAATATCCAATTTGCTAATGGAATTGTTTAATCTCAAGCTCAACCTGCTGATTCCTTCATGGAGTAAGGTCACTATTCTTCACCTGCCCTTAAGAGCCTTAACCTCAACCAAAGAGATGGCATCAAATGACCCTCTAAATGGGTGCTTTCCAGTCCCTTTCTCAGGATGATAAGCAGTATTCCTGGCTTGCTGAGCAAGGGGAATTCTGGTCCTGATAGCAGCCCTCAGGGGAAGCATATCCTGCCATCCAGTTTGACAATGCTAGACTCAAGAGCACCAAGCATCCTCTTAGCTTCCCAGCTGTAGTGCCGAGCCTGCGACACAGACACATTAGGCTCCCCTGAAGGAATATGTTTTCACCTCACAGCAAGCAGCATGTGAGTTCAGGGAGAAGAAATGTGTATTAAGAGAGCGGGTTAAAAATCGACATTATCCCAGACTTTTATGAAGTCAAAATTATGTCCAAGATGCTGTTATTATAATGTATTTATTACCAGGATTGCTTTCCTATTTAACCAGTTTGGCCCATCTCGAGACCTGCTTTAAAATGCGCCACCTTGACCACCTTTCCCATTTTCATATAAAAAACAGGAAAGCAGAAACTAATTTACTCAGAGAGACATAGCGCCTGTTTGCCCGTTTATCTCTTACAGACCACCCCTCAGTCCAATGTTGACAGTACATGATATTCCATTAATCTGCCTAATGAAAATTTAACCAGTGTTATAAACAAATAATTGGCTATTATCCTCTCAAAGATCCCGAATAAATTACTTCTGCTTATTTTCCCTCCTCTCTCAGTGCTCAAAAGCAAGCCCTTTCTGATGGATGTCACAGAGAGAGGGGGACACCCATCCCAACCCACTCCCAATTCCTCCTCGGTGGCTGCTGTCATTGTTGTGGGAAGATTCCACTTGGAGGGGATCGGATGGACCAGTGTGAAATGGGAGAGGGCTGGGAATAAGAACCAGCCCTTACCTGTAGGTCAATTGACCTGAGTTTAGTAACCACACGTTAATCTCTCTGTAGCTCCCTTCCTCCCCACCCATGGCCTTTGCTTTCCATCTGATGCAAGCATGCACACACACACACACACACACACACACACACACACACACACACACACACACACGTGCACGGAGCACTTCTCCTTCCAGCTCTTGGCTATGTGGGTTTTGTTTGTTCAGTTGGTTGGTTGGTTGGTTGGTTGGTTGGTTGGTTGGTTGGTTGGTTGGATGGTTGGTTGGTTTTAGAGCACTAAGGATCAAGCCGGGGCTTTTACAATTCAGACTAGTGCCCTACTATACTCCACCACCCTCTCTTGAGACGGGTTCTAATTATCTATCCCAAACTAGTCTCAGTCTCTTGACTTTCCTGCTTCACTCTCCTGAGCGATGGAATTATAGGTGTGCGTCATCGTTACTCACCTAGGGATTGAACTCAAAACCCTACACGCACTGGGCGAATATTGTACTATTGAGCTACAATCCCAGTCTGATGTCCTTGAAGAATCTTTAGCTCCCATTTTTCACCATTTTCAGTTATACACCCCAAATTCCACCCACCCATTTCTCTTACCGATTTGTTGCTGTGATTGCAGAGCTTGCTTTAAATTGGGGCTCTACTGCCAAAGGTATTGCCATACACTCTGGAATAATTCAACCCCAACATTTGGATAAAAGGCAGACTTTGATTGAAGCATCATGTCAAATTAGACAAATGGCAGGAATCTATTTCAAGCCATTATTGCTAAACATTGGTCCCAACCCCCCACTGTCGCATGAATGTTAGAACAGTGTGGCCAAGCAGTGGGTGAGCCAGAGGCAAGTCTAAGATGTGCCACTTTGCTCTTCCAAACAAGTCGTCTTTCTCCTCTGCCAGACGGCAGCTCTTATTTTCAAAACAAGAATTGTGTCTTCTTCACCCATTTCATTATCAACTGACATATAAAAGTGTTAAGTGAACTGAACGCATGCATGCGTGAATGAATGAATGCAAACACTGTGTTCTCTTTTAAAGAAAATCCCCCTGGGGACCAAAAGCAATATAATTCAGATCTATATGCAGATTTTCTCAGAAGCCTATCCATTTCTTAATGCCTTCAAGCTCCAAATTTAAGTTACAAAAATAAGTTTAAACACCACTTAACATTCCCTTTTAAGTGCTCAGCGTATAAATGTCACTGCAACTTACCATGAGACAGTACAGAAGAGCACAGCGGTGGCTGTGGTTTGAAAGAAGTACCCCCAAGGGCTCATATGTTTGAAGACTTCATCCCTAGCTGGTGACACCATTTTGGAAGGTTTAGGAGGTGGAGCCTTGTTGGAGGAAGAGGTTCACTAAAGGCAAAACCTGAGACTTTTGTAGCCAAACTCAACTTCCTGTTTTCTTTCTGCTTCCTGCCTTTAGATGCCAAGTGACAAGCTGCCTCCTACTGCACTGCTGCTCCCCCATCCAGCTATGATACACTGTATCCCCTTGAAGTAGATACCATGTGATGAGCTGCCTCCTATTGCACTGCTCCTCCCATGATAGACTGTATCCCCTTGAAGTAGATATTATGTGACTAACTGTCTCCTACCTCCCTCCTTCCCTCCATCCACCCTGGCTGTGATACACTGTATCCCCTTGAAGTATAAGCCTAAAGGAAACCTCTTCCTTAAACTGAGTTTGCCAAGTATTTTGTTCCAGAAGCGAGAGAGGTAACCAATAGAGTGGTCATTACCTCACTTGTGGTTCTAGAACATCTAAGAAGCTGATGAAGTGCATTTTCTCAGTTCCAACTGGATGGGCTTAGAAATCTGCTGTGTTCAGTATCCATCACCCTAGGAGACTTGATGCTGCTCTTATGGGAACTTGCAACTTCTTTTGAAGTTGCCCAGAGCATCTTGTTAGTATGAAATCCACACATCAGAGAAGCCTGTGAACTCTGTCCTAGATGTACAAAAGGGAAGAGAGGAGCTATCATGTCCTCCTCCTGCATAGTAGCAACTGGGACCAGTGCTCTTTTAACATGTGGAGCCTTAGCCACTGTTGCTCCACTGGATGATGGTCCAGCTTGCAGGGGGACATCCAAGTCTGGAACTTAGGAGAAGGGTTAGGACTGGAATTCTACAACCAAAATTCAAGCAGTAGTCTCAATCATGTGTCATTTGTCCTTCAACGTCTAAGTCCTGGTAGAATGTTAATACTGATGGCTAGCATTGGTGCTAGTGTTTTGCACATTCATTTCCTCTTTTGATCTTTGCAAAAACTCTTCAAAACT
The DNA here is from genome assembly GCF_011064425.1 of Rattus rattus. Classification (NCBI taxonomy): domain Eukaryota; kingdom Metazoa; phylum Chordata; class Mammalia; order Rodentia; family Muridae; genus Rattus; species Rattus rattus. Next base: position 56,353,949 of record NC_046155.1, on the reverse strand, counting down.
CTGAGCAGGACCTTAATTTTTCTCTGTTACAGATGTGTAGAAACCTAAGAGTAGTCAGGTAAGAAGCTATATAATAGTTCCATGCAGAGGGTCTGATGGAAATCATGGGTCTGAGGCCAGCAGGACTTCAGAACATCAGCATGGCCTAGAGAGAACAGAACACCTAGCAGTTCTCTTTCTAGACATTAAGTCCCACTGTGGTTGTGACATCCATGGTCCCATCAAGGTAACTTAGACTTACCATCAGTACAACAACATACAATGCTGGAAATGAGATTTGCTACAACCTCAATTCCAACATTCTGTCTCTACTAGTATACAATTCACAAAGCTGCTTCACAGGGTGGTTGAGACGGCATGTGTAAAGCACATGGACTGGCCATATTGAAGGCTGGGTCACTGAGTACTGCTATTATGATAATTACCATTCTGACCTCAAAACACATACCCTGCCTTAGGGGATAATCCAGACAGGTCCAGTGTGAAACAGGTATGATTATTGCAGGACATACGTCTGATGCCCTTAGATCCCATAGCTGGAGATAGGGTTGGTCCCAAAATATCTTCATGGAGACCTGACCTAATTAACAGGGGCATTGTGATAACTATGTTCTCAAATGGCGATACTATCAAAGAGAAATTAGAGGTGGATTTGTAAAATGGTTTGGAGGACAGCTAATAAACAGAAATAAGTAGTTGAACTGGTGCAGACTCAATAAGCAAGCTCAAGATTTCACCAGATAACAGTCTATTTTTTTTCCAGTGACCCAAAAGTAATAGGGAGACCCAATATTTTTATATCTAAGTTTTGTATTGATAAATACATAAATAACTACCCAGCTTAATTTAGGGAAGAAAATAGATTCCTTTAAAGAAGTAATCATCCCACAGGTGAGCATGAAAGCAGGTGGTAGCTAGCAGTGAAACTTTGAGAAGCCCTGTAGAATTCAGTATTCAGATTCTGAGGTGGCCTGCATGGGTAACATGGTAACCATGCTGTGACAAAGACTGAGCAGAACTGGGCACAAGGAACACACACTGTCTCCTCTCCCATCTGAATGGGGCGAGTCTCTTAACCATTAATAGTCTTCTTTGTCACACATCAGCCTCTTGAATCTATCAAAAGCTCTAGAAGCAAATTAATCACTTGTGTTATTTAAATCTGTTTCATATCTAAATCTGCAATCCCTCATTATAACCCACCCCAAAGAGTCACCAGCTGATATATTCCAGCAGAGGCTTAAATGTTGGGATTCCTTCTTCTTTTTCAAATTCCAGGTGTTGTGTGACTTTTCCAGGGGAAACATAGACAAACCTCAACCCACATAGGGAACCAATGAAAACAATTCCAGCCAAGTCTTAACTTAGTGAACCACTGAGTTTATTGGTCTTGTTTTCAGGAGCATGGATGACTTGAAGGCAGTTGCATCACTACAAAGCCCAGTTCTGCAATTGTTACTGCTTGGGGCAGGGGCTTAGGAATCCCGTGAGTATCAGGGTCATTCTTATTCTTGTATGTTTTGTTTGTTTCCAAAGCATGAATGAATGTTTCAACTGGAACAAATAGATTCACAACACCAGGGCTTCAAGACTAAGAAAATGAGCGTGCTCCCAGTCAAGAGCTAGAGGGGGTAGGTAGGTGAGCGTTTGGCTCTGGGAGATTATTTTTCCAACAAGCCACTGGTGTCATAAGAACACTAACAGAGCAGACAGTTACTGTCTGTTTTCCATAGGAAAGATACTATTCTAAGTTCTTTCTCGTGCCTTAACGCCTTTCAACTAATAGCCTGCTTTAGAGGCAGGTATAGTCTCTACCCCAGTTATATATCTGTAACGTGAGAAAGCCGAAGAACATATGAACTGACTTGTCCTAACTGGACATTGACTTAGCTACAGTCAGGATGGGAATTCAGGACATCTGTCTCCAGAGCCCACCAGGATAGTCAAGGCTCAAAGCTGAGTTCTCCGTTGCATAGACTATTGCCTCTCTCCCAGTATCTATATTTTTCCCAGGAGAACAGGCCTCTGGAAATGGCAGACTGTAGCTTCCTGCTATTTTTCAGCAACAGAGAGTCAAGTATTCATCAGGAGCATGAGTTGGTTGCCCAGAAACCACACAGTCTATCAAATGTCAGACCTCACAATTTATTTTTATGAGAGTAGTAAGTGGTATCAGCATTTTATAAGCATGCATCTATATTTGTTAACTTGATTTATGCAAATACATCATTTATGTAAATCATATACAGATCCACCATCAGGATATCTTTAGCAAAACAACACCAAGTATTTATGAATCATACATATACATATACATATACATATACATATACATATACATATACATATACATATACACATACACATACACATACACATACACACACACACATATATGCAAATTGTTTTTGTGGTATATTCTTTCTGCCATTAAGTTCAAAGCATGTCAACAGCCTGATTTTATTGAGGTTGGCGCAACAGACTTTTGATTGGTCTTTCCTTCTCCTCTTGTTCATTTGGTGCTTCTTGGATAGTCAGGTCAGGCCAGGGTACTGCCCACCCAGAGAGAGGAAAGCTCAGCTGTGGGACACAGAAGCCTGGCTTTGCTGTTCGCTTTTGTGGGATGAGGTTACAGTGTGTAAACACAATACTGTATTTCATAGCTATTCCAGGGCTTTGGGCTTGATCCCTTGGTGATAGTGGCACCCTCATTACCCATTCATGATGTGGTCAGGCTGTCCTCATGAATAATAAGCATCCCTGAGTCCGGACTGTGTGCCTCTGAGTTTCTGGCTTGCTCTTGAGACCGAGAGGGGTTTTGCCAGCTTCTCACTTCTTGGAGGAAAACTCTGTGTATGGCTTCCCATCCATTTCCGAGGACAAAGAAATGCAGTTAGTGTCTGGGCCTCATTGGCTAAAGGTGGTAAATGTCAGTAAGGACTGACATTTGCACCGGTGACCATAGGACAGAGTGGGTGCTAGGGAGTGACCTTGCTCTTCTGGGAAAAAAAAACTCAGGCCTTAGAATTTGAGGCTGCACAGCACATCATACATAGTACTGATGGTTTTGTTGTTGTTGTTGTTGTTTTTGTGTGTTTTGTTTTTTGTTTTTGTTTTTTACAGTGATGGTGAAAAACGTCATCTTTATTGTAAAGTAAAAGCTGCTTAGAGTAAGCAGCTGTCAGTCATCTCAGCTGTCGTTTTGCTCAGAGGGAACTCTGGGCATTGCTGAGTATACGAGGAACCCTGCTGCTCCTTGCTTGGGGCCTGATGTAAATCCCTGGGTGAGAGACAGCACTTGTTCTTAGACAGTACATGCCCTAGCTGCCTTCTGATTTCACCGCTGATGAAAAGCTCTGTTGATGTTCTCTTCTGAGCATCCTATGGGCAGGGCAGGGCTCTACAAGTTCGGCAGACTTGGATGCAGTGCCTAGTGCTTTGGAAGATCACTGCCTGGTGAAGTGTTCTTAGCATCCAGAGCCATTAATTTTATTTTTTTATTTTTTTTTGTATGCGAAGAGGCCATTATTTTAGTCAGTCCATCCTCCACATACTCTCCAAACTATGAGAAAAAAACCCTAGTCCAGCAGCTTCTATGCAAGGCATAGTATAGACAGTAACGATTTGATGCCCGTGGACTGCATCCCCATTTGTAAGCCTCTTTCTTTGTTTTAGTATTGGGTAGAGCCAAGGAATTCCTGCCTACTCAGCATGTACTTACTTTACCAGCTGACCTACATCCACAGATCCATGCAGACATTTAAAAAGTCATTTGTGTACAATCTGGGCTATCCACAAAGCTATTTTTAATACTATAGCTCATTCCCTCCATTAGAATCACAGCGGAATTCGTGCAAAGTGGATCTTGGAACTGTTGGACAGATGCCATTGCTGTGAAATGCACTGAAGGTGGAATTTGGAACACTTCTTGCTTGGTTCCAATGTTTGTATTTTTCTCTAAGTGAGAAGAACAACCACTCTTTACTCAGACACTAAGAGAAATCTCTAGTGGTCCTTCTTACCCAGCATATGAAGTAAGTGGACACTGGGCTATGGGATCAGGATTGCAGCCAGGGACTTCTGTGTGCTCCAGTGACCATCAGCATTTTCAGCTATTAAGGAAGAGGACTAGAACCTGGTCAAACCGCCCAGATAAGGAGACTGCCTATGTCAGCAGCTGAGTGTTTGAGAAATCAGAGGAAAGAAGCTTAACCTGGAGTCAGACCTTGAAACCTGACATTACCACGTACTGGCCAGATATCATGGAAGCCCAAAAAGCCACTCAAAGCCTTAGTTTCCTCCTCTATAAATAGAAACCTAGAGGATGTTCTCGGTCATAGTGTCTCCTGCTCCATTCCAGTTTCTCTAACTTTCCTCTGTGTTTCAGCCCCCCACCCCCTTTCTCTCTCAAGCTGCACTTTGTGGTTGCATCTACAAGTCCTCTGAACCACTTCCTATTCATCTTCTTGAAACCCAAGATGTCCTCTCACCCGTGCCTTACGACCTGTGTTAGAGACTGATGGCATCATCTGTGAAGCTTTCAGGGCTAACAGGCTGGGAGTGTTCTGAAAAGTTTGCCAACTCTAACCTGTAGATGCTGGGATCTTATTAAGCACAGCTCCTACCCACTGACAGCACCTCCTTCCCTAGGACACCCTGACTCTGTCTCAGGACTCTGCAATATCACTACAGCACTGTGGCTTGGCCAAATCACAATGGCTCCAACTTCCTACTTGTGCCCCAGATCCCTTCCCTCCACACTGTCACAGTGTTCTCTAGGAATCAACAGGCTACAATGTGAATCCTCTGCTTAGTATCTTGTGTCTGTTTCTTTGGCAAATTCTTTGATCACAGTCTCCATATCATTAGTGTCTGTGTTGAGCCTGGAGGCCTTGAATGCAAGATCACATGAAGGTTCCAGTCCGGTCTCAGTAGAACTCATAATTTAGAAGCAAGAAAAGATATTGGTCGTTGGATTATGACAGGAAAGGCACAAACATATTGTGATGAGAGCTACCAAGCAGATGTACAGTGGTGTGACTAAAGATGGCAGTTCTTCAGAAATGCTTGACGACATGGATCTTCTTTATCTTACGAGAAATGCCACCCAGCCCTTGCCTCTTAGTCTGCAGTTCAGCAAAATCAAATTACTTATCTCTCTGTGTGCTTCCTGTCTGTTTCTTCTTTTAGAGATTCTGTGTCTGTTCTTCCTACTATCTGGAATCTGCTTCCTCCACTCTTTCTGTAGATAGCTGTCAAATGTTCAGACTTTCAGCAGAATATCACCTCTTCCTAGACATCTAGACTGTTCCTTTCTTCTTTCCCATTCCTCTGTGTTCCCCATGGTAGGCAGCAGACAGCTCTGTCAGTGTGCTAGAATAACCATGTTATAATCACCTCTCCCAAGATTGCACATGAAGCACATATAATAAACACAGTCTGAATAAAGATCTGGATGTTTGTATCTTTGTCTCTCCACACCAGTAGGTCATAGATTCTGCAAAGCAAGGCAGATACAATCATCTTTGTATTTCCAGTGTCGTCCTGTGTAAGGGGAAGAATATGTTGCCACAAATGTGTGAGTTCTGAGGCAGGATTAAGAGTGGGCAGAGAAAACCCTTGTACAAAGCATTACTGCTAAAAGGATTATTTGGGGAGAATGGTGTGACAGTTAATCTTGACTGTCAACTTGATGGGATTTAGAACACTTTGTGCTGATGTGTGGGCGAGCATTTCTGAGAGATTTAGCTAAGGAGAGAAGAGCATCCCTGATGCATATAGGCAGCAACGTTTCTTATGCTGGAGACCAAGAATAAACAAAAAGGAGGATGCTGGTGGGCAGAGGACATAGGCGGGTGGAGGGCATTGGCGGGCAGATGCAGGCAGATGCAGGCAGGCGGAGGACGTGGGCAGGTGGGCAGAGGACACGGCCGAGCAGAGGAGCGCCAGCGTTCATGTTTCTCTGCCTCCTGAAGCAGCGCGGTCACGTGCCTCATGCTCCTGCAGCCACTTCTTCCCTACTAATGAACTGTATCCTCAAGCTGTGAGCCAAACTGATCCTTCACCGAGTTGCTTTTAGTGAGGAAGGGAGCTTGAGTGAGTTTAAGGTGGGCAGAGGAGGCAAATGCAGAGAAAGCCGATGTAGCTGTTATTGGTAACACTAAAGAAAAACCTCATGCTGCCCACTGGAGCAATAAAAAGACAGGAGGGGCAAGACCCCATCTATCAAAGGCTCCAACTTGTGAAGATGCAAATCATTTGTAGCGAAGAGAGAGAATGTCACTGCAGATGTTCAGTGCTTGAAAAGAACCACTCAAGGAAGCATTAGCTTGGGTTCAGTACAAGGTGCACAGGGGCGGCTACAGCTGTAATGGAAGGCTGCCAGACTGCATCTCAAACTGACGCACTATTGCATGAAGCTGTGAAGGCGAAGCCCCACAGCGGCGATGCAGTGGAGATCCAGGATGCCGAAGATTCCAGCACCGTGGGACATCTGCCAATGAAAATTTCAGGCCCAGGGCAGAGCTAGCCTAAGATGAGTCACGTGCATTGTAGGATTGGAGAGGGGGAGCCAAGTCCACCTGAGCCCAGAAGATGACTAAAAAAGCCCCAAATGCTGGACCTGGACTTGTAGAATTTTGTGCTTGCCCCACTATGCTTTTGGCCTGATCTTTTCTTACTGTTCTTCCTTTCCTTCCTTTCTGAAAGGCATTGTTCATAGTTGAGAAATTGCCTTGAGTCTTGGTAGAGATCTCAGGATCTGAGAGATGAATTTTAAATCTGGACTCATGAGCAATATTTAGACTCTTAAGATTTGGAGAACTACTCAAGACAAACTAAGCTTTCACTGTTAAATGTAACTTTTTGTTATGGGATCATCATGAGACTGTACCAGGGATAGAGTGGTGCAACTTAAAAGTGCTGTAATGGGTGGCAGACTTAAGATGACCAATCTTGATTGTCAACTTGCTGTTTCTTAAAATCACCTATGAGACACAGCTATGGGTGGGTCTTTGAGGGTGTCTCCTGAAGGGGGAAGCCCTGCTGTGGATAAGGGCATCATCCCATGACAGGGTTCCTAGACCGTGTTATAAGAAGATAGTGGGACACCAGCATCCACTCCTCTCTGATTCCTGACTGCAGGTGCAGTGCATTATTCTTGCCTCTACAGCTAGCGCTGTTACTGCTTTGACATCCCTCACCACCCTGATGAATACGTATTTTGAATAGGTATTTTTTATCATAGAAATGATAAAAATTACTAATACAAGGGGATGTAATTTTTCCAGGAATTTTATTTCAGGGTCACTGACCACCAAAGGCCAACGAGTTTGGCAAAATGGTACATTAAGCAAGAAGGATCCATGGAAGAGATGGGACGGTGGCTTTGTCAGACCTGGTCTTGATTTCATCCATAGCTGTCCTTGTACAAATAAACACACACACCATGTATTTTCAGCCTTTCCCAACCACCTGTAGGTTGTGCCTCCTTGGCAAAGGTCAGGAAAAGAAAGACAATATGAGAACATTTGAGAAGACAGTTCTCTCTCCTCGGGTGGTATGTAGTGTCTTGTTCTCTTTCAGCAACTCTTTTATGGTTCTGTAAAGTCAATATATTTCATGAAGCCTCCGTGATTATAGAGGAAAGTGATTAGATATGACAGGAACATTTTAATTGCAAAGAGGCGCATTCTTTAAAACTATAAATGCTTCACAACTTCTACACCCATGTTTGTGTAACGTTCCTTCTCTGTAGGCAGCTGCCTGTCCTTACTCTCCCTCCTTCCCTTCCTCCCTCTTTCCCTCTCTCACACCCCTCCCTTATTCCCTTGTCTCCTCCTTCCCTCTCTCCTCACCTTTCTCATTCCCTCCCTCCTTCCCTCCCTCTTTCCCTTCCTTCCTCTCTTCCTCCCTTCCACACTCCCTCTCTCTTTTCCCCTCTGCTTCTACTAACCTTTGAACTGCAGGATAAAGAGAATATTTGGGTTTTTTCTTCCATTTTTATTAAATTGGGTATTTCTTATTTACATTTCAAATGTTATTCCCTTTCCCGGTTTCCAGTCCATCAGCCCCCTAACACCTCCCCCTCCCCTTTTATATGGGTGTTCCCCTTCCCATCCACTCCCCATTACTGCCCCCCAACAATCCCCTACACTGGGGGTCCAACTTTGGCAGGACCAAGGGCTTCCCCTCCCACTGGTGCCCTAACAAGGCTATTGACTGCTACCTATGCAGTTGGAGCCCAGGGTCAGTCCATGTATAGTCTTTGGGTAGTGGCTTAGTCCCTGGAAGCTCTGGTTGGTTGGCATTGTTGTTCATATGGGGTCTCACGCCCCTTCAGTCCTTTCTCTAATTCCTTCAACGGGGGTCCCGTTCTCAGTTCAGTGGTTTGCTGCTGGCATTTGCCTCTATATTTGACATATTCTGGCTGTGTCTCTCAGGAGAGATCTACATCCAGTTCCTGACTGCCTGCACTTCTTTGCTTCATCCATCTTATCTAGTTTGGTGGCTGTATATGTATGGGCCACATGTGGGGCAGGCTCTGAATGGCTGTTCCTTCAGTCTCTGTTCTAAACTTTGCCTCCCTATCCCCTCCTATGGCTATTTTTGTTTCCCTTTTAAAGAAGGAGTGAAGCATTCACATTTTGGTCATCTTTCTTGAGTTTCATGTGTTCTGTGCATCTTGGGTAATTTGAGCATTTGGGCTAATATCCACTTATCAATGAGTACACACCATGTGTGTTTTTCTGTCATTGGGTTACCTCACTCAGGATGATATTTTCTAGTTCATTCCATTTGCTTATGAATTTCATGAAGTCATTGTTTTTGATATCTGAGTAATATTCCATTGTGTAGATGTACCACATTTTCTGTTTCCATTCCTCTGTTGAAGGGCATCTGGGTTCTTTCCAGCTTCTGGCTATTATAAATAAGGCTTCGATGAACATAGTGGAGCATGTGTCTTTGTTATATGTTGGAGCATCCTTTGGGTATATGCCCAAGAGAGGTATAGTTGGGTCCTCAGGTAGTGCAATGTCCAATTTTCTGAGGAACCTCCAGACTGATTTCCAGAATGGTTGTACCAGTTTGCAATCCCATCAACAATAGATGAGTGTTCTTCTTTCTCCACATCCTCACCAGCATCTATTGTCGCCTGAGTTTTTGATCTTACCCATTCTGACTGGTGTGAGGTGGAATCTCAGGGTTGCTTTGATTTGCATTTCCCTTATGACTAAAGATGTTGAACATTTCTTTAGGTGTTTCTCAGCCATTCGGCATTCCTCAGCTGTGAATTCTTTGTTTAGCTTTGTACCCCATTTTTTAAATGGATTATTTGTCTCTGTGCAGTCTAACTTCATGAGTTCTTTGTATATTTTGGATATTAGCCCTCTACCTGATGTATGATTAGTAAAGATCTTTTCCCAATCTATCGATTGCTATTTTGTCCTAATGACAATGTCCTTTGCCTTACAGAAGCTGTGTAGCTTTATGAGATCCCATTTGTCGATTTTTGATCTTAGAGCATAAGCCATTTGTGTTCTGTTCAGGAATTTTTCTCCAGTGCCCATGTGTTCAAGATTCTTCCCCACTTTTTCTTCTATTAGTTTGGGTGTATCTGGTTTGATGTGGAGATCCTTGATCCACTTGGAATCCATCATCATGATAAAATGTTATTTTAAATCTAGATCTTGCTTTTCTGGTGTGTTTGGATATCCAGTGTTTGCTTTGATGGGAGAACTGGGCTCTGATGATGCCAAGTAGTCTTGGTTTCTGTTGCTTGGGTTCCTGTGCTTGCCTCTCGCCATCAGGTTGTCTCTGGTGTTAGTTTGTCTTGCTATTTCTGATGGTATGTGACCTTCCTGTGGGCCTATGTGTCAGCACTCCTGTAGGCCGGTTTCCCATTTCCTTTCAGCCAGTTACGGGAACAGTGTTCTGCTCTCAGGTGTGTAGTTGTTCCTGTCAGCTGGCTTTCAGCTTTCCATGTGGGCAGGAACCAAAGGGTCCTGCCCCTACTTCTCCTAGGTCGCTGTGCTCAGGGGGCACAGATGTCACAACGCGTTTTCCTCTTGAGTTGGGAATGTGGGCAGAGAGTATTCACAGGAGTGTCTGCCCCTCTGATGGTCTAGCTCTCTCTTCCTCCCCCCATGGGATTTGGGTTCAGGGAGCTGTTTGACCGGTTCAGTTCAGATCCAGGCACAGATCTGGACAGAAAGGCTCCTGCAGTTTGACTGCTCCTATATTCTCGTGTCCAGAGGCACTGTGCAGTTTCCTCTTGGGCCAGGGATGTGGGCAAAGGTGGGCAGAAGTGACAGTCTGTCCTGCCCTCCAGTCTCAGGTTTGCCCGCACTTCTGGGTGTTCAGCTCTCTCTCCCACAGGGTTTGGGAGCAGGGAGCTGTGGGCCAGGATCAGAGAGGTTCTGACCCCAGCTAGAAACCGGAAGTCGAATATTTGGATTTTAAAAAAAATATATACTGCTGATAGAAAGGAAAAGCAAGAGACAATTTTAACATTAGTAAGCGCCAGTCTTGGTGTGAGTGGTAAAGTCATCGGGCACAGGTATTTTAGAAAGTCTGTGCCAGAACAGTGCTAATCCAGAAGATAGAGATGCAGAGTATAGTCAAAGCCAGTCAGGGCCAGTCAAAGCCAGTCAGGGACAGTCTGGAGTCAACCCCTCTGCAACTTCTACTGCTCACAGCTGCCTAGCAATCCTTGACTTGACCACACCTTAGGTGGTTTCTTAAAGGAGAGGCCACCATGTACAAACACCTAACTAGGAGCATAGGTATTTAAACTCCAGAGTTTAAATTTTCTGATAGGAAGAAAAGAAGGAAGCAAGGAAGAAAGGAAGGAAGGAAACAGGTAGGAGGGGTGATGGGGGAAGCAGACAGGGAGGGGTTCAAATCAATGCCAACTCCACTCACAGACTGACTCAAACTGTTTTACAACTTTCATACACCATGATCAAAATCTTGTCATTTACAAAAGCCCTTGGGACAAAATGGTGTAAAAAGTGAAAATTTCTGTCTCCAAAAATAATTTATTTTTGCCTCTCTAAGCTGATTCCTCCTCCGCATTATGAGTACCTCCCTGAGTCATCTGTTGTATCGTCATGAACCAAGGTGCCCAGGGCTGGTCCAGCCTTTGGGCAGGAGTCAGATTTCTTACCTAGGTGACAGATAGAAGCTGATGCACAATTCGCTTTCAATTCTTGTTGGTATTTGTGGGGGATTATCTTGAACACAATTCTCGGCCTGTGTCTTTGTGGCCAGAGAAATGGGTCCCTGAATGTGTTACCTGAATACCGCCTAGCTAGCACAACGGGTAGACTCAGCAACATCAGTCATGTCCAGGCACCTGACAGGAAGTTCTCTGAACAACGTCCTCTGAGGAATTCTCTGCTATATAACTTATTAGTAGTGTGCTAAAAGATTCGCTCATCTGTTCTGTGTCACATCTGGAACCAAAGTCAAATAACACACAGGTTCTGTTTCAAGATTACTCTATGCCAGTCAGTGCTTCTCAGTTAAATTAATACATGTGAACCACAATTCATACACGTGAGGGCAGGCTGACTCTGTTGGCAAGGAGTTGGATTCAGCACTCTGTTTCCCTGGCTAGCTCCTGGAGATGCTGATGGTGTTGGTTCCTAGTCTGAGTGATGAGGTGTCCTAATGGTTAGAGGTCTATGGCTGAGCCAATATGACAGAAAGCTTCAGCCCCTCATGAGTTTCTGATTGGAAGAATAGCCCACTGGGATCACATGGCTAAGCACAACAATTTGGGAAGGATCATTGAAAGTTGAAGTCCACCTGTGCAGAACAAATAGATTAGTAAGTTAAAGGCACACATTGTGAGGGGATGGACAAATAGAATCCGTGCCATGAGAAATAATAAGGTCTTGGACAAGACTCAACAAACTACAGTCTGTGGGCCAAGCCCAGATGCTGTCTGCTCTTTTAAATAAAGTTTTATTGGGACACACTCAGGACTATATACTTATTTATAGTATATAGGCTATTTATAGATGATTTTGTTCTACTACATCAGAGTCCTATGATAATGACAAATCTGTTTGAGTCATCAAAGCATGAACTAATTTATCTAGATTATTATAGGTTCAGGAAGTAGCTCACAGGCAGGGTACTTGCTTTCGATGTATAAAACCTTGGGCTCACTCCCTGGCACTGAAAAACAATAAAACGGAAAAAAGAAAAGAAATAAAAAAATAAAATATTGAAGAAAAGTAAAATAAAAATAAATTTAGGCCATGGGAGTAAAAGGACCATTAAAGGCATGTGCTGCCACACAGATGGGGTCCTAGAGCTGAGAGGAGACGTGGACACATGCCCTGTCCTTAACCCAGAAGCAAATTCCAATTGATAGCCACTTACAAATGAACTTGTTTTCTCCAAGGGAGTCTCAACCAGGAAACAACTCTTAAGGGCATTACCTGGAAGTCGATGGCCAACAGAAAACAAGCTCAATAGCATCCTTGGAGGTTCCTTGCCTCAAAATGTGTCAGGGCTTTTCCTTTGTTAAAAAAATATCTTTTAAAAAATGTTTATTTTATCTATCTATCTATCTATCATCTATCTATCTATCTATCTATCTATCTATCTATCTATCTATCTATCTCTCTATTGTTACCATACAGGTCATTTGCACATATAGCTTCCTGTTTACTGATTCCATGGAATTCCTGAATGTGCAAACAAGCAGGTCTCTCCATCTATATCAATTTCTTGTGCCTTCTTTGGGACTCTTTTCCTTCTGTTTATTTTGTCCTATTCTGATGTGTTGGTTTAGTTTAATTTAGTTTAATTAAATTATTGCCCCTTAGAAGCCTGTTCGTTTTCTAATGAGAGACAGAAAGGAAATGGGTCCAGATGGAAGGGAAGGCAGAGAGGAATTGGGAGGGGTAAAGGGAGAGGAAACTGTATTAAGGGTATAATACGTGAGGAAAAAAAATCAATTTTCAATAAAAGGAAAGAGGAAAGAAAATACTACTATTTTGGTCCTGGGCACACAGGCAGCCTGGGCTGTGAAGAGAGCAAGGCTGGTTTGATCTCAACTCTATCACATGTACAACTCTGTGTCATCCTGAGAAGTAACTCAATTCCCTCATCTATAGAATGGTATGGTGATGTAGATGGTAGTAATAATGATGATGATCATATATCTAAGTAATACAAAATTCAGCAATGCACATAAATCATAAGGACATTGTGCCTACAATGAGAACTGTCATCTCACTTAGGGCTGGTGGAGAATTATCACCACATATTTTTCCTTCTTCTTTGCATTTAGACCCCTTTGCAGAGGTGGTGTGAAATTAATTGAACCCCAAGCATGTGACCATTCATTCAAAAGATCACAGAATTTTTTAGTAGTCTTCAGGGACCCAAGAGTGAGCCATTGAGACATTCATTACAGTGTGATTGCTAAATATTTGAAGAATAGTTTTGACCCAACTCATACGCACCTTGGAAATGATAGTTCCAGTAACCGCTTTCCCCTTTGCAGATCAGACAAAGGGAGTCTTGATACAGGGAGCTGCAAAGGTGATTTACAGCTTTGTAACATACTGCCTTAGTGTGTCAACAGGGCAGAGACTTGCCTCTGTAACCACTGACTTGCTCATTGATTTCTCAAGCCACCCACAATGTGCCGTATGGGAAACATCTCAGAAACCTTAACTGTTCTGTAGCGGTTACCTACATGTTTGGGTTTTTTGTTTGTTTGTTTTTTGTTTTGTTTTGTTTTGTTTTTGTTTTTGTTTTGACCTGCATAGCACTTTTTAAAAATCGGGGTAGATGGCACAAATATAAAACTCAGGTGCTTTTATTTAAAACTCCACATTTTCAGTCTTTTTGATAGAGTGAAAACAAAGGCCAGAAACTTTTGCAACTCTCATCACTACAGACAATATCCCCTGCCTACACTACACTGGGGCAAACCATGTGCTTAGGGAAGATGTCATCAGCATCACTGCCACCCACACCTCTCCCAACTCTTACATAGGCTAGGCTCCTTCAGTTATATCACAATGTGTAAAGCTATTTTAGAGAGTGACAATTTATAAGGTAACAGCTGGTAGTTCTCTTGTATCCCCTGGGGCAAATTTCTGAATCTCCCTGTTTCCTGATCTGAAAACTTGAGACATTACTCTCCTTGCTAGGTTTATTTGTTGCAAAGATTGAAGGAAGTAATAAGAATAAAGTGTGTAGCTCAGTTGCCTGATACCTTGCTATTTGTCTAAAGTATTCTGACAAAGGCAACTTAATGGAGAAAGGTTTTATTCTCGCAATTCAAGGGAAAGTCAAGACCACAGGAGCTTGAAGCAGCTGGTAACATTGTATCCACAAACAGAAAGCAGATGGCAAGGAGTCCAAGCACCACAGTCCAGGAGCCCAATCAGGGAATAGTTCTGCCCACAGTGGACAGATCTTTCCATACTAACACACTAAAGACAATTCCCCACAGCATGTCTACAGGCCCGTGTCTCCAGTGATTCTAGATGCTGTTGACAATAACATGGACACACAGCAGCTGTTCTGTAAACAGGTCTGCTCCTAAGGATGTGGAAGAGTTGGACTATTTGAGCCTTATCTGTAAACATTTGGCCTTGCTGGTCACCCGATTCTCTCTTCAAACTGTAAAGAGAACACATAGCAAACATTTCTGCCAGCTTCAGTTTAACGAGCCCATGTAGCCTCTCTTTACGTTTTTGTATTATTGTTTGAAGTGAAATCTTCCCCGACAGGCTCATGTGTTTGAACAAGTAATATCCAGCTAGTGATGCTGTCTTGGAAGGTTCATGTTTGGGATCTTCAAAGCCTTGCTGGAGGAAATGAATCAGTAAGGCCTTGAGGTTTGATAGCCTATCTCTACTTCCTGTCCTCTGTTTTCTGACTGCAGATGCAGTACAAGCAACTATCTCATACTTCTGCCTCTATGTGTTCTCAGTCGTGATTGACCGAAATCACTGGAACTGAAAGCCCAAATAAGCCCCTCCTTGTCAGGTGTTTGGTCACCACAACAAGAAAACTAGCTAACATTATTTCACTTCTTTTAGGCCCAGGTACAGATTGTAACTTCTTCCTGATTGTCACGGTTATGGAGGAAGCCGGGTAGAGAGAAACAGATGGGGTCCAGTCAGCCCCAGGATAGATTGTGCCTTCCCATCTAGAAGGAGAACCCAGGGTTCATGTGGTCAGCCTGCTCCCCCAGAGCCACATCCACTACCACACCGAGCTTGGGGAGGAGCCTGGGAAGGAAGCCCTGAGGGGACAGTGTTGCACATGAACTAATCTGTACTTCATACATATTCAGAAGAAGTGAGTGAAAAACCCGGCATTTCAGACAGCTTTACATTTTCAAATTAAGTTAATAAAATAAGATTTCCGATGTAATGACAAATTAATTCTTCTTTTCATAAGTTTATTAAAATAAGCACTTCCTATCTCCTAACTAGCACAGACATATGCTTACATAGATACATCCCACCCAGTAACCTAATCTCCCAGTGATCTTGAAGCAATTAACTCCTTCTAATTTTGAGCTAACAAAGCCCACCAGGCCGAAGGCCCCTGAGAACCCGAGAACACCAGCCACAGGTTCTGCCTGCCTCTCATTCCTGCTCCAAGCATCCTAGCTGGGTGACTGCAGTGGTCCAGCCTGGGATTGGGCAGAATCAGCCAGATGAGTTATGGCAGATCAGAAGATCTTCATTAACTCCTTATTTCTCCACTAATTAACACAAAAAGAATGAGTCGAATGTCTGACAGGCAGTGACCGGCCCACTGCATGGCGGATAATGAATGCAAATGGCCTCTAATGAGGGTCTCTCCTTGCAGCCTGGGCAGCTGGCCTACTATTTTTGTTGTGGATTTCGAAAGTGTTGGAGCTTCATGAAAAGAGTTTGCTCCATGGTTTAAACTGCAGCTGAGCTTGCACCATTAAGTCTGCGCTGCTCACAAGTGTCCTGCACATGGCAGAATTAGTATGTGGCTAACCACATAGTACAAGCTGGAAACGCCTTAATATGGGGAGAGAAGGACAGAGTACTGGGCCCTTCCAAATGAAGCTCGGTATCTGCTGACTGTGTTGAGTGACGGGTTGCATTTTGATTTTGTTTAATGGAGGCACATTACCAAAATTTTGTTTTGTCTTCTTTGGCCTTCCACTCAGTGCAACTTTTTAAACAGTTTATGACAGTTATGTTGGCACCAGAAAAAGTAAAGTTTCATCATATAAGATTTATCTGAGGATACAAGCAGAAAAAAAAAAAGCGTGGATAGGATTTATGTACTGTCAATAAAATTGCTGATTCAATTAAGGGAGGTTTCAACAATGAGGTCAAAGGCGCAGTTCAAAGGAAGGGTTTGCCGTCTATTGGATAATTAAGTGACAGATTTTATAAGCTACAGCATGATTGTTAAAATGGGCTCTTTCAGCTCCAAAGTTCTTCGGAACGCCCTCATCCATCCCGAAAAGTCCCACCCACAGAACACACCAGCTACTGGTTTCAGAGTTATTGATTTTTACATTGCTTTTAATCTTTGAACAGGGAAAGATGGGAAGCTACCATCTATTTTTTGAAAATGGGTTCTTTTCAGGTGCACATTTTTTTCTACATCTAGTCTAGGTGGGCCAAATCTTTTTCTAGTTAAAATCCCCACCCCTACAACCAGGTCTTTAACAACCTTCCCTCTAACTTCTCAATTCAACTGTCAAGTCTCTCACTGAAAAGGCCAGATTTGCCAGCAGCTCTCTCTTCTCTGTTTAAACGTCTCCTGCCCTGGAATGAGGAATTAATTGTATCTGTCTCTGCCCTTAGCCATTCTCTCAGTTCCTGGAGGCCAGAGACCTTGTGACATTCAACTCTGAGTTCCTTGAGCCAGGGACAGTGTCAGGGATCTAAAAAGTCTCCAGAAGGACACAGGTTAGACAAGGATGCTATTCTTTGGCCTTGGGGAGAAAGTCTTGTCTCCCATCCAGCCACTCTAAGATATAGGTATGTGAAACTAGCAGAGACCCTTCTCAAAGAGGTGATAGCACATACTTTATTTCTTTGCCCCGTAGCATTTTTCAAGTGATCCCATTTTTACACATCTCAAAACCAAGACCCCAAGAAACTAAATTATAAGCCCATTCTGTCTAGACAGTGGGGCATTATGGAATTAGAGTCACTTTTGAAATGAGTTCAAACCTTGCCCTCCTCTTACCGAATTTCAGTCTATTTGGTGAACTTTAGCATTAAATCACCATTTTTTTTGAGAGTTTCCAATGAGAGGTTTCCCAATGTGTGTTGAATTCTACGTGTAGTCTCTGTTGGTTATGCAGCTGCATAAAATGTGCGTCTTATGGCCAGAGAGGGCAGAGTGGGTGAGACTAAGTCTCCAGGTTGTTTGTTCTCTTAAACTACTCCTTGTCCCACAGATTCTGAAGCGTCACACCTCCTTCCAACTGGGTAAGGAAAAACTAAGAGACAATGAGAGAAAACATCAGGTAGGGAGAAAGTCCGGTAGTGCCAGAATACGACTTCATGCATGCTGGCCCCCACTTTGGGAAGGATGCCTCCGTGTCCCATCTGCTCCACTCTGCAGGAATCGGAAAACGAGGAAATGATATTTTAGGAAGAACATTTTTGATACATATGGGGCTCCGCCGTGCTTTGAAATCATCACTGGTTGAGTAGCCCTTCCTAAGCGTTCAAAAAATCTGACATTATTTTTCATCCATTAAGCGGTGCAGTGACCTGTTTAACAGCCATTTCAACCCCATGTAGTTCTGGTGACCATATGTCCTGGAGAAAGCAATTCAGACTCTCTGAGAGAGGTCACTTTGGTGACAGTATAAATTTGCCCAGTAAGTCTGGGTTGGGCATAGAGGAAAGTGCGATACCTTCTAAGCCTTAGAAGACTTTGATCTCTTCTTAGATGTTAGCTAACTACATCCTAGTGGTCCTCAGAGGCACTAGAAAAAGAGCAGAGGCTTGAGGTGTTAGATGCTCAGCTCAGCTCTATTTTTGTGAACGAATTGGTATGGTAAGATGGTAAGCCTACAAGCCTTGGTTTATCATCATCTCTGTGTGTGCAAACTGCTTTGAGGAACAAATACAGCACCTGGAAGCATCTGCCCTAGATATATTTGGGGGCCCCATTCTCACCTTGGGTGCTGCTGGTCATGTGCTACCGACCCCAGGAACTGCAAATGCAAGTGACGTGCAATGGCTTGGGCACTTGCTCTGTTTTTCCTGCCTTGCTTATTTATTTACCTCTATGATTGTTGTTTTGAGACAGGGTCTCACTCCGTAGCCCAGGCTAGCCCCAAACACACAATAATCATTCCTCAGCCTCCTGAGTGCCAAAATTTCAGGCATGAGCCGCCATGAGCACATGCCTCCCCTGTTGTATATGCTCAAGGTTTGTGAACGAGCAAAACAAAGCCATTTTGTGAGCATTTGTTTCTCGAAGCAAGCTTATAGCTCCAGATAAATAACCAAGTAACACACAAGGAATGTGAAAATGTAATTTAGGCATCATGGAGATACACTCTGCTTGTGAAAGAAACCACACCTGTGAGGAGGATTAATCCCCAGCAAATAAACTCTGACAATTGCTTTTCTAACCGGAGACCATTGAGGGAGCTGTGAAAGGACTCAGGGACTCAGCATCAATTTTTCTCCCCTTTTATTTAAATGAAAACATCCTTGTAAATTATATATACTTAGGATGTCACCAATTTTGGAGGTAATCTTTTAGGTTAAGTCTGTTCCCACATTAAACTGATAATTATCCTTCCCTCTCTTCTTCTATTCCCCTGACACTGAACATGGTGGATTTTGCTTCATGTTTTATTTATGGGAAAGAATTAATATGCAGATTCACAAAAACTTAAAAACTCATAATTATTCATAAAGGGCTTTAAGGTTATTTACCGCATTTTATGAAACTCGGAGTTTGAGGGAATGCATACTTGAAAGTTGTTGGGATAGAATAAGGTTAAGTCCCGGTCTGAAGAGCAATCTGAAAATGATCAAACTTTTTGAATAAACGGATTTTTCAGCATCCCTATATTTAATTGAGTAATGGACACCAATAATCTTGTTAACATATTCGAGGCTGGCCCAGGCTGGTGTGGTAAGAGAGATTTGCATGACCACAGTAAATACCTTAGTACAAGAAGAAATGACTAGTGAGGGAACCTGGGTCATGAGACACACGTAATAGAAGACAGTTTTCTTGGTTCGGAGGTGTCGTGGGCATCTATTTGCTTTAATATGCTCTAATATGCTCGAGTCTAGAGAGAACAAACAGCAGTTGCAGATGGATATGTTCAGTTTCATCTGGAGCAAGGCGAGAATGAGGTAGTCACCGTGGGTCGGAGCCTCCCTCATAGCCCAATTGAAGTGGACAAACATCTTCTGGGACAGTCTCTGGACCTTCCTCACCTGAGAACAAGTCGGTCTCATCACTCAGCTCATTGCATTCCATAAACTTTATGTGAGAGGTTTCTTGTTTACTGACGCCGGGAATCTGATCCAAAACTATACACAAAGGTGTGTATTCTGGGGATGTCGAACCAGAAAAATCCAGATACTTTAGACAAACATACTGGTGCTCAGCAAAGTCCTCTTTACAGAGATGGAGGGAGGTGATGGTTTAGAAAGAGCACAGTCTTGGGCATCTAGACCTGGACTTGAATCTGTGCCCTGACGCACCACAGCTGGGTGCTCCTCTGAAAGGTCAGTTCACCTTCTAGAGTCAAAGTGACCTAGTAAGTGTAAGCAGTGTCATACAGCATCGGACACATAGTAGGACTGCAGAGATGATAGCCGTTCTTTTGTGTTGTCTGGATACTCATTTATCATTTTCTCTGAGGTTACACCTTCTATACACATGCACATGCAGGCAGAAAGACATCAGGTGTTAGGCTCACCACTGCCTTTGTACAGATGCGGTGGCAGCTAGCTGGAACAGGCATCAACTCCTTTTAATCACCCAGTGCACATTAAACCATTTAAAATAACATCATACAGGGCTAGAAAATAGCTCAGACAATTAATAACACGTACTGCTCTTGCAGAGGCTACTAACCTCTGCTCGCAATACCCATGTAAAAAGGCTGACAACTGCCTCTAATCCAGCAGCCACCTTTACATAAATGCTGGGGGCCGAGCAGCCATAAAGGCATCTGCTTCAGGAGGACCTAATTGAAGACTGCCTGAGAGACAAAGGATTGTTGACATAGACAATACCAACCAATTGGGAACTGCTGTTTAGAAGAGATGCTTTCTTGGGACCAATGGGCTATGAGGTGGAGAGTATTAAAGGAGATTGCAGCAGTGCTCTGATGAGCTTGATGTGGTGTCTCTCACCTGCTCTGGGAGTCTGTCGTTGACTCTACACCACCTCATCTCCAGCCCCCAAGCACAGGTAGGGTCAGTCCAGGGCACGGGCAGTACCTCCTCACTTCTGGTTTCCACGGGTCCCTGCACTCAAATGCAGATACCCACATACAGATGCACAGGCATACACAGAATTAAAAACTAAATCTCTAAATAACACCATATCTACCGAAGTTGCATAATACACGAGAGCAGAATTATCATGGGGG